>NC_086451.1:462881527-463219027 GCF_028390025.1 Pseudophryne corroboree | reverse complement strand
GCTTTACTGTGGGTACTGGGGACCACCAGTATATTATATAGGAGGAGTACAGTGCAGAGTTTTGCTGACCAGTGACCACCAGTATTATACGTTGTCTGCCTGAAAAACGCTCCATATCTGTGCTCAGTGTGCTGCATATATCTGTGCTCACACTGCTTTATTGTGGGGACTGGGGACCACCAGTATATTATATAGGAGGAGTACAGTGCAGAGTTTTGCTGACCAGTGACCACCAGTATTATACGTTGTCTGCTTGAAAAACGCTCCATATCTGTGCTCAGTGTGCTGCATATATCTGTGCTCACACTGCTTTATTGTGGGTACTGGGGACCACCAGTATATTATATAGGAGGAGTACAGTGCAGAGTTTTGCTGACCAGTGACCACCAGTATTATACGTTCTCTGCCTGAAAAACGCTCCATATCTGTGCTCAGTGTGCTGCATATATCTGTGCTCACACTGCTTTATTGTGGGTACTGGGGACCAGCAGTATATTATATAGGAGGAGTACAGTGCAGAGTTTTGCTGACCAGTGACCACCAGTATACGTTGTCTGCCTGAAAAACGCTCCATATCTGTGCTCAGTGTGCTGCATATATCTGTGCTCACACTGCTTTATTGTGGGTACTGGGGACCTCCAGTATATAATATAGGAGGAGTACAGTGCAGAGTTTTGCTGACCAGTGACCACCAGTATTATACGTTGTCTGCCTGAAAAACGCTCCATATCTGTGCTCAGTGTGCTGCATATATCTGTGCTCATACTGCTTTATTGTGGGTACTGGGGACCCCCAGTATATTATATAGGAGGAGTACAGTGCAGAGTTTTGCTGACCAGTGACCACCAGTATTATACGTTGTCTGCCTGAAAAACGCTCCATATCTGTGCTCAGTGTGCTGCATATATCTGTGCTCACACTGCTTTATTGTGGGGACTGGGGACCAGCAGTATATTATATAGGAGGAGTACAGTGCAGAGTTTTGCTGACCAGTGACCACCAGTATAATACGTTGTCTGCCTGAAAAACGCTCCATATCTGTGCTCAGTGTGCTGCATATCTGTGCTCACACTGCTTTATTGTGGGTACCGGGGACCAGCAGTATTATATAGGAGAAGTACAATGCAGAGTTTTGCTGACCAGTGACCACCAGTATTATACGTTCTCTGCCTGAAAAACGCTCCATATCTGTGCTCAGTGTGCTGCATATATCTGTGCTCACACTGCTTTATTGTGGGTACTGGGGACCAGCAGTACATTATATAGGAGGAGTACAGTGCAGAGTTTTGCTTAACAGTGACCACCAGTATACGTTGTCTGCCTGAAAAACGCTCCATATCTGTGCTCAGTGTGCTGCATATATCTGTGCTCACACTGCTTTATTGTGGGTACTGGGGACCACCAGTATATAATATAGGAGGAGTACAGTGCAGAGTTTTGCTGACCAGTGACCACCAGTATTATACGTTGTCTGCCTGAAAAACGCTCCATATCTGTGCTCAGTGTGCTGCATATATCTGTGCTCATACTGCTTTATTGTGGGTACTGGGGACCCCCAGTATATTATATAGGAGGAGTACAGTGCAGAGTTTTGCTGACCAGTGACCACCAGTATTATACGTTGTCTGCCTGAAAAACGCTCCATATCTGTGCTCAGTGTGCTGCATATATCAGTGCTCACACTGCTTTATTGTGGGTACTGGGGACCACCAGTATATTATATAGGAGGAGTACAGTGCAGAGTTTTGCTGACCAGTGACCACCAGTATACGTTGTCTGCCTGAAAAACGCTCCATATCTGTGCTCAGTGTGCTGCATATATCTGTGCTCACACTGCTTTATTGTGGGTACTGGGGAGTACCAGTATATTATATAGGAAGAGTACAGTGCAGAGTTTTGCTGACCAGTGACCACCAGTATTATACGTTGTCTGCCTGAAAAACGCTCCATATCTGTGCTCAGTGTGCTGCATATATCTGTGCTCACACTGCTTTATTGTGGGTACTGGGGACCACCAGTATATTATATAGGAGGAGTACAGTGCAGAGTTTTGCTGACCAGTGACCACCAGTATTATACGTTGTCTGCCTGAAAAACGCTCCATATCTGTGCTCAGTGTGCTGCATATATCTGTGCTCACACTGCTTTATTGTGGGTACTGGGGACCACCAGTATATTATATAGGAGGAGTACAGTGCAGAGTTTTGCTGACCAGTGACCACCAGTATTATACGTTGTCTGCCTGAAAAACGCTCCATATCTGTGCTCAGTGTGCTGCATATATCTGTGCTCACACTGCTTTATTGTGGGTACTGGGGACCACCAGTATATTATATAGGAGGAGTACAGTGCAGAGTTTTGCTGACTAGTGACCACCAGTATTATACGTTGTCTGCCTGAAAAACGCTCCATATCTGTGCTCAGTGTGCTGCATATATCAGTGCTCACACTGCTTTATTGTGGGTACTGGGGACCACCAGTATATTATATAGGAGGAGTACAGTGCAGAGTTTTGCTGACTAGTGACCACCAGTATACGTTCTCTGCCTGAAAAACGCTCCATATCTGTGCTCAGTGTGCTGCATATATCTGTGCTCACACTGCTTTATTGTGGGTACTGGGGACCACCAGTATATTATATAGGAGGAGTACAGTGCAGAGTTTTGCTGACCAGTGACCACCAGTATTATACGTTGTCTGCCTGAAAAACGCTCCATATCTGTGCTCAGTGTGCTGCATATATCTGTGCTCACACTGCTTTATTGTGGGGACTGGGGACCAGCAGTATATTATATAGGAGGAGTACAGTGCAGAGTTTTGCTGACCTGTGACCACCAGTATTATACATTGTCTGCCTGAAAAACGCTCCATATCTGTGCTCAGTGTGCTGCATATCTGTGCTCACACTGCTTTATTGTGGGTACCGGGGACCAGCAGTATTATATAGGAGAAGTACAATGCAGAGTTTTGCTGACCAGTGACCACCAGTATTATACGTTCTCTGCCTGAAAAACGCTCCATATCTGTGCTCAGTGTGCTGCATATATCTGTGCTCACACTGCTTTATTGTGGGGACTGGGGACCAGCAGTATTATATAGGAGGAGTACAGTGCAGAGTTTTGCTGGCCAGTGACCACCAGTATTATACGTTCTCTGCCTGAGAAACGCTCCAAATCTGTGCTGCATTGTAGTAGTAGGAGTACAGTGCATAATTTTGCTGACCACCAGTATATAATATATAGGAGTACGGTACAGTAGGCCACTGCTCTACCTACCTCTGTGTCGTCAATTATACTATCCATCCATACCTGTGGTGCATTTAAGTTTTGCACAGTTTGCTGACCACCAGTATATAATATATAGCATTACGGTACAGTAGGCCACTGCTCTACCTACCTCTGTGTCGTCAAGTATACTATCCATCCATACCTGTGGTGCATTTCAGTTTTGCACAGTTTGCTGACCACCAGCATATAATATATAGCAGTACGGTACAGTAGGCCACTGCTCTACCTACCTCTGTGTCGTCAAGTATACTATCCATCCATACCTGTGGTGCATTTCAGTTGTGCACAGTATATATAGTAGTAGGCCATTGCTATTGATACTGGCATATAATTCCACACATTAAAAAATGGAGAACAAAAATGTGGAGGGTAAAATAGGGAAAGATCAAGATCCACTTCCACCTCGTGCTGAAGCTGCTGCCACTAGTCATGGCCGAGACGATGAATTGCCATCAACGTCGTCTGCCAAGGCCGATGCCCAATGTCATAGTAGAGAGCATGTAAAATCCAAAACACAAAAGTTCAGTAAAATTACCCAAAAATCAAAATTAAAAGCGTCTGAGGAGAAGCGTAAACTTGCCAATATGCCATTTACGACACGGAGTGGCAAGGAACGGCTGAGGCCCTGGCCTATGTTCATGGCTAGTGGTTCAACTTCACATGAGGATGGAAGCACTCATCCTCTCGTTAGAAAAATGAAAAGACTTAAGCTGGCAAAAGCACAGCAAAGAACTGTGCGTTCTTCTAAATCACAAATCCCCAAGGAGAGTCCAATTGTGTCGGCAGCGATGCCTGACCTTCCCAACACTGGACGGGAAGAGGTGGCGCCTTCCACCATTTGCACGCCCCCTGCAAGTGCTGGAAGGAGCACCCGCAGTTCAGTTCCTGATAGTCAAATTGAAGATGTCAGTGTTGAAGTACACCAGGATGAGGATATGGGTGTTGCTGCCGCTGGGGAGGAAATTGACAAGGAGGATTCTGATGGTGAGGTGGTTTGTTTAAGTCAGGCACCCGGGGAGACACCTGTTGTCCGTGGGACGAATATGGCCATTGACATGCCTGGTCAAATTACAAAAAAAATCACCTCTTTGGTGTGGAATTATTTTAACACAAATGCGGACAACAGGTGTCAAGCCGTGTGTTGCCTTTGTTAAGCTGTAATAAGTAGGGGTAAGGACGTTAACCACCTCGGAACATCCTCCCTTATACGTCACCTGCAGCGCATTCATCATAAGTCAGTGAGAAGTTCAAAAACTTTGGATGACAGCGAAAGCAGTCCACTGACCACTAAATCCCTTCCTATTGTAACCAAGCTCCTGCAAACCACACCACTAACTCCCTCAGTGTCAATTTCCTCCTTACACAGGAAAGCCAATAGTCCTGCAGGCCATGTCACTGGCAAGTCTGACGAGTCCTCTCCTGCCTGGGATTCCTCCGATGCATCCTTGAGTGTAACGCCTACTGCTGCTGGCGCTGCTGTTGTTGCTGCTGGGAGTCGATCGTCATCCCAGAGGGGAAGTCGGAAGACCACTTGTACTACTTCCAGTAAGCAATTGACTGTCCAACAGTCCTTTGCGAGGAAGATGAAATATCACAGCAGTCATCCTGCTGCAAAGCGGATAACTCAGGCCTTGGCAGCCTGGGCGGTGAGAAACGTGTTTCCGTTATCCACCGTTAATTCACAGGCAACTACAGACTTGATTGAGATACTGTGTACCCGGTACCAAATACCATCTAGGTTCCATTTCTCTAGGCAGGCGATACCGAAAATGTACACAGACCTCAGAAAAAGAGTCACCAGTGTCCTAAAAAATGCAGTTGTACCCAATGTCCACTTAACCACGGACATGTGGACAAGTGGAGCAGGGCAGACTCAGGACTATATGACTGTTACAGCCCACTGGGTAGATGTATTGCCTCCCGCAGCAAGAACAGCAGCGGCGGCACCAGTAGCAGCATCTCGCAAACGCCAACTCGTTCCTAGGCAGGCTATGCTTTGTATCACCGCTTTCCAGAAGAGGCACACAGCTGACAACCTCTTATGGAAACTGAGGAACATCATCGCAGAATGGCTTTCCCAAAATGGACTCTCCTGGGGATTTGTGACATCGGACAACGCCAGCAATATTGGCCCTCATTCCGAGTTGTTCGCTCGCAAGGCGAATGTAGCAGAGTTACACACGCTAAGCCGCCGCCTACTGGGAGTGAATCTTAGCTTCTTAAACTTGCGACCGACGTACGCGCAATATTGCGATTACAAACGAGTTAGCAGTTTCTGAGTAGCTCCAGACTTACTCTGCCTGTGCGATCATTTCAGTGCTTGTCGTTCCTGGTTGACGTCACAAACACACCCAGCGTTCGCCCAGGCACTCCCACCGTTTCACCGGCCACTCCTGCGTTTTTTCCGGAAACGGTAGCGTTTTCAGCCACACGCCCCTGAAACGCCGTGTTTCCGCCCAGTAACACCCATTTCCTGTCAATCACATTACGATCGCCGGAGCGAAGAAAAAGCCGTGAGTAAAAATACTTTCATCATAGTAAAGTTACTTGGCGCAGTCGCAGTGCGAACATTGCGCATGCGTACTAAGCGGATTTTCACTGCGATGCGATGAAAAATACCGAGCGAACAACTCGGAATGAGGGCCATTGTGCGTGCATTACATCTGGGCAAATTCCAGCACGTCCCATGTTTTGCACATACATTGAATTTGGTGGTGCAGAATTATTTAAAAAACAACAGGGGCGTGCAAGAGATGCTGTCGGTGGCCCAAAGAATTGCGGGCCACTTTCGGCATTCAGCCACCGCGTGCCGAAGACTGGAGCACCAGCAAACACTGCTGAACCTGCCCTGCCATCATCTGAAGCAAGAGGTGGTAACGAGGTGGAATTCAACCCTCTATATGCTTCAGAGGATGGAGGAGCAGCAAAAGGCCATTCAAGCTTATACATCTGCCTTCGATATAGGCAAAGGAGGGGGAATGCACCTGACTCAAGCGCAGTGGAGAATGATTTCAACGTTGTGCAAGGTTATGCAACCCTTTGAACTTGCCACACGTGAAGTCAGTTCAGACACTGCCAGTCTGAGTCAGGTCATTCCCCTCATCAGGCTTTTGCAGAAGAAGCTGGAGACATTGAAGGAGGAGCTAAAACAGAGCGATTTCGCTAGGCATGTGGGACTTGTGGATGGAGCCCTTAATTCGCTTAACCAGGATTCACGGGTGGTCAATCTGTTGAAATCAGAGCACTACATTTTGGCCACCGTGCTCGATCCTAGATTTAAAACCTACGTTGTATCTCTCTTTCCGGCAGACACAAGTCTGCAGAGGTTCAAAGACCTGCTGGTGAGAAAATTGTCAAGTCAAGCGGAACGTGACCCGTCAACAGCTCCTCCTTCACATTCTCCCGCAACTGGGGGTGCGAGGAAAAGGCTAAGAATTCCGAGCCCACCCTCTGGCGGTGATGCAGGGCAGTCTGGAGCGAGTGCTGGCATCTGGTCCGGACTGAAGGACCTGCCAACGATTACTGACATGTCGTCTACTGTCACTCCACATGATTCTCTCACCATTGAAAGAATGGTGGAGGATTATATGAGTGACCGCATCCAAGTAGGCACGTCAGACAGTCCGTACGTATACTGGCAGGAAAAAGAGGCAATTTGGAGGCCCTTGCAGAAACTGGCTTTAATTTACCTAAGTAGCCCACCCTCCAGTGTGTACTCCGAAAGAGTGTTTAGTGCAGCCGCTCACCTTGTCAGCAATCGGCGTACGAGGTTACTTCCAGAAAATGTGGAGAAGATGATGTTCATCAAAATGAATTATAATCAATTCCTCCGTGGAGACATTCACCAGCAAGTGCCTCCAGAAAGTACACAGGGACCTGAGATGGTGGATTCCAGTGGGGACGAATTAATAATCTGTGAGGAGGGGGATGTACACAGTGAAAGGGGTGAGGAATCGGACGATGAGGAGGAGGTGGACATCTTGCCTCTGTAGAGCCAGTTTGTGCAAGGAGAGATTGATTGCTTCTTTTTTGGTGGGGGCCCAAACCAACCAGTCATTTCAGTCACAGTTGTGTGGCAGACCCTGTCGCTTAAATGATGGGTTTGTTAAAGTGTGCATGTCCTGTTTATACAACATAAGGGTGGGTGGGAGGGCCCAAGGACAATTCCATCTTGCACCTCTTTTTTCTTTCATTTTTCTTTGCATCATGTGCTGTTTGGGGACTATTTTTTTGAAGTGCCATCCTGTCTGACACTGCAGTGCCACTCCTAGATGGGCCAGGTGTTTGTGTCGGCCACTTGCGTCGCTTAGCTTAGTCACACAGCTACCTCATTGCGCCTCTTTTTTTCTTTGCATCATGTGCTGTTTGGGGACTATTTTTTTGAAGTGCCATCCTGTCTGACACTGCAGTGCCACTTCTAGATGGGCCAGGTGTTTGTGTCGGCCACTTAGGTCACTTAGCTTAGTCATCCAGCGACCTCGGTGCAAATTTTAGGACTAAAAATAATATTGTGAGGTGTGAGGTGTTCAGAATAGACTGGAAATGAGTGGAAAGTATGGTTATTGAGGTTAATAATACTATGGGATCAAAATGACCCCCAAATTCTATGATTTAAGCTGTTTTTGAGGGTTTTTTGTAAAAAAAACACCCGAATCCAAAACACACCCGAATCCGACAAAAAATGTTCAGGGAGGTTTTGCCAAAACGCACCCGAATCCAAAAAACGGCCATGGAACCGAATCAAAAAACAAAACACAAAACCCGAAAAATTTCCGGTGCACATCACTAATATATATAATTATATATATAGATATATATATATAATTATATATATAGATATATATATATATATATATATATATATATATATAAACACCACTCAGGAGCTTGCGATAAAAATTCACGTTTTGTGTTTGTAATACCCGGGGGCGGATTGCCATAGAATGTACAGGGAAGAGTTCCGGTGGGCTGATGTTCATAGCGGGCCCGTTTTGCTTGTTGACATGTGAGGGGTGGTGCTGCCGCTATGGTTACACGGTATACCTCTGGTGCTGCCCATGTGAAGTCACTTCTACAAATTCTTTCAGTTCCCAATCGACCCCTGCCCGAATTTGAAAGAAAGTGCAATGGAATATGCTAGCAGTACATAAATGTTAATAAATATATTAATACTAGGTGATTCATCGCGCCCTACGGGCGCTCTTCACACCGTCGTAAGGGGCTATGCCCCCTTAACCCTTGCACACCCTTGTGGCGTGCAATATTTTTATTATATGGAGTATTACCTCCAATCATAATTGTGGAAGTGGTTAAATATTGCACGGACAAAGAGCGTGCGATGGTTAAGGGGTCGAAACACCTTGAAACGGCGTGAACAGCACATGCAGGGCCTGATGACTCACCTACTAGGTGCTGTGGTAGGGGGAGTGGCTGGTGCGGGGGAGACGCGGATGGGGTCCGGGAGTGCCGTGGGTGGGGGAGCGTGCGTGGGTGCCATGGGTGGGGATCTGGAGCCACCGCGGGTGGGGAAGGAGCAGTTGCGTGGGTGCCACTGGTGGGGGAGGGGCAAGGGCAGTAGTGGTGGGGGAGGGGTGGGTGCGGGGGTGCTGCAGGTGGGGTCCAAAGCCACCGCGGGTGCTGGAGGGGGTGTGTGGGAGTGCAGCGGATAGACCCCGGAGGTACTGCGAGTGGGGGAGGGGCGGGTAATGCTTCTCTTGCTTCTCCTGTCAGCAGCTAAGCTGCTGTCCTCCCTTTGGCAGTGGCTCTCCCATAGACTCACACAGCAGCCAGTCACTATTGTTAGCGCCGGAGTCCCAATGCGCCGCATTACAGGGAAGAAGATGCACTCAATAAACGACAGGTCCTAGCAGCCCTAAGGGCCGGAATGCTTTGGCGCTAAGTGCTGCTGTGTGCGGTAGTTTATTTGGGTGGTATTCAGTATACCGGCTGTTGGGATCCCAGCACTCAGTATACCGGCGCCAGAATCTCGACACCCAACATACTAACACCTATTCTCCCTCTTGGAAGTCCACGACCCCCCTGGAGGGAGAATAAATAGTGCGGTGAGCACAGCATGGCGAGCGCAGCAAGCCTGCAAGGGGCTCATTTGCGCTCACTCCACTGCTGGCATGCCGGCCATCGGGATCTCGGTGCCGGTAAGCTGGTGCCGGGATCCCGATCGCCGGCCACTCATACTACACCCGTTTATTTAGTGCGTCTACTTCCCTGTAATGCGGGGCGTTGGGACACCGGCGCTAACAATAGTGACTGACTGGCTGAATCAATGTAAAAGGTGAGAGCGCTGTGCAGGGTCAGGGACACTGCACACCCACTGCACTGCACAGCACTGTCACCTTTTACATTGATTCAGCGTCCAGACATTAACCTTCGTGATATCACCCACTCTATCTGTTACATTAGCCATCTCGGGGTTTCCAGGCCGGCAGCCCAGGTGCTGTGTTGCGGAGTCAGGGCCTCTGGGGATCTGGGCGTGGCTGTGGCGGGGAGGCACTTCTGTTACATCACACGCAGAGGAGGCTCCGGGGCTCAGAGAGTATGCGGCGCAGGGAGGGCTATGAAAACCTTCCGCTGCGCCGCTTTCATACACATCTATGCCAGTGGCTGCAGCAGCTTTTGTTCCACCTGCGCCGTGGCTAGGGAGTGGGGATTGTTGATGCCGGAGGGGGCAGGCGGACTGGCAGCAGGACATAGGACGCTGCAGTAAAATTATTATTTTCCCCTATCTACAGCGCAGAGACTTGCTGCAGATGCAGTGGCATACCCTCCATCTGGAGCTTTTTGGCAGGTTCAGTACCTTTTTTTATGGTCTGTACCGATTTTTTGGCTCTCCAAACTCCCATTGAAAGTATAGGAAAAGGGGAATGGCCACTCCACTTTACCCGTGGCCACGCCCCCTTTTCAAATTTGTATCAATTTTTATGTGTAAATTGTTGGAGGGTGTGTTGCTGCAGATGCAGTGGGCCTATTTTGGGGTGTGGGCCTGGAGCTGCAGCCAGAGCCGGCCTTAGGCATAGGCAAACTAGGCAAATGCCTAGGGCATTTGGTATGCTTAGGGGCACCAGCAGCTTCTGCTGATTAAAATGATATGCGGCATGCCTATATTCTGTGTGTATTCCTGGAAATCACTGTAATGTAGCATTTCGTATGCAGATACAGCCACAGTCGCACACAGAATATAGGCATGCTGTATATCATTTTAATCAGCAGAAGCTGCTTGTGCAGCCTAGCCACATAGTAATGTAAATAAGATGCATTTTCATAAACAAAAGGCGCCCGACGTTAGCAGAGCTGCCAGCTGACTCATGCCAGGCATTTCTTGCAGAACTAGCGGCGGTGCTAGGGGCACCAGCCAAAATCTTGCCTAGGGCATCATATTGGTTAGGGCCAGCTCTGGCTGCAGCTCCATCAGCCCCATTGTTATTCATGCTCTGGGAACACACAGCAGCCAAAGGGCAGAGCCTCCCATTGGATGTAACCTGTGTGGGAGGGCGTTTCCCACCCAATCAGCTGTGGACTAGGTGTGATAGACCTGCCAATAACCCAATGAGAGCTCCTAGCCACGCCCAGCGTTATACACACAGTCACAGAGTCACAGATCTGGGCTATTATATAGGAGCTATTACAAGCCGAGAATGACAAAACCTCTTGGTGTCACTGGGCCTTTCAGACAGCAGTGGAAATTTTAAACAGATTGTAATACTAAAAGCTATATTATACATTTATGTTTATCTTTTCTGTGGGGGGCAATTTGTTTTATTGTTTTCTGTAGTGGCCAATGTGTGTGTTTTTTCCTGTTGGGGCCAATGTGTTTTATTTTTTATTTTTTGTGCAATGTTTTTCATCTGTGCTTGCATCTGAGTTGCACCGCGCATGCATACACCACGACAGTGGTGTATGCAGTACAGAGTAAGACACATTCACCAAGAAGGCCTTCCTGTGTGGTTACAGGGGGTTGGCTAATAATATGCAGATGTAACTTAGTATGGGCATGTGGCTGAAAGTGGTTGCATATAGGGGGTCATTCCGAGTTGATCGCTCACTAGCTATTTTTTGCAGTGCTGCGAACAGATAGTCGCCGCCTATAGGAGAGTGTATTTTCACTTTGCAAGTGTGCGATCGCATGTGCAGCCGAGCGGTACAACAAAAGTTTTGTGCAGTTTCTGAGTAGTTCAGAACTTACTCAGCCGCTGCGATCACTTCAGCCTGTTCTTGCCCAGAATTGACGTCAGACACCCGCCCTGCAAACGCTTCGGCACGCCTGCATTTTTCCAACCACTCACAGAAAATGGTCAGTTGACACCCACAAACGCCCTCCTCCTGTCAATTTCCTTGCGATCGGCTGTGCAAATGGATTCTTCGTAAAATCCATCGCTCAGCAACGATCCACTTTGTACGCATACGACGCGCATGCACATTGCGGTGCATACGCATGCGCAGTTCTGACCTGATTGCAGCGCAGTGAAAAATCCTAGCGTGCGATCAGGTCGGAATGACCCCCATAGAGATATTAACATGCTCACATTGGTGGCCATACTCAGATAAATGATCTGCTCCTAGCATAGGGCTAGTGAAAGTTACAATGGTGCGACTGATGGTGGTGTATAATGACGCACAAAGCATGATTGCGGCATCTGTAGACACTGACAGTGGACGTCTCTGTCCTTGCATATTAGGCTGCATGGCTGTACACTAGGAAACTGCATTTTAGAATCATTAGCATAAAGTTACAGATGCAACTGCAGCAAAAGATACAAGGAAGGCCGCAACTCAGAATTGGACAATATGAGGAGGAATCCCGCCCCCTCAACAAACCCCTCATCTTATGTACAAGCACGTCTAGGATCAGAGGTTGCGTCAATCACTAAGCACACAGGCATACCATGTATGGCTAGTCCTCTAGCTGAGAGTGCAGTCATGCAGCTTATTGTACTGGCCCGGCTAGTGAGGATGTGGTAGGTAAATAGCACATGCACCTACCATGCGATCCTTTACAGTGTGAGAAGGAATTGGGTCAATGTCATGGCAACATAGAAGTGTCTGTTTCTGTGGGGTTGCAGTCAGCCATTAAACCAAACACAGAGAACATGTCTGACTCCTCAGGGCTAAAAGTCCCAGCATGCTCTAACAGCTTCATCCATTAACGGGACTGATGAGGTCTAAACCCATCCACCCCAGATAGACTGCTCTTTCCATACAGCCTGTTCATGGCCTGCTATATAGGGATACATTAGAAGGTATGCGATGAGGTAACGTCTAAGAAGTAACCAGGGGCTGGCTGGCAACTTTCAGCCTGGGGGGCAGACTCAAGAATGTGGCCCAGCTTTTCACAGGGAATGCAATGCAAAAATTGCCCTGTAACACTAAGGCGCCCATAATTTTATTGCGATTGACATAAACACTTCTTTAAGCTAGCTTATCACTAAAATAACGACACACTAAAATAACGACACGGACACGGTTAGCTGTAGTTAAAGGCCAGACGATATTTATTGATCGCTGACCTGTTCTTTAAACTATAATTGTAATTGAATTGATTTTATATTGGAGGATGGCAACAGGACCAGTCGCTACCAGACACCAGCTCCAGTCCATTGGATGAAATCCAACCACCAAGGAGGGGAGTACACCAAACCCCGCCTCCTCCCTGCATAACCCGCATTGTGCAGGCCTCACCCCTCTTTCTCTGGCAAACGTTCGGTTCCCGCAGGGGAACGTCTAAATGTCCAACCGCAAGAAAAGGACACACCTGCCGTCCTTCTAAAGAGGGTGCCCCACAATGACCACTTATGCCCATCTGACCGCTGGTTGGTAGCGACTTCCCGCCACAGAGGTTTAACAAACCGCCCCGCCATCCAAACCAATAGAAACCAGGAAAGGAGAAAGCTAACTAAAAGGACCAGAACCCCAGGTAAGACAAAACCTGCAAAATTTCAGCCGGAGAAGACGAAACGCCTTCCCCCCTTGCCGAAACTGCGGCTGACGCAGTACCAGCAGAGGACGCCTGACCACCTAAAAGCCGTAACCCAAAACATCAGCTGTCCTATGCGCCAAGTAATGCCCTGCCGCTCAAAATGTAAGAGTGGCCAAACCAGCCATTCCCATTCAACCTTTGACGGCTGCAAAAGAAAAACACCCTGAAATCATCACTGACAGACATCACATAGAAAACCAAGTGACAGATAGCAGAACTAACCCAAGTGAAGGAGAAAACTCAAAAAACCTCCCGTGGACCTTTGCTGAGCCAATTGTAATTAGGCCCCCTTGGAGGAAAATTTAAAAATTCACTTCACACCCTCGATTCCTGAACGCTACTTGTTCAAAAACCGACGGGTAAACAAGTTTTTGGGTTAGCACAACAGGCACAACTAAACATTATCCACATGCAGAAGGCTTATAGTAAGCCTCCCTCCACGGAGGACCTCCTGAATAGCTGCCGTGGAGGACCCTGTGGCTGCCGCACGGTAGCCACCCCCATCCGCAAGGAATAGGACCCAAAAGTATACCTCCAATGAACCACCCCTTGAATAGCTGCCAAGGGGGACCCTATGTCTGCCGCACGGCAGTCACCCCCCCCCCTCCACAAGGAATGGATCTAAAAAACAAATATACCTCCAGCAGCCCCCTCCTGAATAGCTGCCGCGGTGGACCCCGTGGCTGCCGCATGGTCGCCACCCCCATCCGCAAGGAATAGGCCTAAGAAGTACACCCCCAACGCCCCAGGTCCTGGACCGCTGCCGCGGGAGACCCTGTGACTGCCGCCCAGCAGCCACCCCAATCCAACGGAACAGGACCTATAAGGAGTAAAACTCCAACTCCCTAGCTCCTGAACAACCGCCGGGGAGAACCCTGTGGTTGCCGCCTGGCAGACTCCCCCTTCTGCAAGGAACAGGACCTAAAAAGTATACCTCCAAACATCCCAGCACTGGAACCGCTGCCGAGGGGGACCCCGCGGCCGCCGCATAGCAGCCACCCCAATCGGCCAGGAAATAGGACCTGCGACAAGCATCCCACCAGCGACCCTGCTCCTGAAACCGCTGCCGTCGAGAACCCCGTGGCTGCCGCATGGTCAGCCTCCCCAGTTCGCCGGGGATAGGACCTAATATAAGCACACCCCCAAAAGCTCTGCTCAACAGTTGCCGAGGATGACCCTGAGGCTGCCGCAAGGAGCCACCCCAAACCGCAAGGAATAGGACCTAAGAAGTATATCCCCAATGGCTCAGCTCCTGAATAGCTGCTGTGGAGGCCCCTATGGCTGCCAAACTGCAGCCTCCCCTATCCGTAAGGAATAGGACCCAAACAGTATACCGCCAACGGGCCAGCACCTGAACAGCAGCCCAAACACCGCAGCAACCCTGTACCTTAGTGAGATAACCAGCGAGCGCCTGTATCAGCAGCTGGTCGCCCCTTCGGAGGCCCATCCATACTCCTGCGCCAGGCACAGCGGGCCGACACTCACAACCTCCTGGGCCTCCAAGGACACCCAGCGACCCCCAGCTGCTTGATCCGATGTGGATCACACCATCCTGCCGAGCAACCGACCACCCTGCAACCCGCGTTACAGATAAAGGTCCCGGCATTTCGAAACTGCCTGCTGCTCGCCACCCTTCGCTCACCCGCAAAAACCAGACTGAAGCCAAAGCAAAGGCTAATCTAAACCGGGGCCACCTCCCACACCAACTTGGTGACAGGAGGCAGCACACCCAGCAATTCTGCCAAAATTTGCCATGTAGCAGGCCTACGTGTGTCCGCAGGCGCAGGGCGCACCCTAGCCCCCACCCCAAAGTGCTAACGACAGACCAGGAGGGGTCCACCAGCCTGCGCAGTCTAGAACGGAAGGAAATGCCCGCAAAGGCAGGATACATGGCCGCCAAGGCCCTCCCTCCCAAATAACGCTCGAACAGGAAAACCAGCAAACCGTCTACCAGGGACACACCCGCTGTATCCAACCTACTGAAAAAACACCGGGACGTAACAGACGCCCCAAACGAGGAAGGAGCCAACGCATGACCAGTCTGAGTAGCCAACCCACCCGGACAATCCACCCGCCAGAAGACGGGCATGAGGAAACCTTATGACGCTACCCCGGAACACACTCGTGGCACTCATCAAACTGCAAAGAGACAAAGCATCTGCCAACCCATTCCGACTCCGGACCGGGATGGCAAAAAATGCACCGCCAGCAGCCACGCAGCTGTCGCAACAGCCGCAAAGCCTGGGGGGACCGTAGGGGACCAGGAGGAGGAGACCACAACCACCTCCCCGTAAAAAACTATAGAAATGAAGACCAATTCCACCCAAACATCTCTTATCCCACAGGAAGGGAAACCGCGGTATGCTACCTGGTCGACCCCGCAGGGGCCCTTAGTATTCTTGAAACCTATGCCACCCGTGAGGATAAACCTGCTCGCCAACGGGGAGGAGCTAACCCGCTTAAACCGACTTCACGTCGACCCCAGCCGTCGTTAATAAAACCCCAACAGAGTCGGTACCTTGTCAGCGGGGAGGCGACAGCAACCCGCAATTGTGCCCAGCGCCAACCCCTGAAACCTCAGGCAACCGGTAAGGCCCTAGCCGTATACAGGGGCAACGGGATCCTCCAGGATCCTGACAAAAACCTGGCAACCTACTGCAGGATACCTGCAAACCAAAATGCCTCCCAGACCCATGAAGAGAAAATAGTCCCTGTAGTGAGAAACACCGAAAGGGCCGGATCCGGACCGTGTGCCCCAACGCAAGAAAGTGCAGAATTTCTCAAAAAAGGCACATGAGCCAGAAAAACTCAGGGGCACCAACCTGTCAGCATAGAACAGGCCCCTAACAGAGGCCCGAAAAATTAGAGGTGATAGGGACGCAGGGGAAGCAGCGCAAATACTACCCAACGTATAAGTTACCAAAATTGAGGTACCCGGCCCATATTCCTGGAACAAAAACGCAGAGTCGCTAAAAGACTAATCTCACCCCACGCGAGGTATCGGAAATGGACCTGCCAGCATAGCATGCAAAGAAAAACCCCTTGAGGATACGACAAATGTAGGCTAAGGCGGCCCCAGCCCGGGGTCCCTGGCCATAACCCCACAGGGAAGAAGCACAAGCCGGGAAGAGATGAAAAAACAAAAACGTCATAGGGCTCGCACGAGCCCTAAGCCGGGTCGGCGACCACCCTCCGCCGGACCTGATGCAGGAAAGCGTGCACGGACCTCCAAGACCCGCTCCCGTCTGGGGCACCGTCATTAGATGGGAGACAGGCCTAGCAAATTCGCAGGAGTGACGAACACAGGAGTGGACCTATGGTGTACTAGCCCCTGCATAAGCGACACCCCCCTTTTCTACCAAGGAGCGCAAAAAACAGCAACGCCAAAACTGCAAGGCACCTGCGGTCTGGGACCCCACTGCGCGGTCCGGCCCGCCTAGCGACCCCCAAACATAACCCCCAGAAATTGACGTTACACCCCCGAACCCGATGGACTTCACGTCGTAATCACCCCGAGAAAATCGTAACCACAACTGAAAATTACGGAAAGCCGTCTACCCAATCCCCCCCCACCGGCCGCTTTCTCCGCGAACCGAAGGGGCGGGGAAAACGGTAACCGCCGACGCCCTGCCTTTCCGAGAAGCCTAATGCCACGTGCAGCGCTATGAGCCTAGCCAACTAACGCGGGCGCCCAGGATAACCAGAGTAAAACGCTACAAGAAGGTACAAGAACTGTAAAGTAATAATAAACAACAGCATGCTCACCGGTGTCTGGAGGACGTGGAATATCATCAGCCGGCTCCAACGCCACCGACCCTGTCGTTGCATCATCCACTGTCGTTGCAGCCGCATCCCTACTTTGTCACCGATCCCTCCACGATGAATCCACAGACTCCATGGACTCGCAGGCACCTGTGCGGACGAAACAGAGGGGACAACAAGCGCCGGCAGCGCCCACGCATAAAAACAGCAAACAGGAGGCATAAGCGGGGGCAAAGTAACGCTGCAACCCATGGACAGTGGGCTGAGGAGGGGAGAAAAAATAAGAATTTACTTACCGATAATTCTATTTCTCGGAGTCCGTAGTGGATGCTGGGGTTCCTGAAAGGACCATGGGGAATAGCGGCTCCGCAGGAGACAGGGCACAAAAAGTAAAGCTTTACGATCAGGTGGTGTGTACTGGCTCCTCCCCCTATGACCCTCCTCCAAGCCTCAGTTAGGTACTGTGCCCGGACGAGCGTACACAATAAGGAAGGATTTTGAATCCCGGGTAAGACTCATACCAGCCACACCAATCACACTGTACAACCTGTGATCTGAACCCAGTTAACAGTATGATAACAGCGGAGCCTCTGAAAAGATGGCTCACAACAATAATAACCCGATTATTGTAACTATGTACAAGTATTGCAGACAATCCGCACTTGGGATGGGCGCCCAGCATCCACTACGGACTCCGAGAAATAGAATTATCGGTAAGTAAATTCTTATTTTCTCTATCGTCCTAGTGGATGCTGGGGTTCCTGAAAGGACCATGGGGATAATACCAAAGCTCCCAAACGGGCGGGAGAGTGCGGATGACTCTGCAGCACCGAATGAGAGAACTCCAGGTCCTCCTTAGCCAGGGTATCAAATTTGTAGGATTTTACAAACGTGTTTGCCCCTGACTAAATAACCGCTCGGCAAAGTTGTAAAGCCGAGACCCCTCGGGCAGCCGCCCAAGATGAGCCCACCTTCCTTGTGGAATGGGCATTTACATATTTTGGCTGTGGCAGGCCTGCCACAGAATGTGCAAGCTGAATTGTATTACACATCCAACTAGCAATAGTCTGCTTAGAAGCAAGAGCACCCAGTTTGTTGGGTGCATACAGGATAACAGCAAGTCAGTTTTCCTGACTCCAGCCGTCCTGGAACATATTTTCAGGGCCCTGACAACATCTAGCAACTTGGAGTCCTCCAAGTCCCTAGTAGGTGCAAGGCACCACAATAAGCTGGTTCAGGTGAAACACTGACACCACCTTAGGGAGAGAACTGGGGACGAGTCCGCAGCTCTGCCCTGTCCGAATGGACAAACAGATATGGGCTTTTTTGAGAAAAAAACCACCAATTTGACACTCGCCTGGTCCAGGCCAGGGCCAAGAGCATGGTCACTTTTCATGTGAGATGCTTCAAATCCACAGATTTGACTGGTTTTAAACCAATGTGATTTGAGGAATCCCAGAACTACGTTGAGATCCCACAGTGCCACTGGAGGCACAAAAGGGGGTTGTATATGCAATACTCCCTTGACAAACTTCTGGACTTCAGGAACTGAAGCCAATTCTTTCTGGAAGAAAATCGACAGGGCCGAAATTTGAACCTTAATGGACCCCAATTTGAGGCCCATAGACACTCCTGTTTGCAGGAAATGCAGGAAACGACCGAGTTGAAATTTCTTTGTGGGGCCTTCCTGGCCTCACACCACGCAACATATTTTCGCCACATGTGGTGATAATGTTGTGCGGTCACCTCCTTTCTGGCTTTGACCAGGGTAGGAATGACCTCTTCCGGAATGCCTTTTTCCCTTAGGATCCGGCGTTCCACCGCCATGCCGACAAACGCAGCTGCGGTAAGTCTTGGAACAGACATGGTACTTGCTGAAGCAAGTCCCTTCTTAGCGGCAGAGGCCATAAGACCTCTGTAAGCATCTCTTGAAGTTCCGGGTACCAAGTCCTTCTTGGCCAATCCGGAGCCATGAGTATAGTTCTTACTCCTCTACGTCTTATAATTCTCAGCACCTTAGGTATGAGAAGCAGAGGAGGGAACACATACACCGACTGGTACACCCACGGTGTTACCAGAACGTCCACAGCTATTGCCTGAGGGTCTCTTGACCTGGCGCAATACCTGTCCCGTTTTTTGTTCAGACGGGACGCCATCATGTCCACCTTTGGTATTTCCCAACGGTTTACAATCATGTGGAAAAAACTTCCCGATGAAGTTTCCACTCTCCCGGGTGGAGGTCGTGCCTGCTGAGGAAGTCTGCTTCCCAGTTTCCATTCCCGGGATGAAACACTGCTGACAGTGCTATCACATGATTTTCCGCCCAGCGAAAAGTCCTTGCAGTTTTTGCCATTGCCCTCCTGCTTCTTGTGTCGCCCTGTCTGTTTACGTGGGCGACTGCCGTGATGTTTTTCCCACTGGATCAATACCGGCTGACCTTGAAGCAGAGGTCTTGCTAAGCTTAGAGCATTATAAATTTACCCTTAGCTCCAGTATATTTATGTGGAGAAAAGTCTCCAGACTTGATCACACTCCCTGGAAATTTTTTCCTTGTGTGACTGCTCCCCAGCCTCTCGGGCTGGGCTCCGTGGTCACCAGCATCCAATCCTGAATGCCGAATCTGCGGCCCTCTAGAAGATGAGCACTCTATAACCACCACAGGAGAGACACCCTTGTCCTTGGATATAGGGTTATCCGCTGATGCATCTGAAGATGCGATCCGGACCATTTGTCCAGCAGATCCCACTGAAAAGTTCTTGCGTGAAATCTGCCGAATGGAATTGCTTCGTAGGAAGCCACCATTTTTACCAGGACCCTTGTGCAATGATGCACTGTTTTTAGGAGGTTCCTGACTAGCTCGGATAACTCCCTGGCTTTCTCTTCCGGGAGAAACACCTTTTTCTGGACTGTGTCCAGAATCATCCCTAGGCACAGCAGACGTGTCGTCGGGATCAGCTGCGATTTTGGAATATTTAGAATCCACCCGTGCTGTTGTAGCAGTATCCGAGATAGTGCTACTCCGACCTCCAACTGTTCCCTGGACTATGCCCTTATCTGGAGATCGTCCAAGTAAGGGATAATTAAGACGCCTTTTCTTCGAAGAAGAATCATCATTTCGGCCATTACCTTGGTAAAGACCCGGGGTGCCGTGGACAATCCAAACGGCAGCGTCTGAAACTGATAGTGACAGTTCTGCACCACGAACCTGAGGTACCCTTAGTGAGAAGGGCAAATTTGGGACATAGAGGTAAGCATCCCTGATGTCCCGGGACACTATATAGTCCCCTTCTTCCTGGTTCGTTATCACTGCTCTGAGTGACTCCATCTTGATTTGAACCTTTGTAAGTGTTCAAAAAATTTTTTAGAATAAGTCTCACCTAGCCTTCTGGCTTCAGTACCACAATATAGTGTGGAATAATACCCCTTTTCTTGTAGTAGGAGGGGTAATTTAATTATCACCTGCTGGGAATACAGCTTGTGAATTTTTTCCCATACTGCCTCCTTGTCGGAGGGAGACCTTGGTAAAGCAGACTTCAGGAGCCTGCGAAGGGGAAACGTCTCGACATTCCAATCTGTACCCCTGGGATACTACTTGTAGGATCCAGGGGTCCTGTACAGTCTCAGCGCCATGCTGAGAACTTGTCAGAAGCGGTGGAACGCTTCTGTTCCTGGGAATGGGCTGCCTGCTGCAGTCTTCTTCCCTTTCCTCTATCCCTGGGCAGATATGATCTTATAGGGACGAAAGGACTGAGGCTGAAAAGACGGTGTCTTTTTCTGCAGAGATGTGACTTAGGGTAAAAACGGTGGATTTTCCAGCAGTTGCCGTGGCCACCAGGTCCGATGGACCGACCCCAAATAACTCCTCTTCCTTTATACGGCAATACACCTTTGTGCCGTTTGGAATCTGCATCACCTGACCACTGTCGTGTCCATAACATCTTCTGGCAGATATGGACATCGCATTTACTCTTGATGCCAGAGTGCAAATATCCCTCTGTGCATCTCGCATATATAGAAATGCATCCTTTAAATGCTCTATAGTCAATAAAATACTGTCCCTGTCAAGGGTATCAATATTTTTAGTCAGGGAATCCGACCAAGCCACCCCAGCTCTGCACATCCAGGCTGAGGCGATCGCTGGTCGCAGTATAACACCAGTATGTGTGTATATACTTTTTATGATATTTTCCAGCCTCCTGTCAGCTGGTCCTTGAGGACGGCCCTATCTATAGACGGTACCGCCACTTGTTTTGATAAGCGTGTGAGCGCCTTATCCACCCTAAGGGGTGTTTCCCAACGCGCCCTAACTTCTGGCGGGAAAGGGTATACCGCCCATAATTTTCTATCGGGGGGAACCCACGCATCATCACACACTTTATTTAATTTATCTGATTCAGGAAAAACTACGGTAGTTTTTTCACATCCCACATAATACCCTCTTTTGTGGTACTTGTAGTATCAGAAATATGTAACACCTCCTTCATTGCCTTTAACGTGTGGCCCTAATAAGGAATACGTTTGTTTATTCACCGTCGACACTGGATTCAGTGTCCCTGTCTGTGTCTGTGTCGACCGACTAAAGTAAACGGGCGTTTTAAAACCCCTGACGGTGTTTTTGAGACGTCTGGACCGGTACTAATTGTTTGTCGGCCGTCTCATGTCGTCAACCGACCTTGCAGCGTGTTGACATTATCACGTAATTCCCTAAATAAGCCATCCATTCCGGTGTCGACTCCCTAGAGAGTGACATCACCATTACAGGCAATTGCTCCGCCTCCTCACCAACATCGTCCTCATACATGTCGACACACACGTACCGACACACAGCACACACACAGGGAATGCTCTGATAGAGGACAGGACCCACTAGCCCTTTGGAGAGACAGAGGGAGAGTTTGCCAGCACACACCAAAAACGCTATAATTATATAGGGACAACCTTATATAAGTGTTTTCCCTTATAGCATCTTTTTTATATATTTCTAACGCCAAATTAGTGCCCCCCCTCTCTGTTTTAACCCTGTTTCTGTAGTGCAGTGCAGGGGAGAGCCTGGGAGCCTTCCCTCCAGCCTTTCTGTGAGGGAAAATGGCGCTGTGTGCTGAGGAGATAGGCCCCGCCCCTTTTTCGGCGGCCTCGTCTCCCGCTCTTAACGGATTCTGGCAGGGGTTAAATATCTCCATATAGCCTCCGGAGGCTATATGTGAGGTATTTTTAGCCAAAATAGGTTTTCATTTGCCTCCCAGGGCGCCCCCCTCCCAGCGCCCTGCACCCTCAGTGACTGCCGTGTGAAGTGTGCTGAGAGGAAAATGGCGCACAGCTGCAGTGCTGTGCGCTACCTTTAGAAGACTGAGGAGTCTTCTGCCGCCGATTCTGGACCTCTTCTTACTTCAGCATCTGCAAGGGGGCCGGCGGCAAGGCTCCGGTGACCATCCAGGCTGTACCTGTGATCGTCCCTCTGGAGCTGATGTCCAGTAGCCAAGAAGCCAATCCATCCTGCACGCAGGTGAGTTCACTTCTTCTCCCCTAAGTCCCTCGTTGCAGTGATCCTGTTGCCAGCAGGACTCACTGTAAAATAAAAAACCTAAGCTAAACTTTTCTAAGCAGCTCTTTAGGAGAGCCACCTAGATTGCACCCTTCTCGGCCGGGCACAAAAATCTAACTGAGGCTTGGAGGAGGGTCATAGGGGGAGGAGCCAGTACACACCACCTGATCGTAAAGCTTTACTTTTTGTGCCCTGTCTCCTGCGGAGCCGCTATTCCCCATGGTCCTTTCAGGAACCCCAGCATCCACTAGGACGATAGAGAAAACCTAGATGGGAGGAAGGAACACCCGGCAGGAGGGGAAGCCCGGCTAACGGGAAAACCCAATGGTGTAGCCCGGTAGCCAAAAACCAGGCACGTGGGTCCGCGGCCGCTGAGGATTAACGAACTATGATCCGTAAAGGCCGGGGGGAGGGGGGGTGGCTGACCCAAGGCCCCTTGAAGCAACCCACGGGTAACTGCTCCGGACCCGGAAACCGCCGCACATGGCGCAAATTGTGAAA
Source organism: Pseudophryne corroboree (assembly GCF_028390025.1). Lineage (NCBI taxonomy): Eukaryota > Metazoa > Chordata > Amphibia > Anura > Myobatrachidae > Pseudophryne > Pseudophryne corroboree. Next base: position 463,195,944 of record NC_086451.1, on the reverse strand, counting down.
GGGGCAACAGGCAGGCCCGTTTGCCGCGCCCCGGGGGGCCCCGTGAACTGTGTCACATGGGGGGAGGGGGAAACGAACCAAGCAGCCCCAGGGAGCAGGGGCCCACAGGTGGGACCGCGGCAGGTGACCCGACACGAAGTCGCCAACACCCCGCGGTCCCGGGAGCACTAGAACGGCACGACTGAGGAGCGGCGCGGACCGCGGCATAGCAACCCCGCCGGGACCCGCCGTCCAGAGCGGGATCCAGGGGCAGGGGAGACCCCAGCCAGGAGCGCGGCCAAACCTAACATCCTCGACCGCTGCAGTAGGGGCACCGTGTCCCTCACACAGACGAGCAGCAGGGGGAGAAGCGTTGCCGCAGCGGTCCGACACAGCCGCGCTCCGTGAGGCGCAGCAGGCCATGGACGCTTTCAGGCTGCAGCTAAGGGATGCCGGACGCTGCAGCCGTGACGGAGGCATCGGCCACCATCAGCGGTAAAAGGCAGAAGTCCGGCGGGCGGCGCAGGCAGGGCGCCAGCAGCAGGGACTAACCAAACCCGAGGCCAGCGATAATCCGCTGACGTAAGCGGGCCCGCGGCCTCGGCTAGGTGGCGGGGGGGGAGCAGATCTACGTGGGCGGGATATCACCTAACGCTGGGGAAAAACTAAAGCACAGCCTGGGATGAGGGGAGAGCAGGAAAAAAGGGGAGGGGGGGCCATAGCAAGTGCAATACAACTACAGTGGGAATAAACAAGAACCAATAAAATACCAACAGAGTGCAGAAAGTAATACATACAGCAACCCAGACTAGACACACACCTGCACCTCAGTACATTCCAAAAAGTATAAAATAAACACAGCACAGTATAAATGAAAACAGCACAGTATAAAATAAAAACAGCCCCATATAAAAGCCACATGCAAAACAGCACAGAATTAACTACAGCATGTGTACTCAGCCTTCCATCATTCCAAAATGGCAAGAGGAAGTCTGAGTCATATGACCATGGCTTATATATTATTCCAAGACCAACCCCTACCCTCTTGATGGACAGCCCTATAATCCTATAGGAAAAATACCCAAGAACACACTGATCTGCCTAGCAACTGCTTAGTCACCATCAACCAATCACAAAAAATTGGACTCTTATATGGCTTCAGGCCAGGGCCGGATTTAGGGGGGGGCGAACGGGGCGACCGCCCCCCCTAACATACAGCTCCATTCCATGTGCTGCTGTGCACACAGTGTACCGGAGATCTGCATTAGCCCCTCCCACAGCAGAGCGAGTCACAGCTGGGTGAGACAGATAGACGGGATTGAGCTGAGCACTTGTGCAGAGGGAGGAGAGAGCTCTCCCGAGTCCAAGCCAATCAGAGCTGGCCTTCCTCCCCTGCTCCTCCTCTCTCCCCTGGTCTCCCTGTGTGTGAGCCTGGTCAGCCTGTTGCAAAGCATTACTGGGATTGGGAGTCTCTCGCGTCTCACCAGTGTCTGCCCTGCATCATGTCTCCTGACTGAGCTGCAAGAGGAGCCCCCCTCCTCACCTTCCTTCTCCCCCCAGAAATTCCAATCTCCTTGTCTGCAGCTTGTAACGGAGGTCAGTGTCCCGTATGTGTGCACTGGGCAACTTAGCTGATGTCTGCTTACAGGTCAGACTTCAGCAATCAGTGAAGAGAGACATGCATTCTGTGTGATAGCAGCAGCACTGGGTGAAGAGAGAGGTCTGTGCAGCCTGCTTGTAACATGAGACATGTCTCCTCTCAGACAGACTATGGGCAGTTCTGTACACCTTTCTTAGGTGCAGCCACAGACTTTCACCCTGACCCCCACTGCTGCTCATTTATTAGTTAGCATCACAATACAATTTAATAAAAAATAAAATACTACTCTTATCTCACACACAAAAACAGCTAAATTCCCCATTGCTTTGAAAGTTTAATATTTTGTGTTTGGGAGGGGCTGGACTAGAAGTGGGAGGAGTAATGAGTAGAGAGGGGAGGAGTCCGCATAGATTCTTAAACCGCCCCCCCTAAAAGAAATGTCTAGATCCGTCCCTGCTTCAGGCTTATGCAGCCTTCAGCTTATCTAAAATTGCACTGGCCCGGGGAGCAGATGGCCCCCTGCCCCCTGCCCAGCCAGCCCTTGTGGGGCAAGACATGAAACCTTTGTGTAGGTTAAACCTGACTAGATTAATTCTATATCACTCTGATTGTTATTCAGGGCCTTTCCAGGGGGGCCTGAATCTGAATATCATCCCAGACCTGCTATTGGAGTGGGACCAGTACAGTATATAGATACAGTGCCGTTTCTTGGGGCGGGAGAGCCGTGGAACCGCACGGGCGCCCGCCGCGGCACTTCTGCTGCACTTTGCTTCCCCCTCCTACCTCTACCCGAGTACCCAGCTCAGGGGGCAGAGTTTCACGGAATGACGCAGTTGCGTCGTGACATCACAACGCAATCGCGTCATTACGTGAAACTCCGCCCCCGAGCTGAGTACTGCTGACAAGAGGAGGGGGAGCCAAGCTACAGGAAGGGCCAGGCGGCCAGCGCGACGAGGGAGAGGCGGGCCGAAGATCGGGAAGAACCTCTTCAAACTTAAGTTTCTCTTTCTCTCTCTCTCTCCCCCCCCCCCCCCTCCTCTGCCACCTGCCGTAATGTGTAAGATGGGGACATTTGCCTGCCTAATGTGTAAAATGGGGACACTTGCCTGCCTAATGTGTAAAATGGGGACACTTGCCTCAAATCAAACAAATGTGGCACTGCGCTATAGATCAGAAATAAGTTGAGACTGTATAGTGCTGCTGTAGGGAGTGGGCCTACTACCTTGCTCCACTAAAATACAAACACGAAAACACAAGATTTTTCCCCAGCGCACAGTACAGAATATATAATGGGAAGAACTGAGAACTACAAATATTCCACTTCCTTCAATCTCTTATTTTATTTGGATAATTCAAAAGAAATATAATTTCCAGCTAAAAACCATATGACAATTATAGATATGTGACTGCCTATTACCGGTAAACAAGAACACCACAAAAACAAACAAAACATATAAAACGGGGGAAAATGATGAATAAATATTCACTATGCCCCACAGTACTTTAGTGGTCTCCAGTACATAAGTTGAATATGGATAGTCCTAAATAGACTGGATGCGCTGATCTGCGACTTACTCCCTCTATAATAATAAAGTCAGTGACTGCAAATATTATTCCATAGAGAGTCCTTGTAGAGGAACACACTCCCAGTAGTATATAACGTGTTAGTAGCAGCGGAAATCCTCCCAGTCCGTATGGCACGTCCCTACAATCACTGAATCTATGTTGAATAAAAAGGATCCTTTCTTGATAAGGAATTACCTTGTGCAAATGTCCCACAACTGCTTTCTCAAAGGAAAGAGGGCTCCCTGGCTGTTAGGTCCTCAGCGCTGATGAGCGGGGCCCGGAGTCCGCCGGCGGAAATCCCGTGCACGCTGCTTGTAGCGCTACTCAGCGTTGCTCGGGATCGATGTTCTCTGGAATCAACGCATTTCGCCTGCGGGAGGCTTCGTCAGGAATGCAGAGTAATCGCTCCGTCTCCCCTCATCAGTTATATAGGACATCCAGCTATACCTTCCTTTTCCTGTATGCGTTCCAAGTGCGTTCCAGCCAGGTCTTCCTTTTCCTGTATGCGTTCCAAGTGCGTTCCAATATGTTATACACTTCCTGATCCAAACGGATATATTCCTGCTTTATTTTCGATCGGCTATTGGTGGTCATTCCGAGTTGTTCGCTCGCAAGCTGCTTTTAGCAGCTTTGCACACGCTAAGCCACCGCCTACTGGGAGTGAATCTTAGCTTATCAAAATTGCGAACGAAAGATTCGCAATATTGCGAAAAGACTTCTCTATGCAGTTTCTGAGTAACTCGAGACTTACTCTGCCAGTGCGATCAGTTCAGTGCTTGTCGTTCCTGGTTTGACGTCACAAACACACCCAGCGTTCGCCCAGACACTCCTCCGTTTCTCCAGCCACTCCCGCGTTTTTCCCAGAAACGCTAGCGTTTTTTCGCACACACCCATAAAACGGCCAGTTTCCGCTCAGAAACACCCACTTCCTGTCAATCACATTACGATCACCAGAACGAAGAAAAAACCTCGTAATGCCGTGAGTAAAATACCTAACGGCATAGCAAATTTACTTGGCGCAGTCGCACTGCGGACATTGCGCATGCGCATTAGCGACTAATCGCTCCGTTGCGAGAAAAAAATAACGAGCGAACAACTCGGAATGACCACCATTGCCCAATCAATATATACAATCTCAATGAAGGAGAAACAGTCTAAAACCACCACAAATAACATAAAACAGTGCTCCCAACAATCTAATGGCTACCAACCTAAACCAATATTGATCACTACAGTACAATTTTTTAAGGTGCGGTATTTAAGGTGCTATATTTAAAGGTGCAGTATTTAAAAGTACAGTATTTAAAAAGGGAGGTATTATTTATCCACACAATAGGGGTACTAGACTATGAACAAATTATTCCATATACTTCATTTATTTATTCATCCAATTAATCATTTAAAACTGTTACCCAGAGCCGGCCATAGGCATAGGCAAACTAGGCAATTGCCTAGGGCATTTGATATGCCTAGGGGCATCAGCATTTTCTGCTGATTAAAATGATATGCGGCATGCCTATATTCTGCGTGTAGAATTTCGTATGCAGATACAGCCACAGTCTCACACAGTATATAGGCATGCTGCATATCATTTTAATCAGCAGAAGCTGCTTGTGCATCCTAGCTACAAAGCAATGCAAATAAGATGCATTTTCATAAAAAAAAGGTATGCCCTGCGTTAGCATTGAGGCAAGATTTATGAGGACACATCTGTATCTAGGCAGAGGCAGAGGTCACAGTGTTAGTTGCAGTGTGAGTGCTGTGTGCATGTGAGTGGGTTGGTTGTGCAGTAGTGTTCAGAATATGTGTAAGGAGCATTATGTGTGTCATGTAAAAATGCATTAATAATGTGTAACATATGTGTAAGGGGCACTATGTGTGTCATTATGTGTATAAGGGCATTAATAATGTGCGGCATATGTGTAACGGTATTACTGCATGTGTGTCACTATGTGTATAGGGGGACTAGTAATGTGCAGCAAATGTGTAGGCACTATGTGTGTCATTATGTGTATAAGGGCATTAATAATGTGCGGCATATGTGTAAGGGACATTATGTGTTAAAGGGCATTAATAATGGTTGTCATAATATGTAAGGCGCATTATGTTTATAAGGACATTAATAAGGTGTCTCATATGTGTAAGAGGCATTACTGTGTGGAATTAGATGTATAAATGCATTACTAATGTGTGGCATTATGTGTATAAGGTGCTCTACTATGTGGCGTTGCATATAAAAAGGGCACTACTGTGTCGTCTTATGTGAAAAAAGAGCAATATGGTGTGGTGTAATGTGAATAAGGAGCAATTCAGTGTGATGTAATGTGAATAAGGGGCTCTACTGTGAGGAGTAACGTTTATAAGGTAAAGTGATACTACTGTGGGATGTAATATGAATTATAGACACTATCGCATGATCAATTGTGAATAAAGTTGCAGTACTGTGTGGTGTAACTGTAATTTGAATTGGGGGTACTATTGTGTGGCCATGCCCCTTGCCAGCAAAAACACACCCCTTTTTAGGGCTGTGCTCCAAATGTGTGAACTGTTCCTATTTAAAATATAGGGGGTACAAACACCAAAATAAGGACTGCTGTGGGTGAGGGGTGATGGTGCTGGGAAAGAAGTGCAAGGTCAGAGGCGGAACCAGCAGTGGGGCTAGGGGGCACCAGCCAAAATCTTGCCTAGGGCATCATATTGGTTAGGGCCGGCTCTGCTGTTACCTATATCCTAAAAAAACAGTATATTCTTAATAAAAACATATACCCTCAATTAGTGATGAGCGGGTTCGGTTCCTCGGAAACCGAACCCCGCCGAACTTCACCCATTTTACACGGGTCCGAGGCATACTCGGATTCTCCCGTATGGCTCGGTTAACCCGAGCGCGCCCGAACGTCATCATCCCGCTGTCGGATTCTCGCGAGATTCGGATTCTATATAAGCAGCCACGCGTCGCTGCCATTTTCACTCGTGCATTAGAAATGCTAGGGAGAGGACGTGGCTGGCGTCCTCTCCGTTTATTAATATTATTTGTGCTTATTGCTTAATTGTGGGGACTGGGGAGCAGCTGTATTATATAGGAGGAGTACAGTGCAGAGTTTTGCTGACAGTGACCACCAGTATACGTTGTCTGCCTGAAAAACACTCCATATCTGTGCTCAGTGTGCTGCATATATCTGTGCTTACACTGCTTTATTGTGGGCACTGGGGACCACCAGTATATTATATAGGAGGAGTACAGTGCAGAGTTTTGCTGACCAGTGACCACCAGTATACGTTGTCTGCCTGAAAAACACTCCATATCTGTGCTCAGTGTGCTGCATATATCTGTGCTCACACTGCTTAATTGTGGGGACTGGAGAGCAGCTGTATTATATAGGAGGAGTACAGTGCAGAGTTTTGCTGACAGTGACCACCAGTATACGTTGTCTGCCTGAAAAACACTCCATATCTGTGCTCAGTGTGCTGCATATATCTGTGCTCACACTGCTTTATTGTGGGCACTGGGGACCACCAGTATATTACATTGGAGGATTACAGTGCAGAGTTTTGCTGACCAGTGACTACCAGTATACGTTGTCTGCCTGAAAAACACTCCATATCTGTGCTCAGTGTGCTGCATATATCTGTGCTCACACTGCTTAATTGTGGGGACTGGGGAGCAGCTGTATTATATAGGAGGAGTATAGTGCAGAGTTTTGCTGACAGTGACCACCAGTATACGTTGTCTGCCTGAAAAACACTCCATATCTGTGCTCAGTGTGCTGCATATATCTGTGCTCACACTGCTTTATTGTGAGCACTGGGGACCACCAGTATATTATATAGGAGGATTACAGTGCAGAGTTTTGCTGACCAGTGACCACCAGTATACGTTGTCTGCCTGAAAAACACTCCATATCTGTGCTCAGTGTGCTGCATATATCTGTGCTCACACTGCTTAATTGTGGGGACTGGGGAGCAGCTGTATTATATAGAAGGAGTATAGTGCAGAGTTTTGCTGACAGTGACCACCAGTATACGTTGTCTGCCTGAAAAACACTCCATATCTGTGCTCAGTGTGCTGCATATATCTGTGCTCACACTGCTTAATTGTGGGGACTGGGGAGCAGCTGTATTATATAGGAGGAGTACAGTGCAGAGTTTTGCTGACAGTGACCACCAGTATATATAGCAGTACGGTACGGAAGGCCACTGCTCTACCTACCTCTGTGTCGTCCAGTATACTATCCATCCATACCTGTGGTGCATTTCAGTTGTGCGCAGTATATATAGTAGTAGGCCATTGCTATTGATACTGGCTTATTCCACACATTAAAAAATGGAGAACAAAAATGTGGAGGTTAAAATAGGGAAAGATCAAGATCCACTTCCACCTCGTGCTGAAGCTGCTGCCACTAGTCATGGCCGAGACGATGAAATGCCATCAACGTTGTCTGCCAAGGCCGAAGCCCAATGTCATAGTAGAGAGCATGTAAAATCCAAAAAACAAAAGTTCAGTAAAATGACCCAAAAATCAAAATTGAAAGCGACTGATGAGAAGCGTAAACTTGCCAATATGCCATTTACGGCACGGAGTAGCAAGGAACGGCTGAGGCCCTGGCCTATGTTCATGGCTAGTGGTTCAGATTCACATGAGGATGGAAGCACTCATCCTCTCGCTAGAAAACTGCAGTGCTACTCCTAGATGGGCCAGGTGTTTGTGTCGGCCACTTGGGTCGCTTAGCTTAGTCACACAGCGACCTTGGTGCGCCTCTTTTTTTTCTTTGCATCATGTGCTGTTTGGGGACAATTTTTTTGAAGTGCCATCCTGTCTGACACTGCAGTGCCACTCCTAGATGGGCCAGGTGTTTGTGTCGGCCACTTGTGTCGCTTAGCTTAGTCACACAGCGACCTTGGTGCGCCTCTTTTTTTCTTTGCATCATGTGCTGTTTGGGGACAATTTTTTTGAAGTGCCATCCTGTCTGACACTGCAGTGCCACTCCTAGATGGGCCAGGTGTTTGTGTCGGCCACTTGTGTCGCTTAGCTTAGTCACACAGCGACCTTGGTGCGCCTCTTTTTTTCTTTGCATCATGTGCTGTTTGGGGACAATTTTTTGAAGTGCCATCCTGTCTGACACTGCAGTGCCACTCCTAGATGGGCCAGGTGTTTGTGTCGGCCACTTGGGTCGCTTAGCTTAGTCACACAGCGACCTTGGTGCGCCTCTTTTTTTCTTTGCATCATGTGCTGTTTGGGGACAATTTTTTTGAAGTGCCATCCTGTCTGACACTGCAGTGCCACTCCTAGATGGGCCAGGTGTTTGTGTCGGCCACTTGTGTCGCTTAGCTTAGTCACACAGCGACCTTGGTGCACCTCTTTTTTCTTTGCATCATGTGCTGTTTGGGGACAATTTTTTTGAAGTGCCATCCTGCCTGACACTGCAGTGCCACTCCTAGATGGGCCAGGTGTTTGTGTCGGCCACTTGTGTCGCTTAGCTTAGCCATCCAGCGACCTCGGTGCAAATTTTAGGACTAAAAATAATATTGTGAGGTGTGAGGTGTTCAGAATAGATTGAAAATGAGTGGAAATTATGGTTATTGAGGTTAATAATACTATGGGATCAAAATGACCCCCAAATTCTATGATTTAAGCTGTTTTTGAGGGTTTTTTGTAAAAAAACACCCGAATCCAAAACACACCCGAATCCGACAAAAAAATTTCAGGGAGGTTTTGCCAAAACACGTCCGAATCCAAAACACGGCCGCGAAACCGAATCCAAAACCAAAACACAAAACCCGAAAAATTTCCGGTGCACATCACTACCCTCAATATAAATATACTAAGTATATTAAAAAACATATATGAACTTCTATTTAAAATATATTCAAACAATCCAGTACCTAATACCTCTACCTAATTCCTATTCATAAAAACGGCATTAAGTCAAAATCGATGTTCAGTCCCCTAGGTGTGAGAGTACCTAGTTGATATATCAGTTTCGTTTCTTCTCTAATCAAATATTCCTCCATGTGACCCCCTCTCCATGGTGCTAAAACCTTCTTTAAACCTACAAACTGTAGCACATACGGATTGCCTTGATGTTTCTCTGAGAAATGGGCAGATACACTATGATCCTTCTTCCTATTTTTTATGTTGCACAGATGTTCCTGTACCCTTACGTGCAACTTACGCTTAGTCTGGCCTATATACAGTAGCCCACAGGGACAGGATAACAAATAAATAACACCAGTGCTGTTACAATTCAGACATTCTCTGATCTTAAATTCTGCAACATTCGAGGATGATACAGCCGTTTCCCCAATCTTAACTGAATTTAATATAGTTTTTTGACAGGCCGTATAAACACCACATCTGGAAAAACCCACTTTGCCCCCCTCCTTAGATCTTACTTCAGGTTTTGAATAACTCCTAACTAAAGTGGACTTGAGAGTGTGCGCCCTCCTATAGATTATATGTGGTTTCTCGGGGAGTAGTCCTTTTAAAACCTCATCGGATAGTAAAATATGCCAATGTTTACGGACACTCTCTTCTATCTTATTATTTTGTGCTGAAAATGTATTGATGAATAATACATCCTCCTTCTGATTCAAGATCTTTTTTTGTTTATATTTGTTTAGAGAGGAGATCTGCCAGTAGATCCGTATGTACACACAGCATTGCAACAGAAATCATCCTTTTAGTCCCAACATTGTAAAAGTGCCCAGATTAAGACGTTTCAGAAGTTGGTCGAGGCTGATTTTGAAAAGATTGATGCAAAGATTCCAATAAGGGGAAGTAATTTTAAAAAGAAAGAAAGATTGGCCCTCCAAGTATTAAAAAATAGGGATGAAATTATCATAAAACCGGCAGATAAGGAAGGGGGGGGGGGGGTATTGTTGTACAAGACCGGGAGAAATATGATCAAGAAGCCCTGAAACAACTTAAGGATGATTCGATGTATCTACCTTTAAAAAAAGATCCAACATCGAAATACTTGGAAGATTTGGGCACCCTACTGAGAAAGGGAAGAGATGAAGGCATTCTTAATAAACAAGAATTAGAATTTTTAAATATAAAGAATCCCAACATCCCGATCTTTTACCACCTCCCCAAAATCCATAAGGATAATAAGGATCCACCGGGCCGCCCAATTGTGGCAGGGGTGGGGTCTCTGACGGCGAACCTATCTGGGTATGTAGATAAATTCTTACAACCTATAGTAACAAAACAAAAGTGATATATAAAGGATACGACCCAGGTTTTAAATATGTTAAAGAGATACAATGGGAAAAAGAATTTCTCCTGGCAACTTGTGATATGAAAGCACTTTATACTTGTATTCAACATGAAATCGGCTGCCAATATGTTAGAAATAGGATTATGGAAGAGGGTAGTCTTAGACAGGAACAAATAGATTTTATTATGGATTCAATTAAGTTTATCCTTGATCATAATTTCTTTTTTTATAAAGATACCTTTTATGCACAACACACGGGTACAGCTATGGGTACGAGATTTGCACCCTCGTACGCTAATTTGTTTTTAGCGGAGTGGGAAATGATGAACATATGGCAAATTGAGAAGTATAAAGACAAGATATATTTTTGGGGTAGATATATCGATGATATTATTATTATATGGAGAGGAGAACGAAATGAACTTGAAAATTTTATACAAGAGATAAATAACAATAAAGCAAATTTGGAGTTTACCAGCACAATAAGTGAAGAGGCAATAAACTTTCTCGATCTTACGATCTATGTGGAAAATAATAAGTTAGAGACTAAGACATATGTAAAACCTACGGACACCAACAGTTATTTGAACGCAAGAAGTAATCACCATAAAAGGTGGATTCAAAATATTCCGGGGGGACAAATGAAACATTTGAAGCGTAACTGTTCTAAAAAAGCAGATTTTGATGTACAGGTGGAAGAACTCATGAAAAACTTTGAGGAAAAGAATTTTGATAAAGGTGAGCTAATAGAAGTTAAGAACCGGGTAAAGGATATAGATCGGTCAGAACTTCTTAAATATAAACAAAAAAAGATCTTGAATCAGAAGGAGGATGTATTATTCATCAATACATTTTCAGCACAAAATAATAAGATAGAAGAGAGTGTCCGTAAACATTGGCATATTTTACTATCCGATGAGGTTTTAAAAGGACTACTCCCCGAGAAACCACATATAATCTATAGGAGGGCGCACACTCTCAAATCCACTTTAGTTAGGAGTTATTCAAAACCTGAAGTAAGATCTAAGGAGGGGGGCTAAGTGGATTTTTCCAGATGTGGTGTTTGTACGGCCTGTCAAAAAACTAGATTAAATTCAGTTAAGATTGTGGAAACGGCTGTATCATCCTCGAATGGTGCAGAATTTAAGATCAGAGAACGTCTGAATTGTAACAGCACTGGTGTTATTTATTTGTTATCCTGTCCCTGTGGGCTACAGTATATAGGCCAGACTAAGCGTAAGTTGCACGTAAGGGTATAGGAACATCTGTGCAACATAAAAAATAGGAAGAAGGATCATAGTGTATCTGCCCATTTCTCAGAGAAACATCAAGGCAATCCGTATGGGCTACAGTTTGTAGGTTTAAAGAAGGTTTTAGCACCATGGAGAGGGGGTCGCATGGAGGAATATTTGATTAGAGAAGAAACGAAACTGATATATCAACTAGAGATGAGCGGGTTCGGTTTCTCTGAATCCGAACCCGCACGAACTTCATGTTTTTTTTCACGGGTCCGAGCGACTCGGATCTTCCCGCCTTGCTCGGTTAACCCGAGCGCGCCCGAACGTCATCATGACGCTGTCGGATTCTCGCGAGACTCGGATTCTATATAAGGAGCCGCGCGTCGCCGCCATTTTCACACGTGCATTGAGATTGATAGGGAGAGGACGTGGCTGGCGTCCTCTCCATTTAGATTAGAAGAGAGAGAGAGAGAGATTGACCTGATTATCTGGAGATTAGGAGTACTGTAGAACTGTAGAGAGTGCAGAGTTTACTAGTGACTGACCACAGTGACCACCAGACAGTGCAGTTTTATTTAATATATCCGTTCTCTGCCTGAAAAAAACGATACACAGTGACTCAGTCACATACCATATCTGTGTGCACTGCTCAGCCCAGTGTGCTGCATCATCTATGTATATATCTGACTGTGCTCAGCTCACACATCTTATAATTGTGGGGGAGACTGGGGAGCACTGCAGTGCCAGTTATAGGTTATAGCAGGAGCCAGGAGTACATATTATTATTAAAATTAAACAGTGCACACTTTTGCTGCAGGAGTGCCACTGCCAGTGTGACTGACCAGTGACCTGACCACACTGACCACCAGTATAGTTAGTAGTATAGTATACTATATTGTGATTGCCTGAAAAAGTTAAACACTCGTATCTGACTGTGCTCAGCTCACACATCTTATAATTGTGGGGGAGACTGGGGAGCACTGCAGTGCCAGTTATAGGTTATAGCAGGAGCCAGGAGTACATATTATTATTAAAATTAAACAGTGCACACTTTTGCTGCAGGAGTGCCACTGCCAGTGTGACTGACCAGTGACCTGACCACACTGACCACCAGTATAGTTAGTAGTATAGTATACTATATTGTGATTGCCTGAAAAAGTTAAACACTCATCGTGTGACTTCACTTGTGTGGTGTTTTTTTTTTTATTCTATAAAAAACTCATTCTGCTGACAGACAGTGTCCAGCAGGTCCGTCATTATATAATATATACCTGTCCGGCTGCAGTAGTGATATATATATATTTTTTATATCATTATTTATCATCCAGTCGCAGCAGACACAGTACGGTAGTTCACGGCTGTAGCTACCTCTGTGTCGGCACTCGGCAGTCCGTCCATAATTGTATACCACCTACCCGTGGTTTTTTTTTCTTTCTTCTTTATACATACATACTACTACTACATCTCTCTATCAACCAGTCTATATTAGCAGCAGACACAGTACAGTACGGTAGTCCACGGCTGTAGCAACCTCTGTGTCGGCACTCGGCAGTCCGTCCATAATTGTATACCACCTACCCGTGGTTTTTTTTTCTTTCTTCTTTATACATACATACTACTACTACTACATCTCTTTATCAACCAGTCTATATTAGCAGCAGACACAGTACAGTACGGTAGTCCACGGCTGTAGCTACCTCTGTGTCGGCACTGGGCAGTCCGTCCATAATTGTATACCACCTACCCGTGGTTTTTTTTTCTTTCTTCTTTATACATACATACTACTACTACATCTCTTTATCAACCAGTCTATATTAGCAGCAGACACAGTACAGTACGGTAGTCCACGGCTGTAGCTACCTCTGTGTCGGCACTCAGCAGTCCATCCATAATTGTATACTAGTATCCATCCATCTCCATTGTTTACCTGAGGTGCCTTTTAGTTGTGCCTATTAAAATATGGAGAACAAAAATGTTGAGGTTCCAAAATTAGGGAAAGATCAAGATCCACTTCCACCTCGTGCTGAAGCTGCTGCCACTAGTCATGGCCGAGACGATGAAATGCCAGCAACGTCGTCTGCCAAGGCCGATGCCCAATGTCATAGTACAGAGCATGTCAAATCCAAAACACCAAATATCAGTAAAAAAAAGGACTCCAAAACCTAAAATAAAATTGTCGGAGGAGAAGCGAAAACTTGCCAATATGCCATTTACCACACGGAGTGGCAAGGAACGGCTGAGGCCCTGGCCTATGTTCATGGCTAGTGGTTCAGCTTCACATGAGGATGGAGGCACTCAGCCTCTCGCTAGAAAAATGAAAAGACTCAAGCTGGCAAAAGCAGTAGCACCGCAAAGAACTGTGCGTTCTTCGAAATCCCAAATCCACAAGGAGAGTCCAATTGTGTCGGTTGCGATGCCTGACCTTCCCAACACTGGACGTGAAGAGCATGCGCCTTCCACCATTTGCACGCCCCCTGCAAGTGCTGGAAGGAGCACCCGCAGTCCAGTTCCTGATAGTCAGATTGAAGATGTCAGTGTTGAAGTACACCAGGATGAGGAGGATATGGGTGTTGCTGGCGCTGGGGAGGAAATTGACCAGGAGGATTCTGATGGTGAGGTGGTTTGTTTAAGTCAGGCACCCGGGGAGACACCTGTTGTCCGTGGGAGGAATAGGGCCGTTGACATGCCTGGTGAAAATACCAAAAAAATCAGCTCTTCGGTGTGGAAGTATTTCACCAGAAATGCGGACAACAGGTGTCAAGCCGTGTGTTCCCTTTGTCAAGCTGTAATAAGTAGGGGTAAGGACGTTAACCACCTCGGAACATCCTCCCTTATACGTCACCTGCAGCGCATTCATAATAAGTCAGTGACAAGTTCAAAAACTTGGGCCGACAGCGGAAGCAGTCCACTGACCAGTAAATCCCTTCCTCTTGTAACCAAGCTCACGCAAACCACCCCACCAACTCCCTCAGTGTCAATTTCCTCCTTCCCCAGGAATGCCAATAGTCCTGCAGGCCATGTCACTGGCAATTCTGACGAGTCCTCTCCTGCCTGGGATTCCTCCGATGCATCCTTGCGTGTAACGCCTACTGCTGCTGGCGCTGCTGTTGTTGCTGCTGGGAGTCGATGGTCATCCCAGAGGGGAAGTCGTAAGCCCACTTGTACTACTTCCAGTAAGCAATTGACTGTCCAACAGTCCTTTGCGAGGAAGATGAAATATCACAGCAGTCATCCTGTTGCAAAGCGGATAACTGAGTCCTTGACAACTATGTTGGTGTTAGACGTGCATCCGGTATCCGCCGTTAGTTCACAGGGAACTAGACAATTTATTGAGGCAGTGTGCCCCCGTTACCAAATACCATCTAGGTTCCACTTCTGTAGGCAGGCGATACCGAGAATGTACACGGACGTCAGAAAAAGACTCACCAGTGTCCTAAAAAATGCAGTTGTACCCAATGTCCACTTAACCACGGACATGTGGACAAGTGGAGCAGGGCAGGGTCAGAACTATATGACTGTGACAGCCCACTGGGTAGATGTATGGACTCCCGCCGCAAGAACAGCAGCGGCGGCACCAGTAGCAGCATCTCGCAAACGCCAACTCTTTCCTAGGCAGGCTACGCTTTGTATCACCGCTTTCCAGAATACGCACACAGCTGAAAACCTCTTACGGCAACTGAGGAAGATCATCGCAGAATGGCTTACCCCAATTGGACTCTCCTGTTGATTTGTGGCATCGGACAACGCCAGCAATATTGTGTGTGCATTAAATATGGGCAAATTCCAGCACGTCCCATGTTTTGCACATACCTTGAATTTGGTGGTGCAGAATTTTTTAAAAAACAACAGGGGCGTGCAAGAGATGCTGTCGGTGGCCAGAAGAATTGCGGGACACTTTCGGCGTACAGGCACCACGTACAGAAGACTGGAGCACCACCAAAAACTACTGAACCTGCCCTGCCATCATCTGAAGCAAGAAGTGGTAACGAGGTGGAATTCAACCCTCTATATGCTTCAGAGGTTGGAGGAGCAGCAAAAGGCCATTCAAGCCTATACAATTGAGCACGATATAGGAGGTGGAATGCACCTGTCTCAAGTGCAGTGGAGAATGATTTCAACGTTGTGCAAGGTTCTGATGCCCTTTGAACTTGCCACACGTGAAGTCAGTTCAGACACTGCCAGCCTGAGTCAGGTCATTCCCCTCATCAGGCTTTTGCAGAAGAAGCTGGAGACATTGAAGGAGGAGCTAACACGGAGCGATTCCGCTAGGCATGTGGGACTTGTGGATGGAGCCCTTAATTCGCTTAACAAGGATTCACGGGTGGTCAATCTGTTGAAATCAGAGCACTACATTTTGGCCACCGTGCTCGATCCTAGATTTAAAACCTACCTTGGATCTCTCTTTCCGGCAGACACAAGTCTGCTGGGGTTGAAAGACCTGCTGGTGAGAAAATTGTCAAATCAAGCGGAACGCGACCTGTCAACATCTCCTCCTTCACATTCTCCAGCAACTGGGGGTGCGAGGAAAAGGCTCAGAATTCCGAGCCCACCCGCTGGCGGTGATGCAGGGCAGTCTGGAGCGACTGCTGATGCTGACATCTGGTCCGGACTGAAGGACCTGACAACGATTACGGACATGTCGTCTACTGTCACTGCATATGATTCTCTCAACATTGAAAGAATGGTGGAGGATTATATGAGTGACCGCATCCAAGTAGGCACGTCACACAGTCCGTACTTATACTGGCAGGAAAAAGAGGCAATTTGGAGGCCCTTGCACAAACTGGCTTTATTCTACCTAAGTTGCCCTCCCACAAGTGTGTACTCCGAAAGAGTGTTTAGTGCCGCCGCTCACCTTGTCAGCAATCGGCGTACGAGGTTACATCCAGAAAATGTGGAGAAGATGATGTTCATTAAAATGAATTATAATCAATTCCTCCACGGAGACATTGACCAGCAGCAATTGCCTCCACAAAGTACACAGGGAGCTGAGATGGTGGATTCCAGTGGGGACGAATTGATAATCTGTGAGGAGGGGGATGTACACGGTGATATATCGGAGGATGATGATGAGGTGGACATCTTGCCTCTGTAGAGCCAGTTTGTGCAAGGAGAGATTAATTGCTTCTTTTTTGGGGGGGGTCCAAACCAACCCGTCATATCAGTCACAGTCGTGTGGCAGACCCTGTCACTGAAATGATGGGTTGGTTAAAGTGTGCATGTCCTGTTTTGTTTATACAACATAAGGGTGGGTGGGAGGGCCCAAGGATAATTCCATCTTGCACCTCTTTTTTCTTTTCTTTTTCTTTGCATCATGTGCTGATTGGGGAGGGTTTTTTGGAAGGGCCATCCTGCGTGACACTGCAGTGCCACTCCTAGATGGGCCCGGTGTTTGTGTCGGCCACTACGGTCGCTAATCTTACTCACACAGCTACCTCATTGCGCCTCTTTTTTTCTTTGCGTCATGTGCTGTTTGGGGAGGGTTTTTTGGAAGGGACATCCTGCGTGACACTGCAGTGCCACTCCTAAATGGGCCCGGTGTTTGTGTCGGCCACTAGGGTCGCTTATCTTACTCACACAGTCAGCTACCTCATTGCGCCTCTTTTTTTCTTTGCGTCATGTGCTGTTTGGGGAGTGTTTTTTGGAAGGGCCATCCTGCGTGACACTGCAGTGCCACTCCTAGATGGGCCCGGTGTTTGTGTCGGCCACTAGGGTCGCTAATCTTACTCACACAGCTACCTCATTGCGCCTCTTTTTTTCTTTGCGTCATGTGCTGTTTGGGGAGGGTTTTTTGGAAAGGACATTTTGCGTGACACTGCAGTGCCACTCCTAAATGGGCCCGGTGTTTGTGTCGGCCACTAGGGTCGCTTATCTTACTCACACAGTCAGCTACCTCATTGCGCCTCTTTTTTTCTTTGCGTCATGTGCTGTTTGGGGAGTGTTTTTTGGAAGGGCCATCCTGCGTGACACTGCAGTGCCACTCCTAGATGGGCCCGGTGTTTGTGTCGGCCACTAGGGTCGCTAATCTTACTCACACAGCTACCTCATTGCGCCTCTTTTTTTCTTTGCGTCATGTGCTGTTTGGGGAGGGTTTTTTGGAAGGGACATCCTGCGTGACACTGCAGTGCCACTCCTAAATGGGCCCGGTGTTTGTGTCGGCCACTAGGGTCGCTAATCTTACTCACACAGCTACCTCATTGCGCCTCTTTTTTTCTTTGCGTCATGTGCTGTTTGGGGAGGGTTTTTTGGAAGGGACATCCTGCGTGACACTGCAGTGCCACTCCTAGATGGGCCAGGTGTTTGTGTCGGCCACTAGGGTCGCTTAGCTTAGTCATCCAGCGACCTCGGTGCAAATTTTAGGACTAAAAATAATATTGTGAGGTGTGAGGTATTCAGAATAGACTGAAAATGAGTGTAAATTATGGTTTTTGAGGTTAATAATACTTTGGGATCAAAATGACCCCCAAATTCTATGATTTAAGCTATTTTTTAGGGTTTTTAGAAAAAAACACCCGAATCCAAAACACACCCGAATCCGACAAAAAAAATTCGGTGAGGTTTTGCCAAAACGCGGTCGAACCCAAAACACGGCCGCGGAACCGAACCCAAAACCACAAAACCCGAAAAATTTCAGGCGCTCATCTCTAATATCAACTAGGTACTCTCACACCTAGGGGACTGAACATCGATTTTGACTTAATGTCTTTTTTATGAATAGGAATTAGGTAGAGGTATTAGGTATTGGATTGTTTGAATATATTTGAAATAGAAGTTCATATAGGTTTTTTAGTATACTTAGTATATTTATATTGAGGGTATATGTTTTTATTAAGAATATACTGTTTTTTTAGGATATAGGTGACAGTTTTAAATGATAAATTGGATGAATAAATAAATGAAGTATATGGAATAATTTGTTCATAGTCTAGTACCCCTATTGTGTGAATAAATAATACCTCCCTTTTTAAATACTGTACTTTTAAATACTGCACCTTTAAATATAGCACCTTAAATACCGCACCTTAAAATATTGTACTGTAGTGATCAATATTGGTTTAGGTTGGTAGCCATTAGAGTGTTGGGAGCACTGTTTTATGTTGTTATTTGTGGTGGTGGTTGTAGATTGTTTCTCCTTCATTGAGATTGTATATATTGATTGGGCAATAGCCGATCGAAAATAAAGCCGGAATATATCCATTTGGATCAGGAAGTATATAACATAGTGGAACGCACTTGGAACGCATACAGGAAAAGGAAGACCTGGCTGGAACGCACTTGGAACGCATACAGGAAAAGGAAGGTATAGCTGGATGTCCTATATAACTGATGAGGGGAGACGGAGCGATTACTCTGCATTCCTGACGAAGCCTCCGCAGGCGAAACGCGTCGATTCCAGAGAACATCGATCCCGAGCAACGCTGAGTAGCGCTACAAGCAGCGTGCACGGGATTTCCGCCGGCGGACTCCGGGCCCCGCTCATCAGCGATGAGGACCTAACAGCCAGGGAGCCCTCTTTCCTTTGAGAAAGCAGTTGTGGGACATTTGCACAAGGTAATTCCTTATCAAGAAAGGATCCTTTTTATTCAACATAGATTCAGTGATTGTAGGGACGTGCCATACGGACTGGGAGGATTTCCGCTGCTACTAACACGTTATATACTACTGGGAGTGTGTTCCTCTACAAGGACTCTCTATGGAATAATATTTGCAGTCACTGACTTTATTATTATAGAGGGAGTAAGTCGCAGATCAGCGCATCCAGTCTATTTAGGACTATCCATATTCAACTTATGTACTGGAGACCACTAAAGTACTGTGGGGCATAGTGAATATTTATTCATCATTTTCCCCCGTTTTATATGTTTTGTTTGTTTTTGTGGTGTTCTTGTTTACCGGTAATAGGCAGTCACATATCTATAATTGTCATATGGTTTTTAGCTGGAAATTATATTTCTTTTGAATTATCCAAATAAAATAAGAGATTGAAGGAAGTGGAATATTTGTAGTTCTCAGTTCTTCCCATTATATATTCTGTACTGTGCGCTGGGGAAAAATCTTGTGTTTTCGGGGACACTTGCCTTCCTAACATAGGCGTGCACAGCACATTTTATTAGGGGGTGCACCATCGGAGGGGTGTGTCTAGCACCGCCTTTTGGGCGTGTCTAGAACCATCTATTGACGGTCAACGCAATATAAAATATCCACCCTTGTACCAATCCTAATAAAGCAGATACATTGTCAGATGTTGTGGTGTGCACCAAACAAACACCCCTGATGGCACTCACTGCAATTACACTGCTCCTCCTCAGCCTGGTCTGGCTCCCCCTCTCTTTCCCCTGCAAGCTGCAGCAGCTTACTTACAAGTCAGTCACTCCCTGACACTGACAGTCGCAGACTAGTACTGCTGCTGCTGGAAAAACGAGTGACATGTCAGTGTTGCTGGCGACCGCCTGCCAGTATTGAATTTGTCTTCCTAAGAGGAACACTGGCTGCATGCTGATACTCATCAGTGGCTGGCGTTGGCATAGCATAGAAGGAGAGAGGTGGGCATGTGGCGGGTGGGCGTGCGAGCAGCATGACGTAATCACATCACATCTCGCTGTTTTTGTACATGGAGGTGTAGCCGGGAGTTTGAAAGCCGGTGGCAGTGTCACCCTTGATTAACCCAGGCGTACGGTCAGTATGGCAGTCCTGACAGGGTGCAGCGGAGAGGGGACAGTAATCAGCTTGCTTGGCGATTACTGCATCAGGCATGTGAGATCAGGGTGCCAGACATTAGGGGGTGCCTGTGCGCACCAGGCACCCCCCCTGCGCACACCTATGCTGCCTAATGTGTAAAATGGGGACACTTGCCTGCTGTATTGTGTAAAATGGGGACTCTTGTGTAAATCTACAACGTTTTGTGTGAAAGTACTTAGCGGATGTGCGCTGCGTACCATGCGCATGCGCATTTTTGCCGTGTTTTCACTTAATCGCTGCACTGCAAAAATCGGCAGTGAGCGAACAACTCGGAATAACCACCAATATGTACATTTGTAAGAAAAAAGGTTATATATTCCAGCGAGGTGGCCACACCTAATTTATACATTTACTGCCCTTTATGACAATGTCTATTTCATTTTTTAAACTTCTTATGTAATATTTTAAGTGTAGGGGTACAAAGAAATGTTGGAGATTACGGGAGCTACAGTCACGGCACATAATTACAATTCTATAATACATTAGTACAGCATGACATTTTGAAGGTAGGTTATAGCTAAGGACGAAAGGGAGATGGGTTTAAGGAAGGAATGGAGTCACTGTATCACTAAAGTTGTTGAAGAAGCTAAGATACTATATGATCCGTAGCAAAGAGAAGGAGTCCTATAAGGCATGGGAGTTTTTAATGCAGCAATTCAACATCAGGGCCGCTACTATGGTGGCTACGGGCGCCGGATTGGAGGGGGCGCGGTGACGATGAACCGCTATTAATATACTTTACTGCGAGCAGTGAGTGACCATTTGACAGCCCAGGGGCCTGCTCTGATGCCTGAAGCTGGAGTCCAGCTGGCTGCTCTACCTGTGTCCAGCTCCTTCCACCTGTCACTTCCTCCATCAAGCTCCTTCCACCTGCTGCTACCTCCATCTCCCACCCGCTGGACTCGGTCAAGCCTCTGGACAGGATCTGTGTGTCTCCCCTCGGCTCTCTCCTTCTCCTGGCGGTGGCCATCTTGAACCAGCGGGATTCAGCTTGCCTCCTGGCTGTCCATTCTCTTGATCCCTGCTTTCAGGCAACAGCTTGTTCCCTGGAGGCTACAATGTATGGTCTGAGGGGGCCACCACAGTTTTTTGTTTGCCTTTCTGAAAGGCATGGGAAGGGGGGGTGTTAAATAATGTGTGGCATAAGGGTGCTTCTAAAGTGTGGCATAGTGTGTAAGGGCACTAGTAATGTGTGGCATAATTTGTATAAGGGCACTACTAATGTGTGGCATTATTTCTTTATGGGCACTGCTAATGTGTGGTATAAAGTGTAAGGGACATTACTGTGTGGCAGTATGCATATAAAAGGCATTACTACTGTGTGGCATTATGTGTATAAGGCGCATTACTACTGTGTGGCATTATGTGTATAAGGCGCATTACTACTGTGTGGCATTATGTGTATAAGGTGCATTACTACTGTGTGGCATTATGCATATAAAAGGCATTACTACTGTGTGGCATTATGTGTATAAGGTGCATTACTACTGTGTGGCAGTATGCATATAAAATGCATTACTACTGTGTGGCATTATGTGTATAAGGTGCATTACTACTGTGTAGCATTATGCATATAAAAGGCATTACTACTGTGTGGCATTATGTGTATAAGGTGCATTACTACTGTGTGGCATTATGTGTATTAGGCGCATTACTACTGTGTGGCATTATGTGTATAAAGTGCATTACTACTGTGTGGCATTATGCATATAAAAGGCATTACTACTGTGTGGCATTATGTGTATAAGGCGCATTACTACTGTGTGGCATTATGTGTATAAGGCGCATTACTACTGTGTGGCATTATGTGTATAAGGTGCATTACTACTGTGTGGCATTATGCATATAAAAGGCATTACTACTGTGTGGCATTATGTGTATAAGGCGCATTACTACTGTGTGGCATACTGTGCTGCAAAGGGCACTACTACTGTGTGGCATATTGTGAATAAGTGGCACTAATGTGTGGCATAATGTGTATAGGGGGTACTACTGAGTGGTGTAACGTGAATAAAGGGGCACTTCTGTGCTGCGTAATTTGAATTAGGGGGGCACCAGATTACTGCCTTGCCCTGGGTGACAAAAATCTTTGTTTCAGCCCTGTCAACATGGAAGGTTTCTCCCCTTTAATTAGGAAGTTAAGTATTTTTTAAGCATGCATCTGATGCATCTCAGCTGCCTCTGTGCAAATCATTAATCCGGAGGTTCCCAAATGCGGTTCTCAAGGCATCCTAACAGTCCAGGTTTTAAGTATAGCCATGGTTGGCCACACGTAACTTAATTAGTACCTCAGTCAGTTTGATTTAACCATCTGTTGTGAGATATGGATATTCTTAAAACCTGGACTGTTGGGGTGCCTTGAGGACCGAGTTTGGGAACCTCTGCATTAATCTATTAAAAAAATTGTGCTGGTGGACACAAAGCATGGCTGCCAATCAAACACACGTACACGTTCACACAGACTCAAGGCTTTAACCATGTCATTTAACAGCGGAGGGGGGAGAAGGAGGGGGAGGACTCTACAGTAGACAGAGCATGCAGAGCTCAGAGAGGTGTTCTGTAGTAATGGAATTTCTGTTTTCACAATTCAAGTGACGTGTTCAATTTTGTGTTCTACTTATTATAGAAGAGAGCAAAGGTGGTTCGGGGTCCTGCCGGCGGAAAGAAAACTGATTCTTGGTGACACTTAAAATGTTTCAAGTTAATTGTTGTGTGTGTTTTAGGAGCCCCTGTGATGCAATGTGGAAGGAGAAAGAAGAAAATCTGTGTGGGTTTTGTATATTCCCATCATACAGTACAGTACGTACAGTAGGGAAAAGGTCTCAGCACAAAGCTTCCAGCACTGACTGGAAGTGTTAGGAAATATTTATGTAGCCAGGCGGTACAGCCTGTAAAAAGGACACATATCAAGCTCATAGAGATAACAGTTCTTATAATCATCCATGTGTCTGTATACAGAGGGCCTTATTCCAAAGCAGCTGTGCAATACTGTTCAACTAAAATTCACATGCAGCAGGAGGCGTCTCTAGGAGATAAAAGCCTCCTGCATTCATCTGTGATCCGGGAGCTGCTCTAGAACCATTGGTCGCGATGGGCCGGTCTGCATAAGTTGAAGCTTACTCAGACTGACCATCAGAACCACTCAGTCTAGGAAGTCTGCATCCGACTCTGCAGACCCTGGGCCCAGAATTTCCCAGCTGTACCCCTCAAACACCGCAGCATGGCAATCATGCAGCTAATGAGAGCAATCATGCAGGACCCGTTGTACACATGTGCAGACGCCTCATATAACTTCCCATATTAAGGAACATTTTTCTTCCTCTAGCACAGGGTCCCCTCTGGTGGTGCAACCGCTTGGACTGTTCTCACCATAGTTACACCATTGTACCATAGAAACACAGAAACATAGAATTTGACGGCAGATAAGAGCCACTTAGCCCATCTAGTCTGCCAGGGGCATTTTAAGAGAGGAGGAGGCCAGTGTTCAGCCTCCTCCGTTCGGGCCCCCTCCTCTCTGCCCGGAGCGCTGTAGAGTCCGAGCACTAGAGGGCTCAGACTCTACTGCGCATGCGCAGATCTCTGGGAAAATGGCGCGGAGGCCATTTTCCCTGAGATTTCTCTACTGCGCATGCGCAGAACGTGAAAATGGCCGCTGGGCCATTTTCACTGTGTTCTAACAGCGCTGTGGATGCTGGTGCTGGACTTCGGAGGGGTGAGTATTTTAAAAATGGGTGCAGTGTGTGCGGTGGGGGCCCCCTCTGGACTCAGGGGCACACACTGCACCCATTATAGAAACGCCAGTGTAGTCTGCCTATGTATATGCACACACTTCCACACTAGGGTTAAATTTTTAGGTGCCAAGTAACCTACCAGTATATTTTTGGATTGTGGGAGCAAACCGGAGTACCCGGAGGAAATCCACTCCAGTACGGGGAGAATATACAAACTCCACACAGTTAGGGCCGTGGTGGGAAGTGGACCCATGACCTCAGTGCTGTGAGGAAGTAATGCTAACCACTACACCGTCCGTGTATACAAACTACTATATCAATGTCAACAGATAATTGTAACAGTTCAGGTGCGCAGATTTCCAGTTGAATTATGGGGCAAGTTCCTGCAGGGGTTAAAGCGGCAACGTCTTTGTTGTGCAGCAGTGAACAGGAATGACAGACACGTGATCCTACAGGAAATGCTCCACTGGCCTCGTAATGTACAGCAAACCTGCTCATGTCTAGTCCCTAATTAGCAATCATAATTGTTTAACATATTATATCAGTTTAACAAATCATATTAGTGTACTGCTATATTTCAGGGTGACAAAAGCGAGTTGCTGGAACATTTGCTAGGTGGTATTAGCATATCTTAATTGACATTACTGCCCGTGAATACATTAATCCATTGTTCGTAAAATATTGTATCTCCTCGTTAGGACTGGATAAAACAAACACCACAGAGGCGTTCTGTTGGCGCAGCTGCGGCAAAGCATAATATGACGCCATGAAAAGACTTTGAATCTTTTATCAAGATTGAAAAAAAAAATGCATAGAAAAAAAAACTTGTCTGTATTCCTTTTGGTTCCTTTGCAGATTTGTAGATGTTATCCGTCTACCCTTGTGGAATGTCAACTGTTTAGCAAATTCCTCCTCTAAGCAGGTCCTGTACGGAGGCACTGGCTTTGCCATCTGGCTCGCTAGCGTTTTTATCAGTTATTTTTAATTAGGTCGAAATCAGTGATCTCCACCTTTTCCCAGCTTGAAGCTCCTCCAATATCTTTACGACTTAACTCATTTCCGATGCGGCCCGGTGCGCTGGAGTGGAACCAGGATTGGATAGGCATTTCCCAAAGGTTTTATTTTTCCTTTCGTTATACACCGCACAATGTATATACTAGTAAAAGTCATGTCATGCTTGCCCGGTAGTGCGTGTAATCCAATTTTTCTTTTATTAAGATATGAAAATGACCATGGCATCATTACAAGAGCAGCCTTAATGCGGCATGTGAATCGTAAATAACATCAGGGCTAACTGCTGCGCACATCAATTGGCCGCAGCGCAGACAGATCGGAAGACTCAGGAATCTATACGTATGCGATGGTGGGTATTCGCTGTGAGGAGGATGGGGTAGGGGTGTCAGACTTCTCGGTTTTTACTCTTAACATTTTTTCCAGCTGCTAAAACGTCTCAACTGCAATTTAACTTTGAATCAAATCTTTACACGTTGCTGAGATTCTCTGTAATGCTGAAGCTTTCTTTGACTGATCAACTATGTAGGATTGAGCATTTAGCAAGGTCCACCGAGGACGCTATTCTGGGCAGAAGTGAACGGCATACTAGAAGTGGCCTGATTCTAAGCTGCATGCTATTCTGACTGTGGATGCATCGATCGATATTTAGCAAACTACAGGGTGATTCAAAAGTCGCAGTACACCGAGAGTTAGATTTGGGTGGGTTATTTTGTTTCTGTGCAGGGTAAATACTGGCTGCTTTATTTTCACACTGCAATTTAGATTGCAGATTAAACTCACCACACCCAAATCTCTCTCTCTCTGCACATGTTATATCTGCCTCCCCTGCAGTGCACATGGTTTTGCCCAATTGCTAAAAAAATTCCTGCTGCGATCAACTTGGAATTACCCCCCCTATTTTTTCAAAAACTGTGCAGGAAATGGGAAAACGGAATACTCCAGTAAGGTATGGGTGAGGGGGGCTATATTTTAGGGTATGTACCGAACATGGGCGCCATCTTGAATTCAGCCATCTTGAATCTAAGTCAGTTTTTTCAAATGGAAAGGGGGTCGTGTAACATGTCAAACAACATCAGAATTTGCTGAAAAGCTTATTGCTGCAAACAGATTTGAAATAGTTATGGTTATGGTTTAAAAAGTTACAACCTTTTTTGTTGTTGCAGGTAACTGAATATGGCTTTGACAAAAGAGGAGAGAATTTAGAGTCATAGCTGCAGATTTTAACAACCGGCACCCAGAAAGACCTCCAATTTCACATAACACTGTCAGGTGCCTAATTTCCAAATTCCGAGAAACTGTGACTGTGGCTGACAAGTCACGGAGTGGTCGTCCAAAAAGTGCTACTGACGAGACATCCCTAACAATGGTTATGTAAAGTTGGAGGTCTTTTGGGGTGCTGGTTGTTAAAATCTGCAACTATGACACCAAAATGACCCCAATTCATGTTACACGACCCCCTTTCCATTTGACTGACTTAGATTCAAGATGGCCGATTTCAAGATGGCGCCCATGTCTGGTACATACCCTAAAAGATAGCCCACCTCACCCATACCTTACTGGAGTATTCAGTTTTCCCATTTCCTGCACAGTTTTTGAAACAAAAGGGTGTACTGCAACTTTTTGAATCAACCTGTACTCATGTGTTGTGCGCTGAATACGCATCTTCCTACCGCGTCTCAGTCACTTTTGTCTTTTGGATGGATGGGTGGCGCTGGGTGGCAACCGGGCAGCAATGGGGGCATTTGCATGTAGAATAAATATACCCTGGGCGTGCACACAGCACTGCTTCCTTTTCTCAGCTGAGCTGTTGCGGAGATGCGTCAGATTCACTCGGATCTCCTGCCCCAAGGATATAACTGGTGCAAAGGATTATGCAAGTGATGGTCAGCTCCTCTCGGAAGCGAAGGGTTGGGGCTGGCCAGTTGCATAGATACCTCTGATTCTGAACATTGGCGGATGTTGGTATAGATCTCCCGATCTCAGGGAACGCCCAGAACGTCAGAATCAGAGCCTAACTGACTTTGCACAAGTACACAGACATCCTCAGAGGCCAGGTAAACTTCTGTTGTGTTTTTGGTTTGTTAAAGGAATTCCAGAGCAGGAATTCCAGAGGAGGAAGCCCACGTGCAGTCTCCTACTGGGCCACCTCTGTAGCCAGCAGCACAGTAGTTTTTGAGCACTAGGGTCATTAGGAGACTCTACTGCTGCCCCGGAAACTAGTGCGCTTGCGCTGGACTCTGGGAAAATGGACATTTTACCGGTGATTTTCCTACTGCGCATGTGCAAGACACCTGTAAATGCCCGCCGCACCATTATTTTCCGGTTGACTGAAAAGCTGCTGATGCTGGCACAAGACTTCGGAGAAGTAAATATTCAAGAAATGGGTGCAGGGTGTGGGCCCACCGGGACCCAGGGGATCACAACTTGCACCCATTAGAGATATGCAACGGCATCTGGAAGAAACCGAACTAAATGGTGGGGAGAAAATACAAAGTATTATAAGATAGTAAGAAAGTAAGATAAGTTGTCAATGACTGATACAGTATGTGGCGCAGTGTAATGGGCATGAGGGGAAGCAGCGGTCTGCCTGCTCTGGCCTGGCAGGGAATTTAGAATGATATAGAGAACATTAACCCACAAAAGGCCTTGTTACCTTACTTATTGCACCACCCTCGAGTATCTCCTATATATATATATATATATATATATATATATATCTCCTCCAGCAAATGAATCAGAGGGCGCTCTATATCACTAAATCTTAGTACCAGTACTAAAATAGACCAAATATATATGTAGTTTAAACAATATATTAAAAGCAAATTGTTGCCCAATTAAGACAGTCGTCACCCTTTCACAAATACATATCACACAATGGCCCTCATTCCGAGTTGTTCGCTCGCTAGCTGCTTTTAGCAGCTTTGCACACGCTAAGCCGCCGCCTACTGGGAGTGAATCTTAGCTTATCAAAATTGCGAATGAAAGATTCGCAAAATTGCGAATAGACACTTCTTAGCAGTTTCTGAGTAGCTCCAGACTTACTCGGCATCTGCGATCAGTTCAGTGCTTGTCGTTCCTGGTTTGACGTCACAAACACACCCAGCGTTCGCCCAGACACTCCTCCGTTTCTCCAGCCACTCCCGCGTTTTTCCCAGAAACGGTAGCGTTTTGTCACACACTCCCATAAAACGGCCAGTTTCCGCCCAGAAACACCCACTTCCTGTCAATCACATTACGATCACCAACATTACGATCACCAGAACGAAGAAAAAACCTTGTAATGCCGTGAGTAAAATTCCTAACTGCATAGCAAATTTACTTGGCGCAGTCGCAGTGCGGACATTGCGCATGCGCATTAGCGACTAATCGCTCCGTTGCGACAAAAAAATAATGAGCGAACAACTCGGAATGACCCCCATTATCCATCATTCGACACATTGGGGTAGATGTATTAACCTGGAGAAGGCATAAGGAAGTGATAAACCAGTGATATGTGCAAGGTGATAAAGGCTCCAGCCAATCAGATCCTAACTGTTAATTTACATATTGGAGCTGATTGGCTGGTGCCTTTATCACCTTGCACATATCACTGGTTTATCACTTCCTTATGCCTTCTCCAGGTTAAAACATCTGCCCCATTGTGTGATATGTATTTGTAAAAGGGTGACGACTGTCTTAATTGGGCAACAATTTGCTTTTTATAAATTGTTTAAACTGCATATATATTTGGTCTATTTTAGTACTGGTACTAAGATTTAGTGATATAGAGCGCCCTCTGATTCATTTGCTGGAGGTGTTTTGTTTGGTCCTCACTAACAGGGGGATCGAATTAGAGGGCAGCCATATTAGCGCAGAAATAAGGTACAATTTGGTATGTATATATATATATATATATATATTTGTGATTGTTCTTCTAGTATTAGGCAGAGAAGTGATTTAAAATCAAAATGATTTTTTAAAATATCTTTTCGCTTGGCAATAGAAAAATCTGGGACGAGGGTTCTCTCTAACGTTAGAGAACTGTGTACAATACATAGAGAACTCTCTGAAGCTGACCCACTTGCTCATTAGGCCATCAGAGCATTGATAATATGTGAGCGCTCCCGACTACAGTATCCAGGGCTTTCTGCTTTTTAAATATCTTCAGATTAGTCAAAAAGCCCGGCTCTCATTAAACTCTGACCTAGTTCAGGTATGAGAGGCCTGACATCAATCTTGTATATTATGGGCCATAATTACAGTTCTCCGCTGGTATAACAATCATATTGTTTGTGACATAGCCTTAATTAAAAGCACACAATTTTTTTTTTTGTATCTGTTAGTGGTAAACAAGCTGATAACCTGTATTTCACAGGAGAATGAGCCGTATTCATTTCTCCGTCAGATAATACAGGCTGATAAGAATGGTTTTATTTTTTCTTACTGTTATTTTTTATTCTGTGATACAAGTTGTATTTTGAAACATTTTTTTTCTCTATGTAGCACACAGTATGTATCAAAGCTTGCACAGAAACAGCGGAGAGAGATAAAGTACCAACCAATCAGCTTCTAACTGCCATGTTACATGCTGTGTTAGAAAAATGACAGTTAGGAGCTGATTGAGTGGTACTTCATCTCTGTCTACTTTATCTCTTTACAAGGCTTAGTGCATAGACCCCTGTGTTTGAAAAATGACAAAAGCTGATTGGTTGGTACTTTATCTATATCTCAACTTTACCTCTCTCCTACCTTTGATACATATGCCTCTATGTGTAATGGAATGAACTCATTTCCTAACTGCTCCGAAAACTCTGCAGCAATAATTCACAGACCTGAGCTTCGCTCGCTGAAAAGCAAGGCTATATACTGTAGCTGTAGTTGTACTCAGTAGATGATGTCAGAGGTAGCCGGCGAATTTCACCTTGGCTTTACGCCACCTGTGACTCCTCTGCGTGCCTTTAACCGAGCTCTTAAATCACCGCATTAATGCTGGACAGAAAGTCATGACTATATGGCCAATAAAACGTTCCGCAGGAATAGAAGCAGACATATTTATCCAAGATGTTGTCAGGTGAGGTTTTTTATGATGAATCTGGAGTTATTCCAGATTTAATTGCTGGTACAGACACAGGTCCTTTTTCTGCGTGCAGCCTTCCATCACATTTAAGTCTCCCAGAAACAGTTTATTAAGTGGACTATTTAGTCTGTGAATTGCCTCAGCCGGCAATGGATTTCTGCAGCTCGCTTTAGGCTGATTTCTTGAATATTCCACAATTAGTTCATGCAGATGTGATACGGTTGATTTGGAGTCTCAGATTCCTTGGAACATATGGGGTCCTTGAGCGTTGTAATATTTCTAATTGAAAGCCATAACGACTTTGCTGTATCAAGGGGTCTGGGGTCATAAATTCTTCTCGCTGTACGCACTGTAGAGCAGCTGATTTATTCTTACACATACATGACTACTTAGCGTACCCTTCACTCAATGGTAAGGATAGTTTCCAAGTGCAAAATCCAGTCCCACCACCACCATCCCCCACCCACCTCTACTATTCCCACTCAGATGCTGGGCCGTCACTCATCCAGCCAAACAAACAACTGAACACACCAGCACAGGGGCAATTAGGGGGAACACCTTTGCAGCAAGGTATAGAGAGCAGATGGGCACACCTGGCTGGCACAGTGCCCTTGTTGGCAATGGTGGAAGACTCCATCATAATTAAAGGGGAAATTATGTTATTATTTACTGTGTATTGATAATATCAAGCTTACAATTGTTACACATTCAAGAAATATGAATTGGCATCTTCAATATACTATGGGTGTTGGTTTCCTACTCTACAAATTGTATATTTATAGTAAACTTAGAGTAATGCAGGATAAAAACTGTTTCCCAGTCTCTGTCTTATCACTATGGGGGAGGTGTAGCAAGCCTCCTACAGGTTGGAGAAATGGACCAGTGGAGTAGTGGCCCATGCCAAGCAATCAGCGCTGAGGTAGCATTATCACATGCGTCCTATCAGGGCTGGTTCCGGGGCTTCTTGCGCCCCGGGCGGCATTAGGAGGTGTGGCTTCATACAGGGGGCATGGTCAGTTACGCCCCCTGTACTGTAGTAGGATGTGCGGTGCGCGATGACGTCATCGCGCACCGCACAGCAAAGGTCCTCTCCATGAAGGAAAACTAGACGCTAAGAGTCTAGTTCCCTTCGTGGAGAGGACCTTTGCTGTGCAGTGCGCGATGACGTCAACGCGCACGGCACATCATTACAGTAAAGGTCCTCTCCACGAAGGGAAACTACGCGTCTAGTTTCCCTTCACAGCGGGCAGCGGGACAGCGGGCAGCGGCAGCGGGGGGCACAGCAGCAGCGGATCTTGCCATGGTGCGGCGCCCTCCAGACGGCGCCGGCGCCCTCCGGAACGCTGCGCCCCGGGCAAAAGTCCTGCTTGCCCGTGGCAAGATCCGCTACTGCGTCCTATACAGTGTCGGACTGGCGCATGTAGGGTCCACCGGGGGAATGCAGTGGTACTGGCCCATGTTTATGGGTGTGGCCAGTCTGCAGAGGGGGTGTGGCCTGCCACCTCATTGGTTTGACTAACCATTAGAGAGTGCAACGTCTGGGCCCCTTCATAAATATATACAGTAAATTCAGCTGCTGCATGCATGATAAATTTAGTGATGTGCACCGGAAATTTTTCGGGTTTTGTGTTTTGGTTTTGGGTTCGGTTCCGCGGCCGTGTTTTGGGTTCGAACGCGTTTTAGCAAAACCTCACCGAAATTTTTTTGTCGGATTCGGGTGTGTTTTGGATTCGGGTGTTTTTTTCAAAAAAACCTAAAAAACAGCTTAAATCATAGAATTTGGGGGTCATTTTGATCTCATAGTATTATTAACCTCAATAACCATAATTTCCACTCATTTTCAGTGTATTCTGAACACCTCACACCTCACAATATTATTTTTAGTCCTAAAATTTGCACCGAGGTAGCTGTGTGACTAAGCTAAGCAACCTAAGTGGCCGACACAAACACCTGGCCCATCTAGGAGTGGCACTGCAGTGTTACGCAGGATGGCCCTTCAAAAAAATACTCCCCAAACAGCACATGACGCAAAGAAAAAAAGAGGCGCAATGAGGTAGCTGTGTGACTAGGATAAGCGACCCAAGTGGCCGACACAAACACCTGGCCCATCTAGGAGTGGCACTGCAGTGTCACGCAGGATGGCCCTTGAAAAAAATACTCCCCAAACAGCACATGACGCAAAGAAAAAAAGAGGCGCAATGAGGTAGCTGTGTGACTAAGATAAGCGACCCAAGTGGCCGACACAAACACCTGGCCCATCTAGGAGTGGCACTGCAGTGTCAGACAGGATGGCACTTGAAAAAAATACTCCCCAAACAGCACATGACGCAAAGAAAAAAAGAGGCGCAAGGAGGTAGCTGTGTGACTAAGATAAGCGACCCAAGTGGCCGACACAAACACCTGGCCCATCTAGGAGTGGCACTGCAGTGTCACACAGGATGGCCCATGAAAAAAATACTCCCCAAACAGCACATGACGCAAAGAAAAAAAGAGGCGCAATGAGGTAGCTGTGTGACTAAGATAAGCGACCCAAGTGGCCAACACAAACACCTGGCCCATCTAGGAGTGGCACTGCAGTGTCACGCAGGATGGCCCTTCAAAAAAATACTCCCCAAACAGCACAGGACGCAAAGAAAAAAAGAGGCGCAATGAGGTAGCTGTGTGACTAAGCTAAGCGACCCAAGTGGCCGACACAAACACCTGGCCCATCTAGGAGTGGCACTGCAGTGTCACGCAGGATGGCCCTTCAAAAAAATACTCCCCAAACAGCACATGACGCAAAGAAAAATGAAAGAAAAAAGAGGTGCAAGATGGAATTGTCCTTGGGCCCTCCCACCCACCCTTATGTTGTATAAACAGGACATGCACACTTTAACGAACCCATCATTTCAGCGACAGGGTCTGCCACACGACTGTGACTGAAATGACTGGTTGGTTTGGGCCCCCACCAAAAAAGAAGCAATCAATCACTCCTTGCACAAACTGGCTCTACAGAGGCAAGATGTCCACCTCATCATCATCGTCCGATTCATCACCTCTTTCACTGTGTACATCCCCCTCCTCACAGATTATTAATTCGTCCCCACTGGAATCCACCATCTCAGGTCCCCGTGTACTTTCTGGAGGCAATTGCTGCTGGTGAATGTCTCCACGGAGGAATTGATTATAATTCATTTTAATGAACATCATCTTCTCCACATTTTCTGGAAGTAACCTCGTACGCCGATTGCTGACAAGGTGAGCGGCGGCACTAAACACTCTTTCGGAGTACACACTGGAGGGAGGGCAACTTAGGTAGAATAAAGCCAGTTTGTGCAAGGGCCTCCAAATTGCCTCTTTTTCCTGCCAGTATACGTACGGACTGTCTGACGTGCCTACTTGGATGTGGTCACTCATATAATCCTCCACCATTCTTTCAATGGTGAGAGAATCATATGCAGTGACAGTAGACGACATGTCAGTAATCGTTGGCAGGTCCTTCAGTCCGGACCAGGTGTCAGCACTCGCTCCAGACTGCCCTGCATCACCGCCAGCGGGTGGGCTCGGAATTCGTAGCCTTTTCCT
Organism: Pseudophryne corroboree; assembly: GCF_028390025.1. Classification (NCBI taxonomy): domain Eukaryota; kingdom Metazoa; phylum Chordata; class Amphibia; order Anura; family Myobatrachidae; genus Pseudophryne; species Pseudophryne corroboree. The sequence continues at coordinate 463,162,240 of NC_086451.1, read as the reverse complement.
CGCACCCCCAGTTGCGGGAGAATGTGAAGGAGGAGATGTTGACGGGTCACGTTCCGCTTGACTTGACAATTTTCTCACCAGCAGGTCTTTGAACCTCTGCAGACTTGTGTCTGCCGGAAAGAGAGATACAACGTAGGTTTTAAATCTAGGAACGAGCACGGTGGCCAAAATGTAGTGCTCTGATTTCAACAGATTGACCACCCGTGAATCCTGGTTAAGCGAATGAAGGGCTCCATCCACAAGTCCCACATGCCTAGCGGAATCGCTCTGTTTTAGCTCCTCCTTCAATGTCTCCAGCTTCTTCTGCAAAAGCCTGATGAGGGGAATGACCTGACTCAGGCTGGCAGTGTCTGAACTGACTTCACGTGTGGCAAGTTCAAAAGGTTGCAGAACCTTGCACAATGTTGAAATCATTCTCCACTGCGCTTGAGTCAGGTGCATTCCACCTCCTTTGCCTATATCGTGGCCAGATGTATAGGCTTGAATGGCCTTTTGCTGCTCCTCCATCCTCTGAAGCATATAGAGGGTTGAATTCCACCTCGTTACCACCTCTTGCTTCAGATGATGGCAGGGCAGGTTCAGGTGTTTTTGGTGGTGCTCCAGTCTTCTGTACGCGGTGCCTGTACGCCGAAAGTGGCCCGCAATTCTTCTGGCCACCGACAGCATCTCTTGCACGCCCCAGTCGTTTTTTAAATAATTCTGCACCACCAAATTCAAGGTATGTGCAAAACATGGGACGTGCTGGAATTTGCCCAGATGTAATGCACGCACAATATTGCTGGCGTTGTCCGATGCCACAAATCCCCAGGAGAGTCCAATTGGGGTAAGCCATTCTGCGATGATCTTCCTCAGTTGCCGTAAGAGGTTTTCAGCTGTGTGCGTATTCTGGAAAGCGGTGATACAAAGCGTAGCCTGCCTAGGAACGAGTTGGCGTTTGCGAGATGCTGCTACTGGTGCCGCCGCTGCTGTTCTTGCAGCTGGAGGCAATACATCTACCCAGTGGGCTGTCACAGTCATGTAGTCCTGAGTCTGCCCTGCTCCACTTGTCCACATGTCCGTGGTTAAGTGGACATTGGGTACAACTGCATTTTTTAGGACACTGGTGACTCTTTTTCTGAGGTCTGCGTACATTTTCGGTATCGCCTGCCTAGAGAAATGAAACCTAGATGGTATTTGGTACCGGGGACACAGTGCCTCAATCAAGTCTCTAGTTGGCTCTGAATTAACGATGGATACCGGAACCACGTTTCTCACCGCCCAGGCTGCCAAGGCCTCAGTTATCCACTTTGCAGCAGGATGACTGCTGTGATATTTCATCTTCCTCGCAAAGGACTGTTGGACAGTCAATTGCTTACTGGAAGTAGTACAAGTGGTCTTCCGACTTCCCCTCTGGGATGACGATCGACTCCCAGCAGCAACAACAGCAGCGCCAGCAGCAGTAGGCGTTACACTCAAGGATGCATCGGAGGAATCCCAGGCAGGAGAGGACTCGTCAGACTTGCCAGTGACATGGCCTGCAGGACTATTGGCTTTCCTGGGTAAGGAGGAAATTGACACTGAGGGAGTTGGTGGTGTGGTTTGCAGGAGCTTGGTTACAAGAGGAAGGGATTTAGTGGTCAGTGGACTACTTCCGCTGTCACCCAAAGTTTTTGAACTTGTCACTGACATGATGAATGCGCTGCAGGTGACGTATAAGGGAGGATGTTCCGAGGTGGTTAACGTCCTTACCCCTACTTATTACAGCTTGACAAAGGCAACACACGGCTTGACACCTGTTGTCCGCATTTGTGTTGAAATAATTCCACACCGAAGAGCTGATTTTTTTTGTATTTTGACCAGGCATGTCAATGGCCATATTCGTCCCACGGACAACAGGTGTCTCCCCGGGTGCCTGACTTAAACAAACCACCTCACCATCAGAATCCTCCTTGTCAATTTCCTCCCCAGCGCCAGCAACACCCATATCCTCATCCTGGTGTACTTCAACAGTGACATCTTCAATTTGACTATCAGGAACTGGACTGCGGGTGCTCCTTCCAGCACTTGCAGGGGGCGTGCAAATGGTGGAAGGTGCAAGCTCTTCCCGTCCAGTGTTGGGAAGGTCAGGCATCGCAACCGACACAATTGGACTCTCCTTGGGGATTTGTGATTTCGAAGAACGCACAGTTCTTTGCTGTGCTTTTGCCAGCTTAAGTCTTTTCTTTTTTCTAGCGAGAGGATGAGTGCTTCCATCCTCATGTGAAGCTGAACCACTAGCCATGAACATAGGCCATGGCATTAGCCGTTCCTTGCCACTCCGTGTCGTAAATGGCATATTGGCAAGTTTACGCTTCTCCTCAGACGCTTTTAATTTTGATTTTTGGTCATTTTTTTACTGATCTTTTGTGTTTTGGATTTTACATGCTCTGTACTATGACATTGGGCATCGGCCTTGGCAGACCACGTTGATGGCATTTCATCGTCTCTGCCATGACTAGTGGCAGCAGCTTCAGCACGAGGTGGAATTGAATCTTGATCTTTCCCTATTTTTTTAACCTCCACATTTTTGTTCTCCATATTTTAATGCGCACAACTAAAAGGCACCACAGGTATACAATGTCGATGGATGGATAGTATACTTTATGTATGACGACGAGTGACTGAAGACACAGAGGTAGGTACAGCAGTGGCCTACCGTACTGCTATATACAGTATAATGGACCTGGTGGACACTGTCAGCAGACTGCGTTTATAGTATAAAGAAAAAAAGACACCACAGGTATACAATGTAGATGGATGGATAGTATACTTTATGTATGACGACGAGTGACTGAAGACACAGAGGTAGGTACAGCAGTGGCCTACCGTACTGCTATATACAGTATAATGGACCTGGTGGACACTGTCAGCAGACTGCGTTTATAGTATAAAGAAAAAAAGACACCACAGGTATACAATGTAGATGGATGGATAGTATACTTTATGTATGACGATGAGTGACTGAAGACACAGAGGTAGGTACAGCAGTGGCCTACCGTACTGCTATATACAGTATAATGGACCTGGTGGACACTGTCAGCAGACTGCGTTTATAGTATAAAGAAAAAAAGACACCAAAGGTATACAATGTAAATGGATGGATAGTATACTTTATGTATGACGACGAGTGACTGAAGACACAGAGGTAGGTACAGCAGTGGCCTACCGTACTGCTATATACAGTATAATGGACCTGGTGGACACTGTCAGCAGACTGCGTTTATAGTATAAAGAAAAAAAGACACCACAGGTATATAATGTAGATGGATGGATAGTATACTTTATGTATGACGACGAGTGACTGAAGACACAGAGGTAGGTACAGCAGTGGCCTACCGTACTGCTATATACAGTATAATGGACCTGGTGGACACTGTCAGCAGACTGCGTTTATAGTATAAAGAAAAAAAGACACCACAGGTATACAACGTAGATGGATGGATAGTATACTTTATGTATGACGACGAGTGACTGAAGACACAGAGGTAGGTACAGCAGTGGCCTACCGTACTGCTATATACAGTATAATGGACCAGGTGGACACTGCCAGCAGACTGCGTTTATAGTATAAAGAAAAAAAGACACCACAGGTATACAATGTAGATGGATGGATAGTATACTTTATGTATGACGACGAGTGACTGAAGACACAGAGGTAGGTACAGCAGTGGCCTACCATACTGCTATATACAGTATAATGGACCTGGTGGACACTGTCAGCAGACTGCGTTTATAGTATAAAGAAAAAAAGACACCACAGGTATACAATGTAGATGGATGGATAGTATACTTTATGTATGACGACGAGTGACTGAAGACACAGAGGTAGGTACAGCAGTGGCCTACCGTACTGCTATATACAGTATAATGGACCTGGTGGACACTGTCAGCAGACTGCGTTTATAGTATAAAGAAAAAAAGACACCACAGGTATACAATGTAGATGGATGGATAGTATACTTTATGTATGACGACGAGTGACTGAAGACACAGAGGTAGGTACAGCAGTGGCCTACTGTACTGCTATATACAGTATAATGGACCTGGTGGACACTGTCAGCAGACTGCGTTTATAGTATAAAGAAAAAAAGACACCACAGGTATACAATGTAGATGGATAAATAGTATACTTTATGTATGACGACGAGTGACTGAAGACACAGAGGTAGGTACAGCAGTGGCCTACCGTACTGCTATATACAGTATAATGACCTGGTGGACACTGTCAGCAGACTACATTTATAGTATAAAGAAAAAAAGACACCACATGTATACAATGTAGATGGATGGATAGTATACTTTATGTATGACGACGAGTGACTGAAGACACAGAGGTAGGTACAGCAGTGGCCTACCGTACTGCTATATACAGTATAATGGACCTGGTGGACACTGTCAGCAGACTGCGTTTATAGTATAAAGAAAAAAAGACACCACAGGTATACAATGTAGATGGATGGATAGTATACTTTATGTATGACGACGAGTGACTGAAGACACAGAGGTAGGTTCAGCAGTGGCCTACCGTACTGCTATATACAGTATAATGGACCTGGTGGACACTGTCAGCAGACTGCGTTTATAGTATAAAGAAAAAAAGACACCACAGGTATACAATGTAGATGGATGGATAGTATACTTTATGTATGACGACGAGTGACTGAAGACACAGAGGTAGGTACAGCAGTGGCCTACCGTACTGCTATATACAGTATAATGGACCTGGTGAACACTGTCAGCAGACTGCGTTTATACTTATAGTATAAAGAAGAAAAGACACCACAGGAGTGTTTTTCAGGCAGACAAACGTATACTGGTGGTCACTGTCAGCAAAACTGTGCACTGTACTCCTGATATAGCTGCTCCCCAGTCTCCCCCACAATTAAGCAGTGTGAGCACTCAGCACAGTCAGATATATCATGCAGCACACTGAGGCTGAGCACAGATATGGTATGGAGCGTTTTTTTCAGGCAGAGAACGGATAAAAAAAAACTAGCAAAACTCTGCACTGTACTCCTCCTAACAGCTGCTCCCCAATCCTCCCCACAATAAGCTAAGCAGTAGCAATCAGATCAACTAACTATAACTATATAAACGGAGAGGACGCCAGCCACGTCCTCTCCCTATCAATCTCAATGCACGTGTGAAAATGGCGGCGACGCGCGGCTGCTTATATAGAATCCGAATCTCGCAAGAATCCGACAGCGGGATGATGACGTTCGGGCGCGCTCGGGTTAGCCGAGCCATACGGGAGAATCCAAGTATGGCTCGGACCCGTGTAAAAAGGGTAAAGTTCGGGGGGGTTCGGTTTCTCGGAAACCGAACCCGCTCATCACTAAATTGATAATGTACCAGATTAATAACATATTAATAACAGAAATGCACTGTAGAAAATACACCATAATCCAGTATAAGGTACCATATGTATGATGTATAATTCAAGTGCACAGTCTGGAACCTGATCCTTAGAGGAGGAGGAGGGGCCCCAGACAGTGGGGCCCAACGGTGGTTTCCCCTGTACCCCTGTGGCCCAGTCCAAGCCTGGTCCTATAAAATGATACAGAAAAGTAATGGTACTTTCAAATGAGCGCAGTGAGTATTAGAGTGCTGCCCAGGTTCAAGAACAAAGGAGATAAACACAAATCTCCAACATTAGATTCAAGAAAAAGAGTGGTGTTGAACCCCTGGCGCACTGTATTACTAGATGCTATTTCTATTGTTGAATAATGGAATGAATATGTTGGTTGTAACACAACACTGACGATATTTATTAAAATACAATCCCCAGCTGGGAATGAACAAAAACAAACAAATATTGAACATATACACACAAATGTGGTAGATGGGAAGGAACCCAGTGCTTTCATAAAGTGCTTTCCGTGCTTAAAGTCCTTCTTAATTATAGAAGAAATCTCTCACCATATTGCATAGCCGCGGTGGGCTAGCTTTTTGAAGAGATAGCTATGGTCCTAGGCTGAAATGCCCAGCACCACCGCAGCAAGCGTGTCAGCTTCCTAGTCACTGGTTCCCAGATCTCCACCACTTCTGTCCTTTATCCAAATAACGCATTTCGGTCTTTTATTGGCCTTTCTCAAAGTTGGATAAGGGATGTCCTCCGTGCTGGCTTTTTATTTCCTTACTGATTACTGTGTAATGAACAGTAATCCATTCCACCTGTAACTTCCGGGATCGTGTACCGGAAGTGAGGTGGATGCGTTCCAAATGTCGGGGAGGAAGTAGTTTTTGCGTTCCATAATTGATTCTGGCGTCCGTGATCATTCACCGGAAGTGCGGTGGATGCGTTCCAGATGCCGGATGTTGTTTTTTTGCGTTCCACCAGCACTTCTGCCGTGTCCTCCTCCGATTTTAAATGTTTGCAGATCAAACTTCATTATTAGTGCAATCCAAAGTTTCTCTTCCTTCGCTGGGGAGCTCAATGGTTACACTTTATATTATGTGTGGATGTAATAAGTTGATTTACCCCATCTCTACCAAACTAGGTGGTACTTCATTCCCAACCTGTCCATCCCTATTACCAAGATGGGGTAAGCTTTGTTTCACATTCATATCCATATAATCGATCCACATAAAAGGGAGGAAGAGATGAACAATACATTAATACAGAATTGATACAAAATCAATAAAAATTAAAATTTATTTAAAATTATTTAAAATTGATATGATATATAAAACAGTTATGACAGGAAACTGTAAAATATTTTAAAAGTGGTTAAGAATAATGAGGGAAATATGGTGGAGGAAAGAATGAGGTAATGGGTAATAAATAATCATAAAAACCATTTCAACTTAAAATCAATGTTGAGGCCGTTTGGTCTAATGGAGTTTAGCATATAAATCCACTTCATCTCACTTCTCGCTAATCTGGTTTCTATGTTATTGCTTTTCCAATTTGGTTTGATATGTTGTATACCCAGATACCTCTTTATTTGACGTTCACATTTACCGTGAACGGTCCTGAAGTGTTCTGATAGGGGGTGTGTATCGAGGCCTTTCCGGATATTGTACACATGTTCTGCCACTCTCACCTTCAGTGGTCTAGATGTTTTTCCAATGTATATATACCCGCATTCACATTCCAGCAGGTAGATCACATTTTTCGAATGGCATGTTATGAAGTCGTTAATTTTAAAAAACTTGCCCTTGTGTTCAAATTCAGTAGTTTTTCTTGTAATATCTTTTTTTGTGGTGGACTTGCACATAATGCAAGACCCACAACGATGGAACCCTTTATTGCACGACCTCACTGTATTGTTTTCTTGTAGACTACTTCGTACTACATGGTCCTTGATGGACTTGGCTTTCTTATAAATGAAAACAGGTTTGGGTGGAAGATGGCTTCCCAAAACTGGATCATCTAATAGAATACGCCAATTGTTTTTGAATATCTTTTCGATCTTCTTATAATTTCCACCATACTGAGTGATGAAAGCCCACTGGTAGGGATTATCCCTGCTGGCTTGTGGCTCCTTTTCTTTCAAAAGATCTTTCCTTTCGATAGAATCAACCTTCTTCTTCGCCACTTTTAATAATGATGAGTCGTATCCTTTTTCTAGGAACCTATTGGACATTTCATCCATTTGTGAATTTAAAATGACAGGGTCTGTGCAATTTCTCTTTAGTCGTTTGTATTGACCCACCGGGATATTATTAAGCCATCTAAAATGATGTTCACTGTTAATGTGCAAATATGCATTTGAATCTGTCGGTTTGCGATGCGTCTTTGTGCAAATGGTTTGATCTTGAATATACACCCTTAAATCCAAGAACACCAGTTCTTCTTTGCTCTGGGTATATGTTAAGACAATATTGAACTGGTTGCTATTTAAAATCTCTTTAAAAGCTTCCAAAGATTCATCATCTCCATGGGAGCGAACCTGGTGCCCATGGCGGTTCCCTTTAATTGTAGGTAATAGGAGCCGTCAAAATAAAAATAATTATTACGAAGGATAAAATCAATTGCTTCCATCAAAAAAGATTTGGTTTCCTCCTTAAAATCGCTTTTGTTTAAAAAATATTCAACAGCTGTTTTTCCTTTGTCCCAATCTATTATTAGCACTAGTGCTTATCTGAAGGATACAGGAGATATATTGAGGAAACTAGAGAAGATATCCTGGGATACTAACAGCACTTTAATTAGTGCAGATGTAAGCACTTTATATACAATAATAGATTGGGACAAAGGAAAAACAGCTGTTGAATATTTTTTAAGCAAAAGCGATTTTAAGGAGGAAACCAAATCTTTTTTGATGGAAGCAATTGATTTTATCCTTCGTAATAATTATTTTTATTTTGACGGCTCCTATTACCTACAATTAAAGGGAACCGCCATGGGCACCAGGTTCGCTCCCAAGGAGATGATGAATCTTTGGAAGCTTTTAAAGAGATTTTAAATAGCAACCAGTTCAATATTGTCTTAACATATACCCAGAGCAAAGAAGAACTGGTGTTCTTGGATTTAAGGGTGTATATTCAAGATCAAACCATTTGCACAAAGACGCATCGCAAACCGACAGATTCAAATGCATATTTGCACATTAACAGTGAACATCATTTTAGATGGCTTAATAATATCCTGGTGGGTCAATACAAACGACTAAAGAGAAATTGCACAGACCCTGTCATTTTAAATTCACAAATGGATGAAATGTCCAATAGGTTCCTAGAAAAAGGATACGACTCATCATTATTAGAAGTGGCGAAGAAGAAGGTTGATTCTATCGAAAGGAAAGATCTTTTGAAAGAAAAGGAGCCACAAGCCAGCAGGGATAATCCCTACCAGTGGGCTTTCATCACTCAGTATGGTGGAAATTATAAGAAGATCGAAAAGATATTCAAAAACAATTGGCGTATTCTATTAGATGATCCAGTTTTGGGAAGCCATCTTCCACCCAAACCTGTTTTCATTTATAAGAAAGCCAAGTCCATCAAGGACCATGTAGTACGAAGTAGTCTACAAGAAAACAATACAGTGAGGTCGTGCAATAAAGGGTTCCATCGTTGTGGGTCTTGCATTATGTGCAAGTCCACCACAAAAAAAGATATTACAAGAAAAACTACTGAATTTGAACACAAGGGCAAGTTTTTTAAAATGAACGACTTCATAACATGCCATTCGAAAAATGTGATCTACCTGCAGGAATGTGAATGCGGGTATATATACATTGGAAAAACATCTAGACCACTGAAGGTGAGAGTGGCAGAACATGTGTACAATATCCGGAAAGGCCTCGATACACACCCCCTATCAGAACACTTCAGGACCGTTCACGGTAAATGTGAACGTCAAATAAAGAGGTATCTGGGTATACAACATATCAAACCAAATTGGAAAAGCAATAACATAGAAACCAGATTAGCGAGAAGTGAGATGAAGTGGATTTATATGCTAAACTCCATTAGACCAAACGGCCTCAACATTGATTTTGAGTTGAAATGGTTTTTATGATTATTTATTACCCATTACCTCATTCTTTCCTCCACCATATTTCCCTCATTATTCTTAACCACTTTTAAAATATTTTACAGTTTCCTGTCATAACTGTTTTATATATCATATCAATTTTAAATAATTTTAAATAAATTTTAATTTTTATTGATTTTGTATCAATTCTGTATTAATGTATTGTTCATCTCTTCCTCCCTTTTATGTGGATCGATTATATGGATATGAATGTGAAACAAAGCTTACCCCATCTTGGTAATAGGGATGGACAGGTTGGGAATGAAGTACCACCTAGTTTGGTAGAGATGGGGTAAATCAACTTATTACATCCACACATAATATAAAGTGTAACCATTGAGCTCCCCAGCGAAGGAAGAGAAACTTTGGATTGCACTAATAATGAAGTTTGATCTGCAAACATTTAAAATCGGAGGAGGACACGGCAGAAGTGCTGGTGGAACGCAAAAAAACAACATCCGGCATCTGGAACGCATCCACCGCACTTCCGGTGAATGATCACGGACGCCAGAATCACTTATGGAACGCAAAAACTACTTCCTCCCCGACATTTGGAACGCATCCACCTCACTTCCGGTACACGATCCCGGAAGTTACAGGTGGAATGGATTACTGTTCACTACACAGTAATCAGTAAGGAAATAAAAAGCCAGCACGGAGGACATCCCTTATCCAACTTTGAGAAAGGCCAATAAAAGACCGAAACGCGTTATTTGGATAAAGGACAGAAGTGGTGGAGATCTGGGAACCAGTGACTAGGAAGCTGACACGCTTGCTGCGGTGGTGCTGGGCATTTCAGCCTAGGACCATAGCTATCTCTTCAAAAAGCTAGCCCACCGCGGCTATGCAATATGGTGAGAGATTTCTTCTATAATTAAGAAGGACTTTAAGCACGGAAAGCACTTTATGAAAGCACTGGGTTCCTTCCCATCTACCACATTTGTGTGTATATGTTCAATATTTGTTTGTTTTTGTTCATTCCCAGCTGGGGATTGTATTTTAATAAATATCGTCAGTGTTGTGTTACAACCAACATATTCATTCCATTATTCAACAATAGAAATAGCATCTAGTAATACAGTGCGCCAGGGGTTCAACACCACTCTTTTCCTATAAAATGATAGCCAGAAGCTGATTCATTGGTTTTGTCAACTACTCCACATGACCTATTTAACAAGTTTGACACATCTCCTCCATAATGACGTTGAAGGTCCAACATGTACACATACAACAGCAATATGGAGAGTATTCTATAAAAGCAGAGGAATCTGATAACTGAAAACAAAGTTCCCTGCAGCCCCCGAGTCCAGGAATGCCGTCAGATGAAGCGGTTTGTGGAACGTTGGATGCGCTATTCTAAATTAATGAAATAATTGGATACAAGTAAATAAAAAATCACAAGAAAAAGTGCTGCCAGGACACTTAATGCTGTATAGTGGTTTTACCAAAGTGCACCAACTGGGGTTGGTTGCCCAGAAACCCCCCTCCTCTAGGCTAGTGGCACAAAATTATGACCATAAAAGCAGAAGTATTGAATACGATTACTAGAAGCTGCCGCCACATCATGCAGTATAAGGGACAGAACGGAGCTGCTGCACATGCCCGAATTTGCTGCAAGTGTAAATCTGTGCACTCAATCACTGAACTGGACCAGAGAGTAGCTTCCAGGAAGAAGAGACAGGAGCCTTACCATGAGGTGGGAGAATATGTGCTTAGAAAGTTGAGTTCTGTCTCTCCTGGTTCTATTATTATTGTGTATTTCTACATTATGAGATGTTCAACCTATTCCTGACCAATTATGTTATATATATCAGTTAAATATGTTTTATACAGCCTATACTATGGACCATCTATAGTATTCATTATTAATACTGCATTTTATACACTATGGGAGTCATTCTGACCTGATCGCACGCTGCAGTTTTTCGCAGCATAGCGATCGGGTAAGAACTGCACATGCACCGGCGCCGCAGTGCGCCAGCGCATGGCCGCCTGTCGCTGCGCTATAATCACCTCTGCCTGATTGACAGGCAGTGGCGGTCGATGGGCGGGAGGGAACGAAACGGCGGCGTTTGGCCGCCGCTTCGTGGGTGCGGTGCTGCCAACGCAGGCATGGTCGGACCGTGCGGGGAGTGGCCCGGGGAAAGGCGGCACTGACATGCGGGGAGGACTAGCCCTGTGCTGGACGTCCCCCCTCATGTCTGAGTTCATGATCGTAGCTGTGCTAAATTTAGCACAGCTGCGATCAACTTGGAATGACCCCCTATGTCAGGGGTCATTACTAGATTCTTCTAATCTACTGCAACCCCAATCTCCTGCACTTGCTGCAATGATCTCACAGATTGTGTATTGCATTTTGAAACCCCCTCTAGAAACCCTGCATTTGCCCCTGGGGGGGGGGGGGGGGGTGATTGGTGCTGATGCCCACAGTGCCAGCACTTATATTTGTCTTTCAGGGTGCCTAGAATGGTACCTGGTCCCATCACAACAACAAATCACAGAGCAGGGGAGTGGTTGCAGGACACGTTAGTGCCCTATTACTGCACTGTTCTGGCTAACAAGAAAGGTTTGGGCTATGTCTTCTGCATACCAGGGAGAATGCACAAGACTATGGGGGTCATACCGACCCGATCGCTCGCTGCAGTTGTTCTCAGCGCAGCGATCGGGCCGTAACTGCGCATGCGCCGGACAGCCGAAGGCCGTTGTTCCCTAGCGATCGCCTCTGCCTGATTGACAAGCAGAGGCGGTCGCTGGGCAGGAGGGGGCGGCACGGTGGCGTTTGGCTGCCATTTTGGGGACGCGATCCGGCCAATGCAGGTGTGGCCGGACTGTGCGGGGGGAGCGGGCCACAGCGGCTTTGTGACGACCAGGGGCAGCAGCTGCGACCAGGGGCAGCAACAAGCAACTCCCGGTCATCCGCAGGAGCTGCACTGGCCGGGAGTTACTCAACAAGTACAAAAGCATCGCCGCTGTGCATTGGGGGGGGGGGGGGACCGGCACTGACATGCGGGCCGGGCTAGCACTGTTTTGGGCATCCCCCACATTTGTCTGGGAACATGATTGTAGCTGTGCTAAATTTAGCACAGCTACGATCAACTCGGAATGACCCTCAATGGACCTCATTCAGGTTGGATCGCAAATCACGATCCAACTGCAATAATTACAATGACGATACGGGCGCCTCGCAGTATTTGCGAACGCTTCTGCCTGATTGACAGGCAGAGACGTTAACGGGGTGACAACAATCCGTTTTCCATGGCAGGGAGCATTGCGGGGGTGGTGGCTTCCAAGCGGGGTCATGTCGGTGGTGTTATCGGGTGGCTGCGTGACGTCACATGCAACCACGCCGATCAAAAAGATGGCAACGGGCCTCCTGCCATCGCAGCCAGGCTGTGCCGTCAGGAGGCTTCCCTAATTTCTACGACAGCGCACTAAGTGTGATCGCAATTAATGTGGCTCGCAGATGGGGGGCGGCGGTTAGCATGCTGTGTGGCCTTGCCCTGAAATGGGCAGACCCAGCATGCGAATCAAAAATGGGGGGTGCAGAAAATGCTATCGCCTCTGTTTGTCAATCAGGCAGAGGCGGTTGCAGGGTGGGGGCGGGCGGCAACACTCCATTTCCAGGGCGGAGACAGAGTGTTGCGGGGGCGGAGGCCGGCAAACGGAGGTGCAGTGCGGCGCAAACAGGGGTGTGGCAGGGGTGTGATCGCGGCGGCTGCGTGACGTCACATGCAGCCATCACAATAGGAAACATGGTGGCGGGCACAGCTAAGCTGCGCCGGCAGGAGCATCCTTTATTTTTGCTAACAAGCAGAAATTGCGATGCGTTTGCAATTTCCGCTTGTTGAAGGGTGGGGAGGCAGCGGTCAGTGTGCTAACAAAAGGATTGCAAATTCTGCTAATTAGCAGAATTTGCAATCCTTACAGAATTAGCCCCTACATCCAGATCCTGCAGTTTCTGTACCATAAGCTTTGTAAGCCAGGTCCCCTTGTAGTCAGGTGTCTTGTTACCAGCACTCTATAAATCAGTCTTCAAAAACTCTCAACTTTTTTTTTTTTTTTTTTTTATTGAAGCCAGGCAGTAGGGCTAATTTTAAACAGTGTCAAATCTTTCTTTCCATGGAGAAGGTCACAGGGAAGGTCACCACAATCCGATAAAATAACCATTAGTTAAGCAGCAATGTGCGCAGCCTGCTCCAGTCAGGATCTGAAAGGTGACACAGCGCTGACAAAGAGATAGATTGTGTAATGGATAATAAGAGATATCAGGAGAAGGGTGACGGGTCCATCTTAACCCTCTTTGATCTTCCCCTATATAATAGCATGGATCATGGGATTGGCAAGTTACAATTGAAGGATTTTTTTGCATTTTAAAGTATGTAACGATATTTCAGGGCATGGAAACACTGTCGCCTATAAGTGGTAGAGTATACTCCCGGACAGGATTGAGCAACATACGGATCTCCAGACATTGTGGAACTACAAGTCCCACCATGCAGTAATAGGTGACAATTTGCTTTCCTCTCCAAGTCATGGCAGCCACCGAATGACTTACTGTACAAAGTTGCCTGGGGCACCTAAAATACTGAATAACTAGCATAATTTAACTAATTCCGGGGCAACTGTCTCAATACTCACCAGTGGCAGATTTTATCTATGGCTACAGGGCTTCAGCCCCAACCCCCCCCCCCAGAAAAAAAAAATAAATCCACCTCCTCGGTGAGCCAGTTACAGTCTGTGACTGTATTGGATTCACGATTCACAGTGACTGGCAGTGACTTCCCATTGCCAGTCACACACATGTCATGCAGCCCCAGGAGGAGGTGATGCCTTCCTCTGGGACTGATAGGCTGGGCTGAGATTAACAGAGCGTGCTTCCAGTGGGATGCCACTCCCTGCTTTTTCAGCAACCCTGTGCCGTTTCTATGGGCTGCAGCCGAAGCAGTCCTTATATGTTTTGACCATCTCCCACCACCGCTTGTGCGCATGTACCGATTCCGGTTCCTGCCAGACCCATTGCGCAGGTGCCGGGACCTGTGGCATTAGAATATTTTAGCACAGCCACATCTCTGAATAATGCCCACAGAGGGGCGGAGAGGCTACATTTACAGGGGTGTCTTGCCATAAGGGGCAAATATCTCTTCACAAAAAGCCTACAATTCTGAACCAGGAGGGCAATAGGTTTAATTCTGGAGGCACACTGCTTTGTTTATGTTAAAAAAATAAAGATCTGAGGCCGGATAATGACGCCCAACGTTGCCGGAGGTGCGAGAGGTTGGACTTTTTTTTAAAGGTGCTTTGACTTACAAGGCAAAACCACTACTGCTATTGTGGTCATGATTCTAGCTACTTATTGGGCCAGAGGGGGTTTTCTGGGCAACCGCAAACTGCCCCCTGTATTTGTCAATGCTTGCATAGACTAATCTCTGGAGCAGGCACAGTGCAAAAAGTAGGGTAGTACACAGCCTGGCTGGGCCCAGGTACTTGTCAGGGTTTGTGGCCTAATCACAGGAGGCGCGGCAATGCGCCCTTAGAATAAAGGGGGTCATTCCGACTCGATCACATGCTGCACTTCCTCGTAGCCGTAAAATTGGGTCGGAACTGCGCACCGACGCCACGAACGAAGAAAGCGGTTGCAGCGGCAACCGCAAGAAGATTGGCAGGAGGAAGGCGGATCCCAGTGGCAACTCACTGTTTTCGGGGAGTGGTGAGTCCAACGCAGGCGTGTCCAGGTGTTTGGATGGCGGATGTCTGACGTCAATCCCGGGACTTTCATCGCTGGATCCGTCGCACAGGGTAAGTAGGTCTGACCCTGGTCTTGTTTTGCAGGAAACTTTTTTAGCATAGCCGGGTTGCACAAGCGATCGCAGCCCTGCTATGCTAAAATACACTCCCCCATAGGCGGCATCTAGTTGATCGCACGAGCAGCAAAAAGTTGCTACGTGCGATCAACTTGGAATGACCCCCAAAATACAGGAAAAAAGTTTATTTTAAGTGCATAGCAACGTGTGCTGGGCCGAGAAGAGCTGCAGAGTCTACTCACAGGTATGGGATGGGGGACCTGGGCCCCCACTGGGCCACTGCATCAGACCTTGGCCTGAGGTAATTAGTCCCCCCGTCTCGGCGCCACTGGCAAAAATATTAAATATTATTTTTAGTGCATTCCTTGTATTTAAGGTTTTTTCAGCGCTCTCGTTCTGCAGAATATTTTGTATACTGTAGTTCATCAAATTGCTCCAGATTTCTCTCCCATTTGAAGGATGACATTGCTTGGCCTCATGCCTTTACTTCTACTTCTAATTGGGAATTCATAAATGTTTTCAGACACAGACGTTTCGTTTTACACCCCTCTTTGACCTTCAGCTAAAACTATGAAGACATCACAGTGACACTGAAAGTACAAGTGTAGCTTAATGTTGCAAAATGTTTAAAGCAATTTAACATGCACAATTGTATGTAACGGTTTATGAAGCTACCGCTTTATTCCACATAGTTTTTTTGTTTTGCTCAAACTGATTTTTAGCATTACCTTTCCCTGCATAACAATGTTATGATATTCAATCCATAATATTGTAGAAATTCCACTAACAGAAGGTAATTAACGTGTCTCGCTTATTTGGCAATTTTGGCTAATGGAAATGGGAGACAAAAGCACTTTGATGCATACAAATAGAGTAGAGGAACATCTTGCACAGCATCAAAATACTTGTCACTACTTTTTTTTTTTTACATCAGATATTAAAGTTTTCTAAACTTCCTACAAATGAGTTGCAGTATTTTATCAAACTCTCACAGAAACTATTTAGCACTCCTGCTGATCCGTGAATTTTTTTTTTTGTACTTTAACGCTACAGGAAACATTTATGGAAACTGACTACTATGCAAATATATCCTGTATTAAATAACAATCAGACTTCAACTAAGTTTGAGTCAAAAAACATGGCATTTACTTTTCATGGACATGTTGGTGCGTAATGGTTTAAAACGGGAGCTGCCAACAAGCTCTGGCCAATCAAAGTCATGGAATTACTCACAGCAGCACAGTATTTCAGGAGATGAGTGTGTGGGAGGAGATTGTGACTTGTCCAGTCGTGTGAATGAGGGCGGGGTTAAGCATGACAGGCAGACTGGAGGACAGTGGGAAGACATGGGCTGAGAGTTTGTAGAAGGGTCCACCAAAAGACTATTCATCCTGATAGGAATGATTTATGGTATAAACAGTGCTGAAAGTAGGGTGGTACGGGGTGATACGGAGTGCCATTAAGAAATATGGTGGTGGTACTCAGTACCACCAGCCCACCACTGGGGCATAATTTATAAGGGGCATTTTTGTGTGTGGAACATAAAATGGTGTCAATGGCATAACTGTGTGTGGCATAATATGTAAGGCATTACGGTGTGTGGTATAATGTGTAATAGTCATTACAGTGTGTGTTATAATAGGTAAGGCATTATGGTGTGTGGCATAATATGTAATAGGCATTATGGTGTGTGGCATAATATGTAATAGGCATTAGAGTGTGTGGTATAATGTGTAATGGGCATTACGGTGTATGGCATAATGGGTAACGGGTGTTATGGTGTCTGGCATAATGTGTAATGGGCATTACGGTGTGCGGCATAATGGGTAATGGGTGTTATGGTGTCTGGCATAATGTGTAATGGGCATTATGGTGTGTGGCATAATTTGTAATAAGTATTATGGTGTGTGGCATGATGTGTAATGGGCATTATGGTGTGTGGCATGATGTGTAATGGGCATTATGGTGTGTGGCATAATGTGTTATGGGCATTATGGTGTGTTGCATAATGTGTAATGGGCATTACGGTGTTTGGCATAATATGTAATAGGCATTATGGTGTGTGGTATAATATGTAAGGCATTACGGTGGCATAATGTTTAATAAGCATTACAGCGTGTTGCATAATGTGTAATGGGCATTCCGGTGTTTGGAATAAAGTGTAAGGGGCATTATGGTGTGTGGCATAATGTGACCATGTCCCTATTGTCATGTAGCCACTCCCCATTTTCATGGACCACGCCCCTCATGCCACGTGACCATGCCCATTTTTACAATCAGTATCACTAAGAAATAATGTCTACTTGCACCACTGGGTATAAACAGGGTGGCATGTGAGAGGAGGAGTCGTCATCCCAGCGACTAACAACGCATATCTGGTACCCGTTCACCTAATATATTATGGGGCGTATTTTTCACAAACTGCAGATTTAATGCATACTGGATGTGATAGTTATACCTCAGCTCTCAATAAGAAAATTAATATTTTTGCTTGCATTTACTATTATTGGGGTTCCAGGACAGAGCTTCCGAAAAAGCACCAGTAAAGGGTTAGCTGCAAAAGAATTGCCAGGGCCGGACTGCCCATTTGGCACTTCTGGCAAATGCCAGAATGGGCGACGGGCTGGTGGGCAGGTCCTGTCACACAGAGAGCCATAAAGGCCGCTTGCGGCTCTCTGGTCTGGCTGCCCCCCCCCCCCCCCCCCCCCGTCTCCACGGAAATGACTTGCCGCATGCCCCCAAGTGCCGTGTCGCCTGCCCCCGTTCCCCCATCTGTCTCCATGGAAATACCAGTGCTAATTTTCACCCCCAGTTTGTCCCTGGTGATAGCTACCACTTAGCTTCCCGGTACATATAAGTAGATCATACTGTGATTGCTGCATTCAGTGCTGCCACCTAATGGTAGTCTTAAGGCATATCCTAATTTTAACTGTATGGACTTTACACAGGAGAGAGACACGCTTAACATGCTCAGCTGATATCTTAAGGTAGGATGCATAAGTGCAGCTTCCATGCTGCACAGATTTTCTGTAAACATTTGGCTGCACAAGCATCTGGCCCAAGGTCTACAGATACATACATACCAACCAGAGCCAGACTGCCCCACAGTGGTACAGGGGAAAACCCTGGTGGTTCCCACCCCATACTCTAGAGACCAGGTTCCAGATTGTGCACTTGAATTAGACAATATACATATAGATGGGTCCACAGTTATCTTGACTAGATTTCTGCGCCTAGGCTCAACATGATTTATTAGCATAAACCCTTCATCTATTGTTCTCAGCTGCAATACAATACAGAGAGCAATACAGCAGGGGATTAAGTCACTACAGCAGGGGATTAAGTCTGATTGGCCAGTCTCAGTTAATCCTATTAAAGGTCAAAATAAACATGGACCCATCTGTATGTCAGATTATACTGCACAAGACTATGGTGCATTTTCTGCACTGCATTAAGATGGTAAATTATCAGGCATGGAATATATTTATAAACGGACCCAGACCATGCGCTCTCTAATGGTTAGCCAAGCCTCAGTTGTGGCTAGCCACACCCCTTATGGAGGCTAAACTCACCCCAAAGCAATGGGCCCCTACCATTCAATTCCCCATGTGGGCCCTTCATGCTTCAGTCCAGCACTGATCCCAACTGTCTCATTTCAGGTGAGACACTTATGGGACTGTCCTGCCGCCATGATAATAAAGACTACTGTCCAGAGTTGGGGACAGTTGGGAAATATGTACCCTTGTGTGATGCCCCATCAAAGCCACTCTTACCAGCAGCTGGTGCTTGTGCCGGTAAGTGGGTATTATTAGTGAAGTGTACGGGTATTGGAAGTTAAGGACACATCCTGCGGGACATGACCCACCACCATGAGACACGGGCACACATTTTGCATGAAAATGTTCCACCCAAAATTGCTATCACCTTAGAAGAGATAGTTGCTAGAGGACCTCTAACATCTGTCAGGGTAAAGGAGAGAATGTCAGTACCTGGAAGTGCCGGATGCCGATGATGTAGTGACTGCGGGTGCCAAATGGCTGGCGGCACACGGCGTGAAACCCCCTTGACAATGAGGTACCAATACTGTGGGTATATGTTAAGTTGTGAGGGGCATAACTGTGGGGCATAATAAGGTGTCCTGGACAGTACTGTGTGGGGCATATAAAGTGTCAGGTGCATTACTGTGTATGGCTTATTATGGTGCAGGAGCATTACTGTGTGGGGCATATGGTACAAGGGACATTAATGTGTGGAGCATCATATAGTGCAAGGGGCATTACTGTGTGGGGCATAACATGGTGTAAAGCCATCACCGTGTGAGGCATAATATGGTGGAATTTTTTCTTTCCTGTGGTGGCCGAGGTCTGGAGATGAAGGTCAAAGACTGGGTTGTAAGGTATCCTTTTCCTGCAAGGCCACGCCCATTGTAGTGATGTCACACCCATTGTAGCAAGGCCATGCCCCGTCTTTGGGGGTGCACACAACTCTTTACATTTTAGAATATCTAGGGGGGGTGCATTTTTCTACTGTTCGCACTGGGAGCAAAATTGTCTAGAAACAGTCCTTATCCTTTTTGCACCAAATGGCACAAGATACATGATGCGACTTAGATGCCCTGCCACAGTAACAATTCCCGCATTTTCAGACTTTTCCCTGTATTTAGCATCTAAGTCAGAAAATATTACAACACACACATTACGTACAAATACCACATAGATGGCCTCCGTGTGCGTACGTGTTCTGCTGTGCGTGCACATATTCGCAATTTGCGTATGGTCGCTCCCGCGGTCCTGCGCATTAGAGCGTGGTATGAGTAATTACAGTGGAATTTGTACTCGCAAGGAAAAACCACAAAGACATATCATATATTTAATCCATATATTGCATAAATCCCCCACTGTCTGCTTCCTCTTCTAAATAGCATGAAGATCGGTTAAACATAAATTAAACTCCCAGAGACTAAAATATAATGGCCTTATTTACACAAAGTTTTTTTTAAATTCTATGAAGAAGGCAAACACCTTTGTTCACTCCTATTATCCTAGGGTAGCCTAGTTTCTATTGAAAGCAATAAGTACTGGATTGTCATTGTCTTACCTGAAGACAAGACAAACAAAAAGACAATACCCAGGAACCTAGGTTGAGGAGAAACTCAATTAGCAATAGCTAACAAAAATACAAACCAGACATTTAGAAATCTGAGGTAATAACTCATAGTCTAAACTCTTGGAGATGTATATATATATATATATGTATAATTGCTAACAAATTGTAACAGCAGGAGTATGTGTGGATATATGTATATCTTGAGGATGGAAGTAGATAATCATATCATGTGTGGGATCATATTGTTCAGAGTCAAGTAAACATTAATCTAGTGGGAATAAGAATATTATCATGTATTACCACATTAAGTTATTAATAATACCAGATTTATGTATGATTAATGTGATGGGTTTAACTGGTCATGGGGCGGGAACTCAGATGCAAACAACAGAAATCACATCTCAAGTCTTAGCCATCGCCCACTTCTTGAGCTGACCAATGATCCCTGGTGCACAGGATATGTCCCACCCCCGAACCAATGGAAGAAGAGCACACAGTGTCTATTGTATTCTGTTTTGATCTACTGTATAAAGAGCCAGCTGCATGCCAGGTCACTATCACAGACTCTAAAGGTTATCTACCCAGATGACTGAGGACCAGACTGGGAAGCACAGGCGACAAAATCAAACACGTATGTACCATTGACTGTAGCCATTATTCTATTGTATTGTATTGCTTTGTTATTGTAACCCCCTTTCAGTAATAATATGTTGTGGTGTCGGAACCCGGCATTTTAAATACAAACTGGTGCTGTGTTTCCTTTCCCTGCTAAGGTATTAAAGTGTATTTACAGCCACTCGGGCTGCTGCATTGTGCTAACAGCGTATAGGCCTGTGTATGCAAACTGTGCAGTCACTACGCCCTTTAGGCGTATGTACGCAGAGTGCGTACACTGTGCGACTTTGTGTATGTAAGGTTTGTGAATAACATAAAGGTGAAACGTTAATTACTGCGGCCGCAGCGGCTCAATATTAAACTGTATCACGTGTGTTTAAGGTATATGCTTTTTAGTCCGGTAAGTAAACCAGCGTTTACAATTGGAGGCATCATACGGTTTCCCCATGCTCACAGCCTAACAGGTCATAGCAGACTTAATCTATCAGCAAAGGGCAGAAAGTTATCCTACGTATCCTGGCTCTGTGGACTTGTCTCTTCCAAGTGCTGCTTGGACTTCTAAGTGTGAGTTTTAAACAGCAAAAAGGAGCTGGAAGCCGAGTGAAAAGGAGGTGCAGTGAGCTGGAACAACTGCAACTGCTAAGTGGAGTATAAATGCCGCAGGAGAGAGTACTACGGCTGCATAAAAGTGAAGGACCAAGAACCGCACAAAGATAGATAAGTATAATCCAGCTTAATTTATTGTATAAGTGAGATTGCTTGTCTTCTACTTTTTATTTTTGCTGCTTTTTCTGCGAGAGTAACAGGGAGTTAGACCTTACAAACAATATGGGAGGGGCTGTGATTGAGGACCTCACTCAGTGCATGTCGTGCAAGATGTATGCACACCTGGAGCTACCGGCCCAGTGTGATTACATCTGCATGAGGTGTGTGCGAACTGTTGCCCTGGAAGCCCAGGTAACTGATCTAGAGCAAACCGTTACGCGACTGAGGGGGATTCACAATCTCGAGCGTAGTTTAGACAGAACGGTGGAGGAGTTGCGGGTGGGGTCACTGGTAGAAGAGGATGATGATCAGGTAGCCAGTTGGGTCACAGTTAGAAGGAAGAAAAAGAGGAGGAGGCACGACATCTCCGAACTATCAAACCCGAACAAATTTGCCCGATTGGACGAGGAATCGGAGGATGATAGTGAAGAAATGACGGTGCCGGAGGAGACAGCTCCCTCTAGCATCCAGGGGTGCGGTCCCTCTGGCGCGGTTGGGATAAAAGATAGAGAGGTACCTAGTCAGATGGTGGTGGTAAGGGATTCTATCCTCAGGAAGGCAGATAGGGCAATCTGCTACTGGGACCGTGATCGCCGTACAGTCTGTTGTCTCCCGGGTGCTCGGGTACGGCACATCGCGGACCGGGTAGATAGATTGTTGGGAGGGGCTGGCAAAGACATGGCGGTCTTGGTGCACGTTGGCACCAATGACAAAGTTAGCGGAAGGTGGGATGTCCTTAAGAAAGACTATAGGGACTTAGGAAAGAAACTGAAGGCAAGGACATCTAAGGTAATATTCTCGGAATTATTACCCGTGCCACGCGCTAGTCCAGGGAGGCAGAGGGAGATTAGGGAGGTAAATGTGTGGCTTAGGGATTGGTGCAGGAAAGAGGGGTTTGTGTTCCTGGAACACTGGGCGGACTTCTCAGTCAGGCGCCATCTCTTTTGTCGTGACGGATTGCACCTGACTGAGGAGGGGGCAGAGGTGCTGGGGGGAAGGATGGTTAGAAGGTTGGAGGAGATTTTAAACTAGGAGCCGGGGGGGAGGGTTTAGCTAGAAACTACGGGTCATGCAGTGAGAATAGTGGGGATGGCGGTAGTAAATGAAATGGGGGAGAAGTTGGGGGGAGGGTAAGAGCAGGCGGTAAGGTTACTAACATGGGTACTAAAAGGGATTTTACCAAAGCACTAACCAATGACGATTACAGGTCATCCTTGCTACATAAGGTGAAAGATGTCCCTAACGCAAGGGAAAATACTTATCTTAGTTGTATGTATGTAAACGCCAGAAGCATTACTGGTAAAAAGGGTGAACTAGAAATACTTGCAGCAAGCAAACAGTATGATATTATAGGCATTACTGAAACTTGGTGGGATGAATCTCATGATTGGACAGTCAATCTAGAGGGCTATACACTGTTTAGGAGAGACAGACTAAATAAAAAGGGTGGAGGGGTGTGTTTTTACGTAAAGCCGTTTTTAAAACCTAATATATGGGAAGATATTCAGGAGGGGACTGTAGACACTGTTGAGACATTATGGGTAGAAATTGCATGCGGGGGAAAAGGAATAAAAAAGTTAGTATTGGGTGTATGCTATAGGCCGCCTGGTATCAACGCATCTGATGATTAATTGTTACTAAAGCAAATTGAAAGAGCAGCAGGAGTAGGAGACATAGTAGTGATGGGAGATTTTAACTATCCAGAGATAAACTGGAAAGACGATTCATGTGATACTGCTAGGGGCAATATGTTTTTAAACACACTTAATGATAACTACTTAGTCCAACTAATTGAGGAACCAACTAGGTACAATGCAATCTTAGACCTGGTATTAACAAACAATGGGGATTTGGGATCAGGTATTATAGTAGGGGAACCCATAGGAAACAGCGACCACAATATGGTCACATTCAATATCAGTTTCTATAAACAGCCCTATACTGGCTCAACTAGGACTTTAAACTTTAGCAAAGCAAATTTTGAAAAGATGAGGGTATTTTTCAGGAATATTGAATGGGAAGGTTTGTTTTTAAGAAAAAATACTACAGAGAAATGGGAGGTACTAAAATTCCTGCTAGCTAAAAATACACTCAAATGTATTCCTATGAGTAGCAAAAAAAAGGAATAAAAATCATAAACCGATGTGGCTTAACAAAAAGATTAAGGAACTTATGGGCAAGAAAAGGCTAGCATTTAAAAAATACAAATCTGACGGGGAAGCAGAGTCATTTCAGCACTATAAGGAATGTAACAAAATTTGCAAAAAGGAAATAAGAGCGGCTAAAGTAGAAACTGAAAAACTAGTAGCAAAGGAAAGCAAAGCGAATCCCAAAAAAATCTTTAAATACATTAATAGCAAGAGATTAAAGAAGGAGAGTATAGGCCCTTTAAAAGACAAGTTGGGAGTCTTAAGCAAAAATGATAATGACATAGCGGACACACTAAATGAGTTTTTTTCAACAGTATTCACTCGTGAGGACCCAATTCAGGGACTAACGCACAATCTCAATAATGAGAATATCACACTGATAGGTACTTATTTAAGCGAGGAAGTAGTCTGTGACCGATTAAAACATTTAAAGATTAATAAATCACCAGGGCCCGATGGTATTCATCCAAGGGTTCTAATGGAGCTTCACTCTGAACTAGCAAAACCGCTATCTTTGATCTTTAAGGATTCAGTTATATCAGGTATGGTTCCCAAAGACTGGCGTATAGCGGAAGTAGTGCCTATATTCAAAAAGGGAAGTAAAGCTGAACCAGGTAATTATAGACCAGTTAGTCTTACATCTATAGTGGGGAAAGTATTGGAAGGTATTCTAAGAGATAGTATTCAGAAGTTCCTTGAAACCAATAAGGTCATTAAAAGGAATCAACATGGGTTTATGAAGGACAGATCCTGTCAAACCAACTTACTTGGCTTTTATGAAACAGTAAGCGCAAACCTAGATCAGGGTAAAGACGTGGATGTAATCTTTTTAGACTTTGCCAAAGCGTTCGATACTGTACCACACATGAGACTTATCTACAAGCTACAAGAATCAGGGCTAGGAAGCACAATATGCACTTGGGTCAAAAACTGGTTAGATAATAGGAAGCAGCGCGTTGTGGTTAATGGATCTTTTTCAAATTGGACTGAAGTGCTAAGTGGTGTGCCGCAAGGCTCAGTATTAGGACCGCTATTGTTCAATATTTTCATTAATGACCTAACAGAAGGTCTAGAGAGCATGGTGTCAATTTTTGCAGATGATACCAAATTGTGTAAGGCTATAAATACAGAGGAGGATGCCGAGTCTCTTCAGAACGACTTAGTTAAATTAGAAGCATGGGCAGCCAAATGGAGAATGCGCTTCAACACAGACAAGTGTAAGGTAATGCACTGTGGTAACAAGAACATAAATTACACCTACCTACTAAATGGGGTAAAATTAGGGGATTCTGTACTGGAAAAGGACTTAGGTGTCCTCATAGATAGCAAGCTAAGCAGTAGTACCCAAAGTAGGACTGCAGCAAAGAAGGCTAATAAGATATTAGCATGCATAAAACGGGGTATTGATGCTAGGGACGAGAGTATTATACTCCCGTTATATAAATCACTAGTGAGGCCACACCTTGAATACTGTGTACAATTCTGGGCACCGTACTACAAAAAGGATATCCTGGAGCTTGAAAAGGTACAGAGGAGGGCGACCAAACTAATTAATGGCATGGAGACGATGGAATACAAGGAAAGGCTTGAAAGACTAGGCATGTTTACATTGGAAAAGCGGAGACTAAGGCCCTCATTCCGAGTTGATCGGTCGCAAGGCGAATTTAGCAGAGTTACACACGCTAAGCCGCCGCCTACTGGGAGTGTATCTTAGCATCTTAAAATTGCGACCGATGTATTCGCAATATTGCGATCACAAACTACTTAGCAGTTTTAGAGTAGCTCCACACTTACTCTGCCTGTGCGATCAGTTCAGTGCTTGTCGCTCCTGGTTTGACGTCACAAACACACCCAGCGTTCGCCCAACCACTCCGTTTCTCCGGCCACTCCTGCGTTTTTTCCGGAAACGGTAGCGTTTTCAGCCACACGCCCATTAAACGCCGTGTTTCCACCCAGTAACACCCATTTCCTGTCAATCACATTACGATCGCCGGAGCGATGAAAAAGCCGTGAGTAAAAATACTATCTTCATAGCAAAGATACTTGGCGCAGTCGCAGTGCGAATATTGCGCATGCGCACTAAGCGGAATTTCACTGCGATGCGATGAAAAATACAGAGCGAACGACTCGGAATGAGGGCCTAAGAGGGGATATGATCAACATCTACAAATATATAAGGGGACAATACACAGAGCTTGCGCGGGACCTGTTTTTGGTTAGATCAACACAGAGGACTCGTGGACACTCGCTCAGGTTAGAGGAGAGGAGATTCCGCACAATACGGCGTAAAGGCTTTTTCACGGTAAGGACAATACATGTTTGGAATTCCCTGCCCGAGGGAGTTGTAATGGCGGAATCTGTCAACACCTTTAAGAATGGGTTAGATAAATTCCTAATGGATAAGGATATCCAGGGGTATGGTGCATAGTCATGCATTATAGTTACTATAAATAGGGATAAAATGTAATGGCTGACAGCAGCATCAGTCAGAAATTTTAGTCAAATCATCATGCATAGGAGACCACAAAAAGGTTGAACTCGATGGACAATTGTCTTTTTTCAACCTCAGATACTATGTTACTATGTAACCTTTTCTTGGTCGATGAATACGCTGAAAACTCTACCTGTGTGCTGATTAGATGGCGTCTGCTCTGTCTGGTATGCAGAGGTGCTGGTAGAACCCGTAAAATACAGGAAAAAAGCTATTTAAAAATCTGTGAATTTTTTTGGGCGCAAAAAAGCGTACACAAAAGGCACCCATACTTTGCATACCTTCTCACATTTTTGCCACAAGACTCAGATTGCTAGATTCATTTAGATCTGTGTGAAATCGGATACATTTGTTGCTATATAGTTACATTTGAAATAACAGTATTTTAAGGAAGTAAGTGTAAAGACACAAACGCAGGTCTGCATAAAAGTTTATACAGAACAAGTTGTGTCTAGTGGGCAATAGTAATTAGTATTGTTCACATTTATAGAGTTGTGGGATTTGTTTTATTGCGGACGCACAGTTTTGTACAGGTGTCTCAGACAAAGTACAGGACCGCGCACGCAGCGTAAAAGACACGCACAGTCGCGTGTTTACGCAAAGTGCGTAAGAGTGTGGGCACTAAGTACAAATTACACAATAGTGTTGTTTAGTTAAAAGGTGGGACAGTAGCCATGCTACAATAGCACAAAACTACCTGGTTTCTAAAGCAGATTAGTATAAAACTTTTGTTTAAACTGTATTGCCTCTGGGGGTAAAGCTGCCAATCAGAACGAGTGAAAATTTTCTATACAGAAAAACAAAGTGTATTTGAGTGAGCGAACGTAGGAGTGAGTGGATTTGAACCCCGGAAATTGGGTCCCGTGGTACACCAAGTAAGTGGAGGCTTGGTGGCGTGAGGCGGCTGACTCACGTTAACATAGATTGAAATACGCAAATCCTGAGGAGATTTGCAGAGGAGCGTAATAGGGAACTGTGCATTGTTTAGTATTGAAGTAAAAAGGTTTTTTGTTATGCTCCGGCTGAGGGGTCGCAGTTTGTACATCAACCCGTGGTCGTACGGCAGATAGGTAACAAGTACCTATACGCTGTGCGATTGGACCGCGCGTTTGTGGGTGCGATATATAGTGCAACTTGATACCCCTTTTACGAGCTTTTGCGTAAAATCGCTGTATCATTAGCGCTGTGTAGAGCATATGCAAGCGTGATTTGTGTATAAAAAGTGCATAGGGAGTTTTCGCTGGTCTCTCTCAGGAAAATCTCCAGCGGTGGATATTTGCTGGAAAAGGTAAGTCACTCCTAACACTTCCAGTAAATAGAAACCAATAGGGCTTCACTGGGCACGAGGTGTTCACTATTGGAGTGAGTCGTGGTACTCAGCGGAGAAGGAGCGTGTGAAAGCGCTAGGTGTCTTTCACCGTCTATTTGCGGTGTGCATTGGGGATTGCGTTTATTGGCAAAAAGTCCGCGATGGGATCCAATTGCACAAGCAGTGGGCGTTTGGTAGCTAGGGTTCAGGCTGAAGAAGTGTGACCGAGAAGGTCAGAATTGCGACCGAGAGGGTCAGCAAGGTTTATTATGTGTGAAAAATATGGTTCACACACGGAGGCTTTTTGCAATGAATGGTTACGTATGACTGACAAAGATAGGGTACCATTCCCTAGGGTGGGCAGCTTTGAACCAGAGGTACTGCAGAATGTAAGCAGTAAAATGTCTTCTTAAATCCAGAAAACAAAGGATTAGACATAACGATTGTTTAAAATTATGTCAACAAGAGGGGGAAATGCAAAGGAAACAAACCCGCGCCGCAGGTTCCAAACCTAGCAGGAATGAGGACACAAACACACCATTATCGACACAGGTCGAGAGGGAAAATATGGCTACAGTCAATGATATATCTATGAATTATAGTATAATGCAAGAGAAATGTATTAACCCTAATTTTTGCAAGATTTATTCTGTTTTGAAGTCTTTTCAAGGTTATAGGTCACAGGAAGATGAAGGACCCGGACAAATCACAGCTCTCATTCAGACAGTCGCCTTGCAGGAAACTCAGGTGGGGCCTGTCCATCCAGTTAGAGCAGTAACAGTATTCCCCACTGAAAGAACTGGTGAGGTCACAGCTACCGGTAAGTGTGAGACGGGTCATTGCACAGAGACAGCAACACCTTACAGCAAACAGATTAGGAACGGAATGGTAGGATTACATCCTGTCTTGGAAATAGTAACTCCTAATGGGGGAACCGATAGTCAGGGAGTAATCCTCACCAGGAATAATGCAATGTATTGCCCGTGGTCCAGAGCTGAGCTGCGGTCAATCATTTCAGAATTCCCCGATCCCCGGAAGTATTTAGCCAGATGTCAGAAGTTTATCAGAGATCTGGGTAATGCTCTTGAACCAGCTAACAAAGATTGGCGGATACTTTTAAAATAGTGAAGAGCGAGGTTCGGTTTTACTCGGTTTTACTCGGTTCTCAAAACGGCATCTTATTGGCTATCCAAAACACGTGACATCCGTGAGCCAATAAGATGCCGTTTTGAGAACCGAGTAAAACCGAGTAAAACCGAGTAAAACCGAATCCGCTCATCACTATTTTAAAAGCGTGCCTACCCGCTAATATTGTCACCCAAAAATGTATCACCGATTGTAGGTTAGAGTCGGATGGTTCTATGACTAACCAACACAAATAGGAGAATGTGGAACAAATTAACAGGCAACTAGAGTTGTATTTCCCCATTACTGTTAAGTGGAGAAGAATTTTCTCCATAAAACAGAGGGAAAAGGAAATGGCATCTGAATATTTTCATCGGGCTCTGCAAATAATGGATAGATACATTGGGATATCAGATACAGGGAACGATGCGAATTACAGGGAGATGGCTGTCTCTGTGCTAATGGACGGACTCACTAAGACAGTAAGGGACAGGGTACAAACATTTTTGCCTAATTGGAGAGGGGCCACAGTAGCTTGTCTTAGAGAGTGCGCAATGGAACACCACGAGAATGTTGCTAGGCACAGAAAACAACAGGAGGATAAACTGATGACAATAAGTGTACAGGCTCTTGCAGCAAAGCCTCATCAGCCTAAACCCCGAAACCCAGGTAGTAAGGAAAGACCGATAATATGTTACATTTGTAGAAATAAAGGGCATTTTGCCAGAGACTGTAGGAGTAGTAGAACACATAGTCAATATAGACCCCTAGATAGAAAACACAAGCTACATTATTAAACACATAGACGGGACCAAGGGACATATAGTAAGGAATCACAAGCCATATAGAAAACACAGATTCGGGCAATGGGAGTAACAGGAACGGTGCAACAATACCCTTTGAGTAGACCTGCAGAGATTACGATAGGGCCCTTGCAAACCAAACATTCTTTTCTGCTGGCTGCATCGGCTCCGACTAATCTACTCGGTAGAGACTTATTGTGTAAAATGCGGTGTGTCATATATTGTACTCCTGAGGGTGTCTTCTTGGATATACCTGAGAACCATGCTCAAGAAGTACAAGATATACTAGACACCCCTCAAAGGCTAATGTCGCATTCTACTGTTCTAGATGCATGTCCATCACAGGTAGAGGAAAATTATCTCACAGATACCGGGTTCCCTATGAACTTAGGATGGACAGGACACTGGATTGATGGCTGGGATAGTCCCAGTAGAGATATGACACATAGAATTTTTTTTTAGGGGTATAGACAGTAGAGAATCACTTCCCCATAGTGCCCAATCCAGTTGTCAAATTTTATAAAATCCTCTTTGCCTCTACAAACTTATCTGTTACTAACCTCTGTGTGATTTTCCTTCAAAGTTTCCTCCTCATTTCTTACATTCACCGACAGGAGGGTACAATACATGGACCCGATCACAGTTCAAACGCCACATGCCTAATCGGTCCTTCAGAGCTCTGCCCAAATCCAGTATATCTCACCAGCATAAGGACATAAGGACACCAGTATTAATGCAGTGTGCCTGGTCATGCACAAAGGGTGGAGAATGAGAATACTGGTGAAGTGAGACTGTGTACAGACACCGATATGCATGATGGTGTGACAGCCTGTTGGTGAATGCCAAACCAGACATTTCCAAACCTGACATTTTCATTTTTTTATTTACTATTTTTTCCTCTCTCTTCTCTCATCCAGAGATGGCTTACTTCACACAACTGATAACACATGATAGTAAATTAAAATGCAAAATTTGTGTTGCCTACAGGAAAAGGCAGTCTGGAGGACAAAGGGGTATGGCCAGGAGTCCTCAGGACTGTGGACAGGTGGACACGGTAAGCCAGTAGCCCCCAGAGCATACCTTCCAAGTCTAGCTGAGGTGGCACACGGTCTGACTCATCTAGGCAAAGAGGGTATGTGCAGGCTGATGAGAGCCTACTGGTGTGCGCCACGATTCTATTCTCATGCAGGTAAGAGAGCAATGACATGTTTTACTTGCTTGAGGAAGAATATTGGAAAGACAATACCAACAGAGCCATTCCATATCCCTCCTACAGACGGACCTTTTCAGGTATTACAAATCGACTTCATACAGTTACCACCCTGTAGGAATTTGAAATATGTGTTAGTTTGTATTGATGCATTTTCCAATTGGGTAGAAGCGTTCCCTGCTGCCACAAATACTGCTACGTTCACTGCAAAGAAAATTGTGCAGGAATTTGTGTGTAGATATGGTATCCCTAGAGTAAGTGAAAGTGATAGGGGTGCCCATTTTACAGGTGAAGTCTTTCAGGTCATGTGCAAACTGATGGGAACAAGCTGAGCAGAGTAATGGCTGAAACTGGATTGTTGTGACCAGAAGGTCTGTCACTAGTATTGTACAGCATCAGAACCACTCCCAAGTCTCCACTTAACTTATCACCCTTTGAAATTATTTTTGGTCGACAACCTCATGTAATGATAGACCCCGAGGATGATTTGAAATGTAATAATGAAGTGACTGTGAAATATTTGGTTGGGATGAGCCAGCAGCTGAGAAATCAACAAAGAAATTTAAAGCTGGTGATTCCTGACCTACCGAACAGTAATTGTCATGACATTGAGCCTGGGGATTATGTGATGATTTGAAATTTCTTACGCTCAGGTTGCCTCATAGACAGGTGGGAAGGACCATATCAAGTCTTGTTAACCAGCACGACAGCATTAAAGGTCGCCGAAAGAGAGACTTGGGTCCACTCGTCCCACTGCAAGAAGGTCGCTGACCCGGAGAGAACTGGTGACAAAGTAGTTTGGTAACTGTGAGTTCAAAGTGAACTGTGTGTTCAAAGAGCAAGGCAAAGAGACACTAGAGTGTTTGTTCCGGGAAAGTTGAGAGGCAGGACTGTTGAAAGGCACCTGAGCACAGAGAGCAACAAGATCTAGAACGGTTGTCGCACCATTTTCTTTTTTCACCTCCCCCTGTATTTTCCTTTCTTTTCTCCTTCTTATTTTCCTTCTTTCCCCTAACGAAATGGATCTATCACAAGAGACTGCGTTTCGGGTTCTACTAGTAATTCTGTTTTTGATCAGGACAATTTGCTTTGGTGAGGGTCCCAGAGAGGTTGAGAAGGGAACTGGAACGGGTTCTGATGGCGAGTACGAATTTGTAGGATCTCAGGAGCAGCACATCACTCGAGTAAAGGCTGGTATCAGTAAGCGCTCTGGTAGTCACGGAGCTCGGAGGCACTGTGAAGGGATATTGTCTGCTGAACTTGTACGCCAAATAGCCAATAGTAGGAGGTATTTTCGGTATAGGTATACCCGTGGAAGCAAGACCATGTGGGTTGGAAAAGTATCGCCAGGGTATTGTGCTCATATCATCCAGCCCAATACTTGTACTGAGCAGATGGGAGAACTAGGGATTGGTTTCTTTACTTGGAAAATTTGTAATATGGTGATGTTATATTTTGTCCCCTATGTTCTCCCAGATGATGCCTATTTCATATGGGGGAGGAAAGGGTACAAGTGGCTTGCCGAGCTCAGAGGGATTGTGTTATATTGGGAGAGTACTACCAGAGGTCATGACCATAACCCATGATAAAATGAAAGACGTTCACCGCAGTGCTCAGGCTCCTTACACTCATACTCATTATGAACACATCAAGAGACACTTTATAGATAGGGCAGAGCATGCAGCCTCTGATTTGATTCACGAATCCACCGGGATTCAGTTCCTTTTCGCATTAGACATTACACGCT
Organism: Pseudophryne corroboree; assembly: GCF_028390025.1. NCBI lineage: Eukaryota > Metazoa > Chordata > Amphibia > Anura > Myobatrachidae > Pseudophryne > Pseudophryne corroboree. The sequence continues at coordinate 463,129,619 of NC_086451.1, read as the reverse complement.
AGCGAACTTGATAGATAATATCACTGAGATGTATGACGACACCTTCAGGTATACGGGAAGGGAGTTACAAGCCTACAAGAAGGAACTGATTCAGCACAGGATGGTCCTTAATTATGTCACAGCGTGACAGGTGTGTACTGTGTTACTCTGGCAACTCAATATGGTGTGAAGTGCTGTACATATATAACGAACAGCACTGACGACCCAACGGAGATCATCGATCGGAAGATGGTCGAGATCTTGCAGTTGAAGTGGGAGTTCTAGCACTACCAGAGCCACTTGTGTGGGTTGTAGGGAGGTCATTCAGGCACGTGGAGACCACACCACTACTGAGCCTCCTTTTGACTTGTTTTAAGGACATTACATTAAAGTTGGATCAGCCTGTAGTGTGTTTTTCCACTTTAATTTTGAGGATGACTCCAAATCCAGACCTCCATGGGTTAATAAATTTGATTTCCATTGATAATTTTTGTGTGATTTTGTTGTCAGCACATTCAACTATGTAAAGAACAAAGTATTTAATAAGAATATTTCGTTCATTCAGATCTAGGATGTGTTATTTTAGTGTTCCCTTTATTTTTTTGAGCAGTGTATATATTTGTATATGTTAAGTTATTAATAATACCAGATTTATGTATGATTAATGTGATGGGTTTAACTGGTCATGGGGCGGGAACTCAGATGCAAACAACAGAAATCACATCTCAAGTCTTAGCCATCGCCCACTTCTTGAGCTGACCAATGATCCCCGGTGCACAGGATATGTCCCACCCCCGAATCAATGGAAGAAGAGCACACAGTGTCTATTGTATTATGTTTTGATCTACTGTATAAAGAGCCAGCTGCATGCAAGGTCACTATCACAGACTCTAAAGGTTATCTACCCAGATGACTGAGGACCAGACTGGGAAGCGCAGGTGACAAAACCAAACACGTATGTACCATTGACTGTAGCCATTATTCTATTGTATTGTATTGCTTCGTTATTGTAACCCCTTTTCAGTAATAATATGTTGTGGTGTCGGAACCCGGCATTTTAAATACAAACTGGTGCTGTGTTTCCTTTCCCTGCTAAGGTATTAAAGTGTATTTACAGCCACTCGGGCTGCTGCATTGTGCTAACAGCGTATAGGCCTGTGTATGCAAACTGTGTAGTCACTACGCCCTTTAGGCGTACGTACGCAGAGTGAGTACACTGTGCGACTTTGTGTACGTAAGGTTTGTGAATAACATAAAGGTGAAAGGTTAATTACCGTGGCCGCAGTGGCTCAATATTAAAGTGTATTAAGTGTATTTAAGGTATATGCTTTTTAGTCCTGTAAGTAAACCAGCGTTTACACATCTTATTCACACCATAGCCGCTTACAGTGTTGCTTATAGTGTACTAGGCAGGATTACTATTTTTGTTGCAGAGGAATTGGTGTAAAGTGGCATATTAAGTTGCATCTAAAAAACATATCTAATATACGACCATACCTTACACAAGACCCTGCTAAAACTCTAGTCCACGCTCTCATTATCTCCCGCATTGATTATTTCAATAGTCTCCTAACTGGTCTTCCCAAACATAGGCTCTCACCACTACAATCCATTCTGAATGCCGCTGCGAGGCTAATCTTCCTCGCTAGACGTTCATCGTCTGCAAACCCACTCTGTCAGTCCCTACATCGGTTACCGGTATTCTACCATATTCAATGTAAAATACTGCTTACATAGGCTATTAACCAAACTACACCAACGTACATCACTTCGCTCATCTCAAAATATCTCCCAACAAGACCTCTTCGCTCTTCACAAGATCTACGTCTCTCATCCACACTCATTACTCGCTCGCACTCATGATTGCAGGACTTTCATTGGGCTGCACCCACCCTGTGGAATGCCCTACCACATACAATAAGACTCTCCTCTAGTCTCCAAACCTTCAAACGTTCCCTGAAAACTCACCTCTTCAGGCAAGCGTATCAAATTCCAGAACCGCCCACATAACTTTCATAAACCTTCCTATCAAATTGCATCCACTCTGTAGTCCACACATATCCTCACATGTCTTCTCATCCTTCCTCTCGACCCCGGTTCATCATTGCTGTGTGACCAAATCATACAGCCCACCAAGAACCTTTGCAATCTGGTGGACAACTATGCAGTAGATGGCACCTATCCTTGTGTATCCACGCCTATTTCCCTATAGATTGTAAGCTTGCGAGCAGGGCCTTCCTTCCTCTATGACTGTTTGTTATTACCCAGTTTTGTTATATCATTGTTATTTCCACTTGTAAAGCGCAACCGAATTTGCTGCGCTATATAAGAAACTGTTAATAAATAAATTAAGCACAACGCGGCATGTCCCAATGCATGGCGTGGATCACCATATCAGTCCTCCATCTTCAGTCCTCCAGTAGCCCTGCATTGTACTTTTGTAGCATTAGTGTTGCAAATGAGAAAAATCTGTGGCAGACGCATGACATGACTCAGTCACAGAGTCACATGGGGCTAATTGGTGTGATTTGAGGATAGGTGTGTGTGTGGGAACACCTGTAAGTTGGTCTCCCCAAAAGCAGCTTCAAGAGCAGCTTCTCTTTTGTCTTATCTCCCAGTTACACTAAGGGTGATACCACAAGACCCTCAATCTGTGATGTTTAGCTCTTCATGTGTGTTGGCTTTACCCCTCCTGCTGTGTTCATTGCAAAGAATAATGATAATGTTAGAAATGAGAAAGTTACAGTACACTAACCGTGTGCCTTGTGCGGTACCAGCAAGGTCGATCTATAGGTTATTGGTAAAAATAGGAACATCCGTCAAAGCTGCTGAAAACATGTTTATTCATGTAAAAGTAAAAATAAATGTCAATTTAGTCAATTCTTAGAGAAACCCAACATGTGTGAATGCAAATACTGAGAAAACTGCTGAGAATATAGCAAAGTACAATGATTCATGCAAATCTGCCCGGTCCCAACATCCGCATACAGTACTGAGAATAGATAAGACATACAATACTGTCATTAACCCCTAGGTGCCAGCTCTCATTTGTACTGTATGACTCTTTTTGAGAGAGAGAGTCTTTCCTGCAATGAAACTTTTGAGAATGTCTTTGATTCACACTGATTGAAAGATTTTTTGTGGTTTTTCAATTTTGATTGATTCAATGTATTACATTTATTTCTAAAGTTGTAGAATATGATGAAAACTTTACCCCTAAATTTAATTTTTATCAAGATATGTTATACTGTTCTGCAAAAAGAACACAGTATGAATGGGATGTAGTTGACAACCGGAAGTACGGAATTCAGGCGATGGAATCCCGACAATCGACAAACGTAAGTATGCCGGGGAGGGTTGGGGTTAGGCTGCACAGGGAGGGTTAGGCTGCGGGGATAGAGGGTTAGGGTTAGGCTGCACATGAAGGGTTAGGGTTAGGCTGCGGGGATTGAGGGTTAGGGTTAGGCTGCGGAGATGGAGGGTTAGGGTTATGCTGCACAGGGAGGGTTAGGGTTAGGCTGCACAGGGAGGGTTTGGGTTAGGCTGCGGGGATGGAGGGTTAGGGTTAGGCTGCAGAGTGAGGGTTAGGGTTAGGCTGCGGGGATGGAGGGATAGGGTTAGGCTGCACAGGGAGGGTTAGGGTTAGGCTGCGGGGATGGAGGGTTAGGATTAGGCTGCACAGGGAGGGTTAGGGTTAGGCTGTGGGGATGGAGGGTTAGGCTGCACAGGGAGGGTTAAGGTTAGGCTGTGGGGATGGAGGGATAGGGTTAGGCTGCACAGGGAGGGTTAGGGTTAGGCGGTGGAGATGGAGAGTTAGGGTTAGGCTGCACAGGGAGGGTTAAGGTTAGGCTGTGGGGATGGAGGGATAGGGTTAGGCTGCAGAGTGAGGGTTAGGGTTAGGCTGCGGGGATGGAGGGATAGGGTTAGGCTGCACAGGGAGGGTTAGGGTTAGGCTGCACAGGGAGGGTAAGGGTTAGGCTGCGGGGATGGAGGGTTAGGATTAGGCTGCACAGGGAGGGTTAGGGTTAGGCTGTGGGGATGGAGGGTTAGGCTGCACAGGGAGGGTTAGGGTTAGGCTGCACAGGGAGGGTTAGGGTTAGCAGGCCTGGTCAGACACAAGACTCACAAAGTTATCTATTAGATGACCGAGGACCGGACCGGGTAGCGCGGCGAATCCAATCACGTATGTACCATTGAATGTTGCCATTATTCTGTTGTATTGTATTGTTTATATTGTAACCCCCTTTCAGCAATAATACGCTGTGGTGTCAGAACCCAGTGGTTTAACTACAGACTGGTGTCGTGTCTTCCTTTCCCTGCTAAGGTTTAAAGTGTAAGAGCATCGCACTGCATTGCTGCATAAGGTTTAAAGTGTATTCATTGGGTGTGTACGCGCTGTGTGTACTTTGTACCATCAGCGCGGCGTTTGTACGCAAAGTCCGTACACGGTACTTGACTCTGTACGCTAACAGCGTAAAAGGTGCGCAGAGTATGTATTAAGTTTAGCAGCCGCAGCGGCTCCATGGTAAAGTGTATTTAAAGTGTGTATAAGGTATAGCTTTCATTCCTGTATATAAATCAGCAGTCTCAAGTATGTGCCTGACACAATACATGACGAGGACCAGAGATGGGTCAGCGCTACCTTAGTTAGTCATTCTTAGTAGCATTACAGATGACTTTGGGAAGAGGATTTTTATCTAATGCTATTCGCATTATGGGAGCTATAAATAACATGAAAAAATATTTTTTCGCACTTAAGACATTGGCGTTTCTATAATGGCTGCAATGTGTGCGGTACACACGGGCCCTGGGTCCATGGGGGCCCGCACCGCACACACTGCATCCATTTAAAAATACTTAGCTTACCAGAGTCCAGCGGCGGGCGCAGTGATTCCAGCGGAAATCGCTGCCAAAATGGCTGCCACGCATAGTGCTAGAGTCTACAGCACCATTCACAGGAGGGGGTCCACTCTGAGGAGCACACAGGCTCCTCCTCAGTAGAAACGCCCCTGACTTAAGGAATGGAGAAAACACATAATTACACTGTAGGCGGTATGTACCAACCTCTTGCGGTACATACCGCCACACATCGTGGCACTTATGTACTAACATATGTGATTGGTACCGCAAAGGGCAGATCTCTCGATAAGAAGTGCCCTTTACAATGGCTGCCAGTCCCTGGACTTCCAGGTTTATGACCCGAGAGTCCATCTGTGCATGCGCAGTGATGTGGCGGCATCGGGGGGTGCTGGGTGGGATCCGGTCAGCATTGATGCAGAAAGAAGCCCATTGGCTTCCATAGGGTAACGCCAGCTTAGTGCATATGGGAAATGCGGTATAACACCAAAAACGGGGGTTTTACCGTATTTTCTTGTTAGTACATCTCGCTCTTGAGTGTTGTCTTCATGGAACAATGTTGATAAAGCCACAATGGATGAGGACTTGGGACGAATAATTCAGACAACCTGAGTACGCCGAGGCACTGTGCCAAGGAGACAGGTTTTGATTCCACTGGAGAGAGAGATTTACAGGATAAGATATCTCACCTGAGAATCTTATTAAATTGGGTTCTTGTCTATACCATAGATAGAAAGTGTCTAGTTAGACAATCAAGAGGTCAAAGCAATATGGTCTACATACAATAGGTCGACAAGGTCAACAGGTCAACATGATCAAAAGGCCAACAGATAAAAAGTTGAGTGTGTGTGTTGTCAACAGATACAAAAGATGGACTGGCTGACAACGGTCGACGCACAAATGGTCGACATGTTTTTGGGGGATCTTTTAACAAATTTCAACTTTTGCTTTATTTGCCATCCATGTAGACTACAATTGGAGATAGTAACCTGTTGCAAGCGCAGCGGTAGCAGAGCGAACCACCATGCCAAAACCCGCGAGGGTCTGCGTTTTCACTAATCATGGTTGCAGATTGTGAGAGGGACAAATTTTGGTGAAAAAAAAAACTTGTGTTGGCTTTTTTTTGCCATCGTCAAGTTGGCATTTTGCCCGTTGCCCCTTTACACGTCAACCATATGAGGCAGACATATTGACTGTCTGTCTGTTTTATGAAGATCTGTTATTCCACACCCATTAATTTTTGGCACATTTTGGCAAGAATTTACAGAGAAGATCCATAGTTGCTTTTTTTAAGGTTTTTAAATGGAGCTTTGTCTTAAGTACTAAGCTTACCATGAAAGACACAAGAAGAGCATGTGAATTATCCATCTTCGCTCATTTTCCCGTGCACCTCGTATAAGGTGTGTGGATAAATAAGCACAGACAAATCACTGTGTAGTACCTTCACGACCAGTCAAGAAGCAAAAATGGGGAGAGTTGTAATGCCCCCCCCCTCCCCCCTCCCCCCAGGGAATTTAAAATGTTCCACTTACAGTAGTTCTAGGTACTGTGCAAGTGGGGGAGTTGTCCATAGCAATCTGTCAGCTTTTTACTTATCTTTTTATAGCACGGGATTCATTATGATTTACCGGCGAGCGGGATGCCAGCTATCCATATCCCGACAGCGGCATCCTGCCCACCCACCAGAATGCCAGCAGCAGGGCGGGCGCAAAGAGTCCCCTTTGCGGGCTGGGTGGCTTGCTGCGCTCTCCACAGGATCTATTCCCACTCTTTGGTTGTCTTGAACACCCACAAGTGGAAATAGTCCCGTTTTGCCGGGTTTCCAACTGGCGGTATTGTCGGCTGTCAGGATTCCGGCGCCAGCAAATTGAATGTATCCCATAGCATGTACTCGATAAATGCTACCTAGAATATGATTGGTTGTTGTGGGCAAATCCTCCACCTGCCCACTTCTCCACCCTTTAAAAGGCTTGATAAATTCCCCTCATTGGGGGTCATTCCGAGTTGATCGCTAGGTGCCGTTGTTTGCAGCGCAGCGATCAGTCTAGAAAACGGCACTTCTGCGCATGCGTATGCGGCTCAATGTGCATGTGCGATGTACTTTCACAAAAGCCGATGCAGTGTCACACAAGGGCTAGCAACGCTTTTCAGCTAGCTGCACAATGATTGACAGGAAGTGGGTGTTTCTGGGAGGTAACTGACCGTTTTCGGGGAGTGTGAGCAAAAACGCAGGCGTGTCAGATACAAACGCAGGCGTGCCTGGGGAAATGCAGGCGTGGCTGGCCGAACGCAGGGCGTGTTCATGACGTCAAAACAGGAACTAAATAGTCTGCAGTGATCGCAAGCTAGGAGTAGGTCTGGAGCTACTCTGAAGCTACACAGAATTTTTTTGTAGCCGCTCTGCAATCCTTTCATTTGCACTTAAGCTAAGATACACTCCCAGAGGGCGGCGGCTTAGCATTTGCACGGCTGCTAAAAGCAGCTAGCGAGCGAACAACTCGGAATGAGGGCCACAGTCTTTAACTAGCGTGCGGGTATTAAGAAGATTCTAAAGTAAGGGGTGAAAATATTCCATCAGAAAGAGGTGAAAGAGAAGCAATAGATGAAATTAGCCATAATTGGTGTAATCACAGGTGTGTGTGCTAAGCGTGATCAATCAGTAGGTGGAATGGACAGAACAGATTCATCAGCTGCCATTTACCCATCGTCAACATACTTCATTACTAGTTGCTTACTAAGAATTGTCTGTTAATAGTCTGTCCAGGCCAGTAGTGCCGAGGATGGGGGGGGGGCAGATACTATTTACCCAGCCTTAAGGAGGAGCCCAGAGGGGGCCCAAGTCACTCCCCCCCCCCCCCCCCTTACCTGGCAGCAGCACATGCAGCTCTTCTTCTTAGCCTAGTGCACGCTGCTGTGTGCTGGGCTGCATTGTGGCCACAGAGGCACTTAAAGTACAAAGTTTTCTGTATTTGTGCAGGGCCACGCCTCCCATGAGTAGGCCACGCCCCCTGAAAAGTACCTGGGTTCAGCCAAGATATCTACAGCCCTGGTGCTGGCATCATACTCTGTACACTGGAATTCAAAAAAACAAAACTGTATACTGTGAAACAAGATTGAAATAAAATGTAACTAAACTTTGGATATTTTATTAGACCACAATGCAACATTTGCAATTATCAGTGACTTTGTGACTAGTCTACTTAATATTTGGTAGTCATTTTTGCAGTGATTGATGAAAAACCTTCAGCGAGTAGAGATTATGGGGTATATGCAATTGCGGTCGAATTGCCGCAAATGTCGAAAAACGGGGCATTTTCAACACAAAAAAAAATTTCGACAATGCAATACAGTACTTTTCGACAAAAAAACGGCCGTTTCAGATTCGACTTTTTGAAATTCGCCAGTTGTCAAATTCGACATGTCTGCAATGGTAAAAATGCGGCTTTTGGACAAAAGTATATTCAATTGAAGAATGTCGATTCGACAACAGTGCTTTTCGACAGTCATTTTATCAATTTCAGTCCGCCTCATTTTGGTGGCGGAATCTAATAAAAAAAATTAAAAACATGGGGGTTTTTTGTGTTTTTTTTGTTGCCAATAGCATATCTATTTATATTAGAAGGGATTATCTACTTGGTTTGTCTATTAGGAGCCGCAAGTATTATTTAGATATTTTTTAAAAGAATATATTTTTTTTTTTACTGACTAAAATAATATGGAGAGGTCAGAGCATGTTTTTTAGTGGGAAGGGGTGGGAATGGGTTAAAAATCAAGAAAAAAAATGCGTGGGGTCAACATAACCAGCCTTGGGCTCTTTGAGCTGGTCCTGGTTGTAAAAATATGGGGGAAAAATTGACAGGGGATCCCCCGTATTTTTACAACCAGCACCGGGCTCTGCGTCCGGTCCTGGTGCAAAAAATACGGGGGACAAAAGACGTAGGGGTCCCCCGTATTTTTAGCACTGGCACCGGGCTCCACTAGTCAGAGAGATAATGCCACAGCCGGGGGACACTTTTATATCGGTCCCTGCAGCCCTGGCATTAAATCACTAACTAGTCACCCCTGGCCGGGGTACCCTGGAGGAGTGGGGACCCCTTAAATCAAGGGGTCCCCCCCTCCAGCCACCCAAGGGCCAGGGGTGAAGCCCGAGACTGTCCCCCCCCCATCCGAGGGCTGTGGATGGGGGGGCTGATAGCCTTGTGTCAAATAAAAGAATATTGTTTTTTGTAGCAGAACTACAAGTCGCAGCAAGGCTCCCCCGCAAGCTGGTACTTGGGGAACCACAAGTACCAGCATGCGTGGGGGAAACGGGCCCGCTGGTACCTGTAGTTCTACTGCAAAAAAAATACCCAAATAAAAACAGTACACGCACACCGTGACAGTAAAACTTTATTACATACATGCACACTTACATAAACACATACTTACCTATGTTCACACGAGGCTCGGTCCACTTCTCCATGTAGAATCCATGGGGTACCTGAAAATAAAATTATACTCACAAAAATCCTGTGTAGCATCTGTCCTCTTCTTTTTTGTAATCCACGTACTTGGCAAAAAAACAAATGTTTGTTTGTCTTCAAAAGGAATGACTTTTTTCCAGTATATTAAAAGGTCAGCACAAGGATTTCTCAAGGTGCATTGAAGTCTTAAGGTCCACATATAAGGCACATAAATCTCTCGGCAGATGAAAGGATTTTTTCACCTTAAGGTAAGTGCAGCAGGAAGCGTTACTACTGAGACATGCGCCAATTACTTCCACACTTCGCACTTTACACCTCAAAGCAAGTGCCGCGTGCTTCCTAGACCAGAAAAGATGTAAAGAGTCACTTTAAAGATCTAAACACATTGTAAACAATGGCACACCATGTCGTGTTATGTGAGCTCCATACAAGCAACGTTTTCCCTTTAAACAAACTGGGAAATATTTCTTTAGAAATTATGCAAATTGGTATGGATTTCATTTAGTGTCTGTAATGGGCCAATCCTGTTGTATGGACTAATATGAGAATGCAACCTACAGTATCTATTCACCAAGGTTCCAGGGTAAATTCTAAACAATTTAACTCATACAACAAATTGGTTGTGCCCACAGTGTCCTTTAATTTCATGCTATGTAAGGGATCCGGTCAGGATCCTGGCAGTCAGAATCCCAACGCCGGAATCCTGACGCTACTCAGAATGCTGACACTGGCATCCCAAATAGGGTCTTCAGCCTGGCGTCAGAATCCTGACAGCCGGGATCCCCAACGAGCATCCACCGCCATGCTGGAGATGTAAGACATGGGGAGGGGCAGGGCCATTTCTTGGGGCAGGCGAGCAGTGCAACCGCACTGGGCGCCCGCCGCGGCACTAACTGTGGCTCCCTACTTCCCCTCCTATTTCTCCCCGAGTAATCCGCTCGGGGGGCGGAGTTTCATGGAATGACGCGGTTGCGTCGTTACGTCACGACGCAACCCCGTCACTCCGCGAAACTCCCCCCCCCGAGCGGAGTACAGAGGGGGATCCAAGTTAGGAAGAGGGAAAGGCCGGCGCGAGGAGAGACTGGTGAGGCGGGCCGAAGAGCGGTAATCGCCTCTGTAAGTATTCTCTCTCTCTCTCTCAATGTGTAAAATGGGGACACCTGCCGTAATGTGTGAAATGGGGACTCTTGCCTGCCGTAGTGTGGGGATTTAATGTATCAAGGGCATTGCGGTGTGTGGCATAATATGGTGCAGGGGGCATTACTGTGTGGGGTTTAATATGGTAGAATTTTTTTTTCCTGTGGTGGTCGTGATCTGTTGTAGCAGGGTCAAAATCTGGATTGTGAGGTAGTATTTTCAAACAAGGCCATGCCCATTTAAATGAGACCACACCCATTTAGATGAGGCCACGACCCCTTGCCGGGTGCGCGTGCATGTTATTTTTAATCTAGGTGTGTGTGGGGGGGGGGGGCACGTTTTTTAATGTCATGGGGGGGCGCATTTTTAAATCTCGCACTGGGAGCCAAATTGGCTAGAAACAGCCCTGGGAAGGGGGGGGGGGGTTTAAGTTTAGTCTGTGGGGAAAGGGTAAGGGTTAGGCTGCTTCCCGGGAAGGGGGGGGGGATAAGGTTTAGGAGAAAGATAACGTACCAACCAATCAGCTCCTAATTTTTAAACACAGCCTGTAACAGGGTAGTTAAGAGCTGATTGGTTGGTACTTTATCTCTCTCCACTTTATTTGTATCTAAGCTTTGATACTGTAAATCTGCCCCAGAGCCTGTAAAGTGACAGTTAGAAGCTGGATGGTAGGTACTTTTTCTCTCTTCGTGATTTGATGCATGTCCCCCTTTATCTCTCTGCACTTCATCTTTCTCCAAGCTCTTTTAAATCTCCCCTTATGTGAGAAGCATTTACAACACCACACCGGTATACAAGGGATTTTGGGTAACATAGTATTTGAGGTTGAAAAGAGGCAAAATGCCCATCGCGTACAACCTGTATTTTGTATTAAGTTGAGTTGATTTTACTGTACCTGCTGAAGAATGTTTTATGACTAGTTAACAACTACAAATCATGTTACACCCGGATTAACAACCTCAATATTTTAAATGTTGTAACCTTGGATTTCCTTTTCAATCAGAAAGTCATCCAATTCCCTTTTAAATCCATTTACAGAGTCCACCATTACCACCTTCCCTGGCAAGGAATTCCAAATCCTTATTGCCCTAACAGTGAAGAACCCTTTCCTCCGTTGCGTACGGAATTTCCTCTCCTCCAGCCTCAGCTAATGCCCATGTGTCCTAAACAGAGTTCTTTTAATGAATAATTCCTCTGATAACTCTTCGTGATGCCCCTTTACATATTTGAAGACATTAATATTGTCTCCTCTTAGACGCCTCTTTTCCAGTGTATACATATTCAACCTAGTAAGCCTTTCCTCGTAATCCAGTCCCTCTAGCCCTTTAATCAATTTAGTAGCTCACCTTTGAACCGATATCGAGTTCACTGATATCTTTTTTATACAGTGGTGCCCAAAACTGGACACAATATTCCATATACGAACGTACCAATGATTTGTACAGCGGCAGGATTACATCCTCGTCCCTTGTCTCAATTCCCCGTTTTATGCACGCTAACACCTTACTTGCCTTCTTTACTGCGCTTTGACATTGTATACGTTTATTAAGCTTATTATCAATGAGTACCCCCAAATCCTCTTCCAAAACTGTTACCCCTAGACTTTCCCCGTTTAATATGTAGGATGCAAGTTTGTTTTTAGTCCCGAAATGCATAACTTTGCATTTTTCTATATTGAACCTCATTCTCCATTTAGACGCCCAGATTTCAAGTTTAGATAAGTCATTCTGCAAAGACTCCACATCTATTTCTGAATTAATTACCCTACACAGTTTAGTATCATCTGCAAAAATTGACACTGTGCTTTCCAGGCCTAATTCTAGGTAATTGATAAATATGTTGAACAGTAGTGGCCCGAGTACGTACCCTTGTGGTATTCCGCTGACTACTGGGGACCAGGTTGAGAACTTCCCGTTGACCACTACTCTATGTACCCTGTTGTCCAGCCAGTTACTTATCCATGTGCAAATAGTTTTTCCTAAGCCAATCTCTTTTAATTTGATCATCAGACTCCTGTGAGGAACTGTATCGAAGGCCTTTGCAAAATCTAGGAAGACCACATCCACTGCTTTTCCTTGATCAAGATTATTGCTCACTTCCTCGTAGAAGTTGACTAAGTTAGTTTGACATGGTCTTATCCAGGGTTGTTAGGAAACCAAAAAAGCACACTAATAGGCAAAACCATGTGCACTGCAGGGGGGGGGGGGGAGATGTAACATGTGCGGAGAGTTAGATTTGGGTTGTAGTTGTTCAAACGGAAGTTGAAATTGCAGTGTAAAAATAAAGCAGCCAGTATTTACCCTGCACAGAAACAATATAACCCACCCAAATCTAACTCTCTCTGCACGTTACATCTGCCCCTCCTGCAGTGCATGTGGTTTTTTCCCATTAGTATGACCTGTAATGTTGAGTGCACCATATAATAGCATTACAATAGTTGTGTGCTATACATTACTGTACATAAGTAATTCAATTCAGTTCACTTATTGCTGAAATACTCTAAAAGGATATATTTCAGTAAGCCCACACAATGCAGATCTTCATTACACATCATCTTCTTGCTGCAGTACATAGATAACTCGTACATTCCCTTAATGTCTCCTGTTTACTCGTACATTCCCTAAATGTCCCCTTAGTATCGCCTTGATTTCTGTATTTTATGAAAAGCTTTTCTGTACTCATTGTTTTTGTACTGTATTATGTTCTTTCTATCTGTTAAGTTCTTTGAGTTCTATTGGAGAAAGAGCGCTATATAAATAAAACTATTATTATTATTATTATTATTATTATTATTAATAATAATAATAATAATAATAATTTATAAGTAGAGCAGCTGTGGCTGGTGATAAATATACCCCTTGGAGACAGTCCAATCCAGGGTGAAGTCCGGTCCAAATTACAGGGGTAAATCAAATATGATCCGCACTCTGGCTGTAGAATTTATTTTAATCAGCTTTCAGAAAAGACAAATACATTATTTTGGACATAATATCCCTGCTTTTCAATACTCTTTGTCCATCTGGCAACAAGCTCTCGTATTTCCTCATTAAAACATATTTTAGGCTGAGCTGAAGGCAAAGATTTTGAGGATATAAAATGTGTTAAATGGCTGCAAAATTTATTAAAAACACTTATAAAAATGATAAAGAAACAATAATTTTGTGTCGCATGAATGCTCTCATTAAAAATGGGGTACATGAAAATGTGTATAAATATATATCTGGGTCAATTAAAGGCACTTTTAAAAACCTTGCAATAACAAATCACTCCCACCTGCAAGCCTAAAAACACTTGACCCTCTCATAAAGCACCCCCATATACCTGTCCCATACCTTGTAACCTAATTTCCATCACTTTGCACTTCTTCTTCCCAAAAGTGACATCTTATTATTGGCTAATTAAAAATAATTAAAAACTTCAAAGTGCCGAATTAGTCATTAAGATAGGCGGATGAAGGTGGAGGGGGTGGGGGGTTCTTAACCAAGTCCTGAAATTTTTACCCAAAACTAGGGATTTTTCCCAACTTTTCAGTTGCTCAGAGTAGGTGACGAGAAATTTGCGATAAATGCTATAGAGAAATATCGAAATGCGAGTAATTGGATAGCTGCAAAATTTGGGGTCAGGGAAAACAATGGGTTATCACGGCTAATTGGATACCCCTTAACACTGGTAAGTTGTATATCTATAGGTTGGTGTTATACAGTGCATCCAGAAAGTATTCCAAAATCTAAAAAAAAACTTTTTTCACGTTGTCATTATGGGGTATTGTGTGTAGAATTTTGAGGTAAAAAATTAATTCATTCTATTTTGGAATAAGGCTGTAACATAACAAAATGTGGAAAAAGTGATGCACTGTGAATTCTTTCCAGATGTATTGTAAATTTATATATATATATATATATATATATATATATATATATACAGTGCAGTAGTTGTGCGCACTCAGGATTGAGAACAGTAATTATCACCAACGGTCTTTCAACGTTTCAATTTTACTGAGAAAATTGTCATCAGGATCCTGATGACAATTTTCTCAGTAAAATTGAAACGTTGAAAGACCGTTGGTGATAATTACTGTTCTCAATCCTGAGTGCCGCACAACTACTGCACTGTACCTATCCATTGGAAAAGTGAGGGCACCAGGGACTTTTGTACTAGTTATTGGAGTGCCGGACCATCTCCCACATATATATATATATATATGTATCTGTGGATAGATAGATAGATAGATAGATAGATAGATAGATAGATAGATAGATAGATAGATAGATCAGATGTATGCATTCTGCAAAAATTGCGCTGTGTTTTGAGTTGGACAGGTTTTCTTAGATACATGTAACTTAGCACATACACATCATTTAATGTAATATGTACGCCACGCAAAATGTGTCAAACAACTAAAGTTTCATTTGTTTATCCTGGATCTAATTGTACCATACACACAGTCTATCCAGCATTAAAGGTTATTGTTTTGACTACAGTAGTTCCATGTACCCAGTGTTCTAAGAGCCATTGAGTTCATTAATCTCTGTAACTGGAGTCTGCAAATGTCCTTGTGCTACAAGATTTCATTTTTGCTACAAAATGAAACAGCAATAAACTAGAACAAAGGAACAACAGGCAACTGCGTAAAACCATCCAGCTCTGAATGAACGTACATTCAATAGACCTGTACTAAAAAGCTAAATTAGCCATTAATTTGCAATTTGCAGAAATTGAATTCTAAATACGAGTAAGTCAAGAGAATATATTTTTAATGCTTTACTGGCGTCAAAAGTAGAGCAGGGCAAAAATAGCCCAATATTCCCACCAATGGAAATGAAAAGTGTATTTCTGTAGTAAGGGAATAAAAAACAAATCGTGATAAAATAATAGTTCCAAAACTCTAACTCTGAATAAGATATGATTCCGCTGCTGCAATTGGAACACTTGAAGAATTGGAGTTAAATTCCACATAACTTTATTACAATTTTATTTTATGCCAAAATAATCTTATCAATGCCCTTTTGTTTTTCTTTGCGTTGTGCGTTGCTCTTATGGCTTTTTGTTTTATATTTAGAAAAATATAAAAAAGGGCATTTAATTATAGAAAATCTACTCAATTATTTGGCTACTTAAATAAGTTTTCCCAATCTTTTCTGCACTATTTATTTCATGATAGTTTCCAAAGCAATTTTTACGGTGAGAATTAGGCAGTCTCTCTTGAGAGATGGTTATTGATACTGTCAGACTTAATGTACTGCCAATAAAACGGAGCGTGATTATACATTTTAACAGCCTTTGCTTTTTCCCTACTCCATTTTCTACTGGTACCAATAAACATATCAGTTTCTTTTAATACACCATCAAACACTAAGCAAAATGAAATGGATCGGAACGTCAGATCAATCCGGAAAGGAATATTTAATACATACGGTATGACTATTGGAGGAATACTGTACTTGATATATTCATAATTAAGACAAACTTGTCATCAAGCATAAAACACGGAGGTCTTTCAAAGTTTTATCAATCATTGGTATTGTTAATAGAATTTATGAGACAAGAGTCGGGAATAGAAGCGAGGAAGGATCTGTCAGGATTGCAAAACACATTAACAGTTGGATAACGTGAAATATAGTTGTTGATCCATATTACAAATAGTGAGGAGCGCAATTGTTTTTAATAGGGCACAGTGGGTGAGCCCAATAAATGTATCAAACCACTAAGAGAGACTCGCAATCCTCAAGTAGGGATTAGCAATGCTGCTTCGCAGCAGCAAAGTCTTGGACTTGCTCCATATTGGTGGTGAGTTTGTATGTTCTCCCCATGTTTGTGTGGATTTCCGCTGGGCACTTTCCTCCCACACTCCGAAAACATACGAGTAGTTTAATTGGATTCTGGTGATACAATGACTCTAGAGTGTCTATAGTGCACGTGGTAAGGAAAAAAGATTGTAAGCTCCACTGGGGCAGGGACTGATGACCAAATATTCTCTGTAAAGCGCTGTGGAATATGTGTGCGCTATATAACTGTTGATAAATAAATAACATTTGATCTGCAATCACCTTTAGCTGCTGCCATCATGACACTAATAATAATTAGGTTGTTACCGGTCAAATTATTATCGGGCATTGCTGGCATTTGTGGTCCACACACACTGAAATAATGGGTCACGTACGATATCATCTGTGACTTTATATTGTACATGGCCAGCATTAGAAAAGGATTTTCTGGGGCACAACTCAAGGCTTATGTGAGATACAGAATATTGTTGTCTATCGCATAGATAGATAGATAGATAGATAGATAGATAGATAGATAGATAGATAGATAGATAGATAGATAGATAGATAGATAGATAGATAGATAGATAGATAGAATAGTCATTAGTTCTGGCATACTAAAAACTAACAAAAAACATGCTCCGGTGCCCTGCTTTCAAGAATGATGCATACCACAATAGCGTGTGCAAGGGCCGTCCACCGCGCTCCAGGAGATAAGGTGATGTCTAAACCCTCCAACATGACCCACCCCACTAGGTACAAAATGCTCTGTTTCTGGACTTCCCTCTTAATTTATGATTTCCATCACCTGTGTTGAACTAGTTAACTGATAAGAAAGCTGTTTCTTCACAGGTGATGGCAATAATAAATTAAGAGGGAAGTCCAGAAACAGAGCATTTTGTACCTAGTGGGGCAGGTCATGTTGGATGGTATGGTGATGTCATTGGAGCCCGCCAGCAACCAGGCATACCCAGTGGGCATGGTTCAAAAGTGAATTTGCGCCATCACTATAGTAACTGTCACAAACATAGCTGGGAATAAACATACATAGTGTACATTAAACAACAAACAAGCGGTACATAGTATAATGACATGTGGGAGAAGGTATATCAGTTTGTGCTCAGAATAGCTGACACAAGGTGCAACATACAGTAGTAAAACTATAGCAAAAACTCCATGCTCCGTAATGTTACGTTATATATCACTTAGGGCAGGCATTCCCAACCACGGTCCTCAAGGCACACCAACAGGGCAGGTTTTAGTGATATCCAGGCTGCAGCACAGGTGGTTAAATCAAAATAACTGAACTACTAATTAAGTCACCTGTGCTGAAGCCTGGATATCACTAAAACCTGCACTGTTAGTGTGCCTTGAGGACCGTGGTTGGGAATGCCTGACTTAGGGTATGACGGAAACTATGTGCACCATAATGCATAAGATATACACTGTATTAATAACTGTGTGCGCCATCAGAAGGATACTGAATTTAGCGCAGCAAAACTGCCACATTGTATAACAGTAACTATGATGTAATAAAACTAGGGATGAGCGGGTTCAGTTTTATTCGGATTTACTCAGATTTACCCGAATCTCCTTATTGGCTATTGAACTTCACGTGTTTTGGTTAGCCAATAAGAAAAATCCAGAAAAAAAGAAATGGCGATAATTCTTGCATAAAGAACCGAGTAAATCCGAACCCGCTCATCTCTAAATAAAACACAGTAACAACTGAGCACAGACAAATAGTTACACAAATATGGCCACTTGTGTCGCATGACAAGACGTTATCTAGCTTTAAGAAAACCACTTTTTACCAGCATATCACAG
This sequence comes from Pseudophryne corroboree, assembly GCF_028390025.1. Lineage (NCBI taxonomy): Eukaryota > Metazoa > Chordata > Amphibia > Anura > Myobatrachidae > Pseudophryne > Pseudophryne corroboree. Next base: position 463,111,591 of record NC_086451.1, on the reverse strand, counting down.
AGGACGTAATATCAAGGATGTAATTGTACACAATGACATTTCGAATATCAGGCTGGCAGCGCCAATGCACTTCTTGTCTCGCAAAGCAGGTAATTATAAGTGCTTAGGCTGCACTATATACAATAGTCTGGAGACCGAGGAATTGTTTTACCATCCAAGATCTGGCAAAATTTTTTGCATCAAATACCCATTGACATGTACTGTACAAGCAGATTTATAATATACTACATTAGGGGGTCATTCTGACCCGATCGCACACTGCAGTTTATCGCAGCTGTGCGATCGGGCATATGATTGTTACCATGGTGATGGCGCATATTCATTTTTGAAACACCCGCACTGGGGATGCCGGGGCGCCGGTGGCCCCAATGATGTCACCGGAAATCCTGGAGCGTGGTGGACGGTCCTTGCACGTGGTGGTTTTGGTAAAGTTTTTATTTATGAAACGTTGACCTCTAAAACTGTGGCAGGTATTTTTTAAGTCTCCACGAGTGCCAGCCGTTTTTGTGGTGTGTACTATATAAACAGTATGTATATATATATATATATATATATATATATATAAAATTATTTTTTTCTCTCCTGTTAATGACTTTTCGCTGAGCTGCTTATCCTGATGTTTCACTACTATAATTGCAAAATCCTTGGAGCTCTGTGACATGTCCTCGAGCCCTACCGTATATACTTTATATTAGGCGGCACATGATCCCATATAGATCTATCATCGCTGATGTTCTTTCCAAGTGAGCGTAAAGTCAGAAGCTACATTCCCAGGATCCAGGACAAACTCATGAAACAATCTTGGAGAATTGTACGGTTTCATCAGAGAACTTTGGAATTAGCACAGCTAGACAATTGGTTATTTTTTTATTGCAGAATGCGTTGACCTAAATCCATGTATGACATCTTTATTTTTATTTTTTTTCTGGTGTAACGTGTATTTCAGTTACTTTTGTCCCTTGTACAAAGTGCGTGTTACTCATCATATTGCTCATTGATGTCACTGTTTTCTTGTTAAAACTTGGAATAAGATGTTGGTAATGAAGCAGTACGAAGCTGTCTGAGACGACCCCGTCACCTGCGCACTTTCGCTGGAGGATAAGAGACGCCGCGTACAGCTGTGCAGATGTTTCGGCTGGTACGATGCAGGCCGCGCGGTGGCCACTGAGATTTACCTTCGTGACAGCTCTCTCTTGTTAAAAACACCACCTGTTCTAGTTAAATACAGACTGGGTGGCAACATGATGTATGGAGCACTTCATGCGTATGAAATATAGATGTGTCTCATTTACCTGCAAGGCATTTGTAAGATCTGGTAAATTGGAAAGGGAATTGGGAGATGTTCTTCCTAGGACGAAACAGACAGAGCTCGTCACAGCGCTTCCTAACGTCGTTCTCAGGTTTTACAGATTAACCAGTGTTCTCTGTTCATAATCCTACTGTCCACGGCCGCAGCTTCATCATAGATAGTAGACTGGTCAGATATCTGTCCACAGTTATAGTGATTGTTTGTCATGTCTTAGGAGGTCTAGAGACCTCATTAATAAGCCCCACCAGGATGGAAGTCATATATGTAATGCAATTTGTTTACTCATTTCCAAATTTCCAAATATGATCTAGAGAATAACCACTAGTCACATATGCACACACACGTCTGTTTGCATGTATAGAAAATAAATATATATCTATAGACATGCACACTTTTTCCTGCACTAGTTAGTGCAATAGTAGAATACAATAACATGTAACAACAACATATAGCCGCTCCAGTATATGTTCAAGATCCCGGCTTTCAGGAACACCCGTCAGAACACCGATGACAGAATCCCGAACAGGTCAGCATCCCGACGCCAGAATTACCGACAGCCGGGATCTCAAAGGGAAATATTGCCTGGGGTGTTAGGATTTGCCTGTGGTGGTGGTGTGGGGGGGGTATTGTTAGGTTTAGGCGACACATGGGGGGGGTTAGGCTGCGGGTTGGGGGGGAGGTTAGGATTAGGCTGGGGAGGTGAGGTTAGGTTTAGGCACCACCTGGGTGGGAGGGGTAGGGTTAGGCTGCGGGAAGGGGGGGTTAGGTTTAAGCACTATGGGGGAGGGTTAGGCTGCGGGAGGGAGAGGTTAGGGTTAGGGGAGTAGGGGGAAGGTAGAATACTTACCTCACACGTGTCGGGATCATGAACGGTATTGGGACCACCGGCATCCCATCCACCGGGATCGCATACCGATCCCACTTTTCTTCTTAGAAGATTCTTTCCATGTTAGAATCTGAAAATAGAATAACACACAAACACCAGCAGTGCAAGTGTGCGGGTACGGGTGGGTACGGTGTACCCTTAAAAATGTAGTCGTGGGTACACCGTACCTACACCGACGGGCCGCTGCTCCTCGCCGCTTCATCCCTCCATCCCTCTGCTGCTCACCGCTGCTCCCGCTGATGTGAGGGGAGGAGAGCGCAGCCTGCGCCTCTCCTTCCCCTCAGTCTCCGGCGGGTGTGGGTGTCTTAGTTCAATTCAGCGCTGCCCATGAGCCAATCAGAGCTCGACCGCAAGCTTTGGTTGGCTCACGGATCGGCGTTGAATTGAACTAAGACACCCACACCCGCCGGAGACTGAGGGGAAGGAGAGGCGCAGGCTGCGCTCTCCTCCCTTCACATAGACACACACAGGACAGCAGCAGCGGTGAGCAGCACGGGGGGGGGGGGCATGTATACCTGGCACTGGGGGCATATCTGGCACTGGGGGGGTGCATGTATACCTGGCACTGGGGGCATATCTGGCACTGGGGGGGTGCATGTATACCTGGTACTGGGGGCATATCTGGCACTGGGGGGACATGTGTATCTGGCACTGGGGGCATATCTGGCACTGGGGGGGGGGGACATGTATACCTGACACTGGGGGCATATCTGGCATTGGGGGGGATGGTGCATGTATACCTGACACTGGGAGCATATCTGGCACTGGGGCATGTATACCTGACACTGGGAGCATATCTGGCACTGGGGGCATATCTGGCACGGGGGGGGGGGGGGGGCATGTATACTTGGCACTGGGAGCATATCTGGCCCTGGGGGCATATCTGGCACTGCGGGGACATGTGTATCTGGCACTGTGGGCATATCTGGCACTGCGGGGGCATGTGTATCTGGCACTGGGGGCATATCTGGCACTGCGGGCATGTGTATCTGGCACTGGGGGCATATTTGGCACTGGGGGGGCATGTATACCTGGCACTGGGGGCATTTCTGTATCTGGCACTGTGAGGCAATGTGTATCTGGCACTGTGGGGCAATGTATATCTGGCACTCTGGGGGCATTTGTGTATCTGGCACTGTGGGGCAATGTGTATCTGGCACTGTGGGGCAATGTATATCTGGCACTCTGGGGGCATTTGTGTATCTGGCACTGTGGGGCAATGTGTATCTGGCACTGTGGGGCAATGTATATCTGGCACTGTGCGGCAATGTATATCTGGCACTCTGGGGGCATTTGTGTATCTGGCACTGTGGGGCAATGTATATCTGGCACTGTGGGGCAACGTGTATCTGGCACTATTGGGGTCATATGTGTATCTGCCCCTCCCCCCATATGTGTATCACGTCCCCATTTTCATTGGCCGCGCCCCATGCTGCATTTGGCCACACCCATTTTTGGCGCGCGCACACAGTACCTGTAAGACATTTTTTTCTACTTGCACCACTGACAAACACCACTTATAGTGGTTATAGGGGCAGATTTAACAATGAGTGATATTCTTGTTATCACTCATTACGAATGATAAAGGGCGCTCCAGACAATCTTTTCTTAACTGTAATTCTTCAAACAAATGACAGGAGATGATTGGCTGGAGCACCTTTTATAATATGCAATGAGTGATAACAAGACTATCACTCGTTGTTAAATCTGCTCCATAGTGTAGTAATTTAGTAACAAGTAAAATATACGTATGTTCAAATAATGGGGGTAATTCCGAGTTGATCGCAGCATCAAATTTGTTAGCAGTTGGGCAAAACTATGTGCACTGCAGGGGTGGGGGGGGGGGGGGGGCAGACGTAACATTTGCAGAGAGAGTTAGATTGATTTGGGTGGGTGATATTATTTCTATCCAGGGTAAATACTTGCTGCTTTATTTTTACACTGCAATTTAGATTTCAGTTTGAACACACCCCACCCAAATCTAAAGGCCCGTACACACTGGTCGATATATATCGCGGAACCGTCGGCCAGTGTGTACGGCCGATACGTCTGTGAACTCCGTAGTTCACAGACGTATCGCGTCGGCCGCGCAGCACAGCCGACGCCCAATACCGATATATTGGCGCGTCGCTGTGTGTGTACGGGGCGGTCGGCCGACCGCCCGTACACATGCTGCGGCGGCCGGCGGTGATTGACAGCTGAACTGGGCGGGCGTGTGTACACGCCCGCCCAGTTCATGAGGTCAGTCCCCGACGGATCGGGCAGTGTGTATGCACAACACACTGCCCGATCCGTCCATAGATATATCTGCAGATCAATTGATCTGCAGATATATCTAGCAGTGTGTACCCACCTTTACTCTCTCTACAAATGTTATATCTGCCACACCTGCAGTGCAAATGGTTTTGCCCAACTGCTAACAATTTTGCTGCTGCGATCAGGTCTGAATTAGGGGGGTAATTCTCAGTTGATCGCAGCAACAAGTTTGTTAGCAATTGGGCAAGACCATGTGCACTGCAGGGGGGGCAGATATAACATTTGCAGAGAGAGTTAGATGTGGGTGGGTTATTTTGTTTCTGTGCATGGTAAATACTGGCTGCTTTATTTTTACACTGCAAATTAGATTCCAGTTTGAACGCACCCCACCCAAATCTAACTCTCTCTGCACATGTTACATCTGCCCAGGGCCGGACTGGGACTTAAAATAGGCCCTGGCATTTTCGAAGCACACAGGCCCACCTCTGTGACTCCTCCCCTTACTATTCCTGACTCCTCCCACTTATTAGTCTATGCTCTTACAAATATAATTAATATTCTAACAACATACAGGTGTACATCATTCTCTATTAAAATACACACAACCAGTGGTTGAAGTGGAAATTTTTAAGTGGGGGTATGGAAATGTGAAGTTTGTAATTCTGCGCGCGCCTTCGCGCGCGCTCCGGGAAAGGGGGCATGGCCACTCAAAAGGGGCGTGGCCTTCAGTGTAGTTTACCACACCATACACCCCTTATACGCATTATGCACCACAATAGTAGGACCGCTTATACTATCTAGTACTGCTGCCCCTTTCACATTATACCACACAGTATGAGCCAAAATTCACATTATAGCACCCGGTATAAATGCCCCACAGTGCCAGCCAATTGCCCCCACAGTGCCAGCCAGGTATACAATTGCCCCCACAGCAGCCAGTGCTGCAGCTGCTTACCGCTGCTGCACTGCTGCTGCTGCTGTTGCTCCTCGTCCGGGCTCCGGCTGTGAGGGACGGGTGAGTCAGGAGAGGTAGCGCCCGCCAGCGCAGCTGTGTCTGGTGCGGCGGCGTATAGCGGACTTCGTCCAAACCAGCCGCCAGTTCGTGAGCCAATCAGAGCTCGCGGACCGGCGGCTTCTGATTGGCTGCCGGTCCGCGAGCTCTGATTGGCTCGCAAACCGGCGGCTGGTTTGAAGTCCGCTTTACGCCGCCGCGCCAGACACAGCCGCGCTGGCGGGCGCTACCTCTCCTGACAGCTGAGACATGCTGCCGCCGGACTGAGCGGCAGCGTGTCTCAGTCAGCGCTGGACCGGCCCACGTGGCCATCGGCCCTTCTGGCATTTGCCAGAAGTGCCAGATGGCCAGTCCGGCCCTGCATCTGCCCCACCTGCAGTGCACATGGTTTTTCCCAACTGCCAACAAAATTGCTGCTGCGATCAACTCGGAATGACCACCTAGGTCCTATATACGTATGCATACTGTACGTTAAATACGCCTGAATAAATGCTTAGCTGGGTTTTATAAAGCCTCCTTTATCCAGCCAAACTGTCCTTGAATTTTATCCAAGTGAACTAATATTTGGCCTGTAACAACAACTTTTCAAAAAGCACCCAGACAAGTAGGCCGTAGGACACTCATAGCAGAAGCAAAACTATTTTGGTGCCCTGGGTCAGACAAAGCATTGGCACCCCTCCCATATTTTTCAAACAGGGATGTAGGGTGAGCCCTGGCGGACAGTGAAAGCACTTGCTATGATGCCCCCATATATATGTATATATATATATATATATATATATATATATATATATATATATATATACATTTTTATAACACTTTTAAAATACCCCCAGGAAAATGGATTTGGATATCAATCCTCTTATGCCTTAATTTATGCACTTAATGTGAGAGCTCTTTGTCATTTAATTACATTATCCTTTTTTTTAAATCACACATTTCTTAGCAGTCAAATCCAGAACCTTCAGCCACTTCCTGCTATATTTAAAGCACACATTTCAAAACACTGTCATACCCAGGATTCTAACCCATGACTTTCTATATTGCAGTCAGACACCTTACTCATGGAGTTATTTGCTCCTGTGTGAGAGTATTTAGAAATGTGTGCCTTAAATAAAGGAGTATGTGACTGAATGTGCTTAGGGACATGAGGGGGAGATGTGGGTGGTCAGGTGATTCTGGAGATTAGTATCTAAGGTTGAAAAAAGACAATTGTCCAGATTAAAGAGGAGGAAGTTGCAAGTGAGTTTGGTTAAAACAGAAAATTGACAGGTGCTGCAGAACAGCGCCCCCTGCCTTGCAGTGCACTGTGCGATGGCACATGTTGCACCCCCCCTAGTTACAGCCCTGACTCACAGTGTAGAATTTCAAATACTTTAATATCAAAAAATAGGTTCAAAACCCCTTACGTCAACTTATTTATTTATTATTTATTAACAGTTTCTTATATAGCGCAGCAAATTCCGTTGCGCTTTACAATTTGAAATAACAATAACACACTGGGTGATAACAGTCATAGAGGTAGGAAGGCCCTGCTCGCAAGCTTACAATCTATAGAACTTATGGTTCAAATGCATATAACAAGACCTCATGGGATACGTGATAGAATCAACAATCCAACCTCACCCTAACCAGGGTGGGAGCTCTAGGTAGGTGGTGGTCTTCTGCAGGAGTTCAGTCCATCATTGCAGCTAGTCACCCAATGTGTTTCATTTCATACGCACATTCTTTACACTGAGTGGTCAAACTAGTATGACCACAATATAAGTACTTTGTTGGGCCACCATTTGCCCTTAATGTGGCTTGATTTGTTCTAGGCAATGGATTCTATTACTTGTTGGTATGTTTCATGGGGAATATTGCAATCATTCCATTTACCCATTATGTAATAAGTGATACACTACTGTAATCTCTGCGCAACTTCGCCTTTCCGTTCTTAGGCAGACTGAGATATCCTCTGATGTTATCTGCGGAACAGTTATCCATTATCTGCGGAATAGTTTTCCATTATCTGCGGAATAACTACTTTGCATAAAATCTCCTGGCATATATATAAAAGATGAAAAAAGGGCACTTGCCACACAAAATATGTCCACTCCAGGTACCAAAATCAAAGGGTAATATAACCCAAGGAATAGACGCCACTCCAGGAGACGGCAACAATCATATTTACTTATTTGCAGAAGTGACATTTCAGATCTAGTGTGATCCTTATCGTGTATAGCTTAAGTGCCTGGAGTACTGTCTATTCCTCGGACAAATGTTGGTACCCTACCATGAAAAACGCAGATTTTTCTCTGAAGTAACTTGAAAGTGACAAAAGGAATTGGCACCCAGCGTTGTATATTCCATATTTACTAGAAATCAGATTTTGCATTTTATTTTTGGTTTCACAGAATATTTTAAACAAAGAAAAAAAAAATGCCATAGATGAAATCTGTGGGACCCGTAGCCTAATATTTTGTGGCATAACCTTTGGAGGCAAGCACTATAATATATAATTTTTTTCAAACTGTGTTTTATTGAGTATACTCGTCAAAGATCACCTTCCCTTATTAACAAGTAAGTAAGTAGTTCCGTACCTTGGGGGTCATTCCGACCCGATCATTAGCTGCAGTTTTTCGCAGCACAGCGATCGGGTCGGAACTGCGCATACGCCGGTGCAGCAGTACGCCAGCTGTCGTTGCCTAGCGATCGCCTCCGAGGCAGAGGCGGTCGCTGGGCGGGAGGGGGCTGGACAGCGGCGTTAAGCCGCCATTTAGGGGGCGTGGTCTGGCCAACGCAGGCGTGGACGGACTGTTGGCGGGGCGGTCCGCGGCATGACGTCACACACAGCCGCTGCGCGCCTGGGAGCGACTCTTGAAGTGCAAATGCATTGCCGCTGTGCGATGCCTTTGCATTTCTGCGGGGGGAGGTCGGCACTGACATGTGGGGCGGACTAGCCCTGTGCTGGGCGTCCCCCCACATGTCAGGGAAGATGATCGTAGCTGTGCTAAATTTAGCACAGTTACGATCAACTCGGAATGACCCCCCCTTATACTGTAGGATGGGAAGGAAATCAGTGGTGGCTGTCTTTGCTACATTATAGTTTTGCTTCTCCAAATCCTATCCAACTGCCCCTCCCCCCCCCACCCCCCACCCAACATCATTGTCTCACCTTGACCTGGAAGCCACACATTTTATGTCTTTGTCATCAGAATAAAAGATCTGACATAAAGAAATATGGAACAGGGCTTCTGTCTAGTGCGCCATTTCCCCAGTGGGTCTCTGGAATGTTACTTCCACTGGAGTGTAGGGCGAGAATCCACTTGCGCAGCAAATAAGTAACACGCTCTCCAGTATAATATAAGTGGGATGTGGTTAAGATACCTCCTGTCAGGATCCTGGCAATCTGAATACCAATGCCGAAATCCTGACAGGGTCAGGAGACTGATGCCAGAATCTTGACCATAAGTAGCTGACAGGGTAAGGGTTAGGGCCAGGGGGAGGGGGAGGTTAGACACCACCAGGGGCAAGATTGGGTGTAGGCACTAAGAGGTTAGGATTAGGCTGTCGGCAGTGTCGGACTGGGGTATGAAGGGCCCATCGGGGGGATGCAGTGATAGGGGCCCATACTTTGGGTTGTGGCCAGTCTACAAAGGGGGTGTGGCCAGCCTCCACAGAGGCTTGAAATGCACAATAGTCTTGTGCAGTGTAATGCAACATGGGTGTAGTATGGTATGCCGGCGGCCGGGCTCCCGGCGACCAGCATACCGGCGCCAGAAGCCCGACCGCCGGCATACCAACAGCATGGCGAGCGCAAATGAGCCCCTTGCGGGCACGGTGGCGCACAATGCGCGCCACACTATTTATTCTCCCTCCAGGGGGGTCGTGGACCCCCACGAGGGAGAATATGTGTCGGTATGCCGGGTGTCGGGATTCCGGCGCCGGTATACTGTGCGCCGGGATCCCGACATTCGGCAACCTGAAGACCACCCATGCAACATATCTACCATGTATAATACAAGTGCACAGTTTGGAACCTAATCCCTAGAGGAAAGAGTGGGCCCTCAGGCAGTGGGGCCCACCGGTGGTTTCCCCTGTACCCTTGTGGGCCAGTCGGACCCTGGCTGTGGGGGTTGGGGGTGGGTGGGACAGGTTTAGGCACCACCGGGAGGAGGTTAGGGATAGGCAGTAAGGAGGGAAGTTAGGGTTAGACTCAGGTAGGGGAGAGGGGCTAGCATACTTACCTCACCCCTGTCTGGATTTTCAAGATTGGGATGACGGTCACTCATACCGATCCCATATAAATACAATTCATCCAAAATTCTATCTGTAATTATTGAAATCTTTAGTTTCTAAGAAAATAAATACAACCCTTTGTTTTGTTATTTAAGCTAATGTTCGCCTTTTGGCTATTTGTATCACCAAGAAGTTGTTCTGCAACTTATTTAATATCACCGGTAGTTCTGATGATTGATTCCATTGCTTCTGAGAATAAGTAAAGGGCAGCGTAAAATCTACAACCAACATAATGATGTCATTTTTTAGCATTAAAAGAAAAACTGCAACCCAAATAGGCAGCACAATAAGGCGCTTGTAAAAGTGCTTTTTACGGCACAGAAATCGAAGTGGCTATAAAAGGATTCCTGACAGTAAGGGAATCTGTATGTGAGACCACTCCGCTCTCCCAGTCCTGAATTCTTTTCATTTAACAAGTAATTCATTGTAATTAAAATAAAAATGAAATAGCTTTTTCCCTGCGCTGTCCTGAGAGAGTATATCATGACTTATTCCTACTTATTTGAAGTCTAAAGTAATTTTGTATCCAATATGGTACTTATGCAAATACGGAGCTACAGCACTGCCAAGCAGAATACAATCTCTCCATTTTATTACACTTCTTAATAGCGAGAGGAAAAGCTTTTGTGTGTTCCATTGTACACATGCTTGCTGGGTAGATTTGATCGGAAATGATATATAATTACAAATTGACTTGCCCTGTTACAGATGTATTTAAAATGATAAGTGGTTTTGGACACACTTACAAAAGCAGTTAAAAATAACTTTGCTTTATACGGTCGGTTTAAACAATACGGTCAACGCCACTTGTAGCGTAACAGTGCGCAAAGGGCGCTCAGGGTGGGGGCAGGATTATGTAGTGGGATTATGAATGTTGAAGATGCAGTACAATGAGGCTGTCTCAGGGGTGAGCATAGGATTATTCTAGGTGCTGTTGTATATTTGGTTAACCTGTAATAAGGAGACAGGTATTGCCTGTAATTGATTAGTTGTACTCCATCAAAGTATTAGATACACTACACAATAAACTTTCAGTTTGAGTGATGAGTTACAGTGACGCACGCAGGGGGGGTTTCCGAGTACCTGGAAACCCCCCTGATGACCGCAAAACATTGTTTGAGACGGAGACACATCTGTCTCCGTATCAGCAAAAGCCGCAACCGTGATCGCAGATGCGGAGCTTCAGCAGTTCTGCATTTCAGACGGTTGTTCTAGGAATTTTGTTTACTCCTTTTTCATTGCGGATTCTTTGTTTAATGAACAAATACATTTTGTGTGTGTAGTAGGCTAGCCTTCTCTGCTGCGCCTATGTGCACCAAGTCTTATTAGCATAAACCTTTCATCTATTGTTCTCAGCTGTTTATACAGAGAGAACAATACAGCAGGGGATTATGGGGGATATGTACTAAGCAGTGATAAAAGCGGAGAAGTGAGCCAGTGGAGAAGTTGCCCATGGCAACCAATCAGCTGCCTTGTATACTTTTCTAGTATGCAAATTATAAATGTTACGTCAATGCTGATTGGTTGCCATGGGTATCTTCTCCACTGGCTCACTTCTCCACTTTTATCACTGCTTAGTACATGTCCCCCTAAGTCATTACAGTAGGGGATTAAGTCCGACTGCCCTGACTCAATTAAGCCTATTAAAGGGATAGATGAGCAGGGCTCCATCTATATTTCTTTTTCTGTTATTCTTATAGTGCCTCCACCCAAGTCTTGAAGTGCTTCCACCTACTGTTTTCCAGGGGCGGACTTGGGGACATCTGTGACTGGTAAGTATAAGTTCCTCAATTATATAGAATTAGTTAGTTATTTAACATTATAAACTCTGCTTGTACAATGACATTACTTCTCTTTGCACATAAATTTGCACATTTAGCCAAAAAGGTTTATTTTGCTGCAACTTCTTTGTCAGTAATCTGGTACTAAGGGGATCATTTATCAACAAGTGATAAAATTTGTTGTGAATGATAAAACTCATTGCGTATGATGAATGGTGTTCCAGCCAATCAGCTCCCAACTGTCATGTTTTCAGCCTTAACTGTCATGTGTTTGAAAAATGACAGTTGGCTGCAGCACCATTTATCATACGCAGCGAGTTTTATCATTCGTTGATAAATGAGTTGATCGAAGCAGCAAATTTGTTGGCTAATGGACAAAACCATGTGCACTGCAGGTGGGGCAGATGTAACATGTGCAGAGAGAGTTAGATTTGAGTGAGGTATGTTCAAACTGAAATCTAAATTGCAGTGTAAAAATAAAGCAGCCAGTATTTACCCTGCACAGAAACAAAATAACCCACCCAAATCTAACTCTCTCTGCACATGTTACATCTGCCCCCACCCCACCCTGCAGTGCACATGGTTTTGTCCAAAAGCTAACAAATTTGCTGCTGCGATCAGATCTGAATCAGACCATAAGTTATGTACACATACGTATCAAAATAACTACCCGCAACATTCCATACCACATCAGACGGATTTTCCAGCCCCCAGCCCCCACGTACACTGTAGCTACTGTACATAGTATCAGATACTCCATGGGACATTAAGTACATCTTTGTGACCGCTGAACACATCACACATTGAAATTGCATATAATACAAGACAGCACAGGTATCAATATACTCTGCAATCTAGTATATATACACATTAACACTAGCACCTGTACTTCTAGTTAGCCTAAACTTTGGTATACAGGTGGCACGCCAGGTCCCGTGAGACGGGTTCACTACGGCTGGCCGGCGGTCGGGCTCCCGGCGACCAGCATACCGGCGCCGGGAGGCCTACCGCCGGCTTACCGACAGTGTGGCGAGCGCAAATGAGCCCCTTGCGGGCTCGCTGCGCTCGCCACGCTACGGGCACGGTGGCTCGCTACGCGCGCCACACTATTTTATTCTCCCTCTATGGGGGTCGTGGACCCCCACGAGGGAAAATAAGTGTCGGTATGCCGGCTGTCGGGCTCCCGGCGCCGGTATACTGAGCGTCGGGAGCCCGACCGCCGGCATACAGAAGACCACCCCCGTGAGACTCAGCTAGCGTCGGGCGTCTTTTATTAACAAAAATGCACCTTAGCCATGACGCGATGTGACTAGGGTGTACCAGGAGACTGTGCTGTATAACTTGATATATAACACTTGTATCTGTGTGTGACTCAGCCGCGGCACCATAGCACATCTCTTATACATCTTACTGTATTATAATAAAAGACCGTACAGCAATATAATACATATATGCACTTTCCCTATGCCTCTTTTCCATCTCTATTATGTGGATGGGGGTTACACATAGCAGGGGCGAAACTAGGATTTCTGTCACCCGGGGCATGGCAGTAATTGGACGACCCTCACACCAAAACTATAGACTTTTCATAAAACAGAAAGATGGCATACAGTGAACAAAGCAGGGGTATAATGGGTGGTACAGCTACCAGTAAGACTTACATTAATGGGACCACGTGGAAATCCAGCCCCAATTGTTACTGGCCTGTTACCAGGGCCGGTTCTAGCCCTTGTGGTGCCCCGGATGAAAATAGGGGCGTGGCTTCATAAAGGGGTGTGGTCAATGTGACCCCAGTAGTATTGCCCCCATTTGTGCCCCCAGTAGTATTGCCCCCATTTGTGGCCCCAGTAGTATTGCCCCCGTTTGTGGCCCCAGTAGTATTGCCCCCGTTTGTGGCCTCAGTAATATTACCCCCGTTTGTGCCGCTTTTTAAAAAAAATAACAAAAAATAATACTTACTATCCTCGCTCCTGATGCCTGACCGCTGCTGCCCTCCGTCTCTGGCCGCTGGCGCCGCTCCTCTGATCTATGGGAGAGACGTCATGACATCTCTGCCATAGCAGAGCATAGACGCTAGAGGTCAATCATGACCCCTAGTGTCTAAGTGCCGCTCCCACAATGCAGTGCGATGAGCGATGACTTCATCGCACACCGCACAGCAGTACCGGCACCGGAGCAAGGGGGGGCACCACCAAGTAGCGGATCTTGCCACGGCGGCGGCGCCCTCCGGAAGGCGGCGGTGCCCTCCGGAAAGGCGGCACCCCGGGCAAAAATCCTGTGTGCCCATAGCAAGATCCGCTACTGCCTGTTACATTACCTATAGCACAAATGACGTATATTCCAAGTACAGCGCCATAACTCATGGCCACATCATTATGTAGCTACAGGTACAGTATGTGGTGAACTTTTATAGGAGGATTATAAAATATATCTGCAATACAGATAAATACCTGTAGCCTGTACTGTCTCCACTAGATTCTCCGCTTAAAATAATCTTGTATGGACATCCACAAAGCTACGTGTTCATTTTACTAAGAATGAAATATTTCCCTTATATATTGAATACCAAGGCAGTTTGGACATACAGATGGAACCTCCGTTATCTTGGCTGGCTGAGGCGTTAGTCGCGATCGGGCATACGCAGCGTGCCTGGGCGCAAGGAGGCGCGCCTAGTCGTAGGGAGGCGCGCCTAGTTGTAGGGAGGCGCACAGAGAGTTTGGTGTTACTTTTAAGTGTAATACCTGCGATAATCCACCAGATGTCGCTTTTTAAAATCACCATTGCGCATGCGTGTGGTCTCCATTAATATACAATACCGAACTACAACGTAAGAACTACTTTACTGGTGCGTCTCATTACGCTACAATATGCTACAGTATATCATACAGTATATTACAGTGTACAGACGTAAATACAGTAGTACAGTATATACAGACGCAAACTAATGTGATTGAGCCACATTATAGTCCATTGACGATAGGAATATGTGAGCATCCAAGTCCCGTAGACAAATCAACAAATAAAACCAGTAGTGTATACAGGCGCAAACAAACGTGTTACAGGTACAGCGTGGTCTATTGATGTTATGTATATGTGATCGTCCAAATCCCGTACCCATTACAGCATAATCAAAACCAGTGGGCTTATGCATTGTTATGCACACCAGTGCCTGCAGGAATGTACAGGTGTCAGAACTGTTATGCACTCCAGTGCCTGCAGGAATGTACTGGTGTTTGAACTGTTATGCACACCAGTGCCTGCAGGAATGTACTGGTGTCTGAACGGATAGGTATGCAAAACAAATGAACTCACAGACAGACTGGGAAATATGACATTACGTACACAGAAGGTGATAGGGTAACAAAATACACACAAAGTGAACAGAGAAGCCCAGAGGCTAAGGAACTGGGTGTCTCCCTAGTATTAGTAATGCTCAGATGGGAAAAGCAAGATGTTGTGTTTTAATACGTAGAGAACCCGAAATGCTGTTGCTAAGGGCAACAGCAAAACCCTAAAGGGTTACCAACGGGTGTGGCAGTAAACTCCTTGGTCAGAGATGGAATGATAGACACAAGGAGAGTCTCCACAATCCTAATTCTCACTTGCCGTGCACAGGTTCAGCTTACTGCCACTAAACTGACACCTGACACCTTGCACAGTGAGACAGGATTAGGCAGGCAAGTCTTAGAAGAATACAGCCGCAAACTTGCTAAGTTCACAGAGTAGTAAAAGAACCCCAGCAAGCTAAACAACTGACTCCAGTCTTACTGCTAGGTCTGGATTGGCAGAGTGTAGTACCAAATCCCCAGGCCTATTTGCAGTAAGCAACAACAAATACAAAGCTACACAGTACTGGCTAACTTTCAGAAACTGACTAACCAACAAAGATTCAGCAGCATCTGCTTAACCTGAGAAGAGGCCTTATAAAGCAGGTGCTGTCCACGCCCCACTCAGACCTCACAGACTGTGAGCACAAAAACCAGCACCGGATCCCCTGCCGTGCACAGAGCCTGTAACCACTGCACAGCAAAAGACCCGAACCGGAGTATCAGCTGCGCTCAGGTTACTCCGCTAGCACTTGTCTCCCGGTTGCCATGACGACGTGGCAGCACAGGGCAGGAGACCCTAACAGTACCCCCATCTGACGAGGGGTCAAAGAACCCCTACCACCGGGTTTATCGGGGAACTGCGAGAAGAAAGAGCGTACCAGTCTGGGGGCATGAAGATCACAACTGCGCACCCACGACCGCTCCTCCGGGCCATACCCCTTCCAGTGCACCAAAAATGACAGCCGACCCCGAACCATGTTGGAGTCAAGAATCCTTTCAACAACAAACTCCCTCTGGCCACGTATCAGAAGAGGGGAAGGTCTTCCACTGGAAGAAGGATTACTAATCGCCCGTTTTAAAAGGGAACAATGAAATGTTTTATTGATACCCAAAGAACGGGGCAGATCTAACTGAAATGCCACCGGATTGATAACCCTGGTGATCTTATAAAGGCCGATGAACCGGGGGCCTAACTTATGATATGGCTGTCTCAACTTCAAATTCTTGGTAGACAACCAGACGAAGTCTCCTAATTTGAAGCTGCAGGGTCTTTTCCGCTTATCAAAAACCCTTTTGGTCACTAATGACACAGACACAAGGGCTTTCTTCACTTTCCGCCAAATACCTCTAAGGACCGAAACCACAGAGGAACCACCAGGCGTGGAGTCCAGGGGGTCAAAAGAATTGGCCTTAGGATGATGCCCATACACACAAAGGAAGGGAGAGATCCCTGTAGCAGAGTGAGCCGCGTTGTTATAGGCAAACTCCGCCATGGACAGATGAGCAACCCAGTCAGTCTGACACTTGGAGACATAACACCTGAGGAACTGCTCCAAGGACTGGTTCACCCTTTCAGTCTGCCCATTAGACTGCGGATGGTAGCCTGACGACAAGCTAACAGAAATCTGGAGATCGGAACAAAATGCCCTCCAGAATTTGGCCACAAACTGGGATCCGCGGTCAGAGACCACATCAAGTGGCAACCCGTGGAGACGCACAACATGCAGCATAAATAATTCAGACAGGCGTCTGGCCGATGGCAGCCCAACCAGTGGAACGAAGTGCGCCATCTTCGAAAACCTGTCAACGACAACCCAGATGGCTGTCATCCCCGAGGATTTGGGCAAGTCCACCACAAAATCCATTGAAATGTGGGTCCATGGCTTAGATGGGATAGAGAGTGGATGTAATGGGCCAACAGGAACCCCTCTAGGAGTCTTATTTCGGGCACAGATGTCACATGCCCGAACCCACTGATCCACATCCTTAGCCACCGAGGGCCACCACACCGCCCTAGATAGCAACTCCCGAGTTCTGGAAATACCCGGGTGACCTGCCGACTTCTTGGCATGGAATTCCAGGAACACTCGCTGTCTTAACCTAGGAGGCACAAACAAAAGACCTACCGGAAGGTCTGGAGGAGCCTGCTCCTGTGCTCTAAGGACTAATGATAAGAGGTCCTGGGTAATGCCCACTTTAATACATGATGGGGACACAATGGGCAACGGCTCCTCGGTGGTCTCCTGGATTGGAGCAAAACTCCGCGAGAGCGCATCAGCCTTGATGTTTTTTGACCCAGGGCGATATGTTATCAAAAAATTAAAGCGAGCAAAAAACAAAGCCCATCGTGCCTGCCTGGCATTGAGACGCTTCGCTGACTCTAAATATGCCAGATTCTTATGGTCGGTGAGAATTGAGACCACAAACTTAGCCCCCTCAAGCCAGTGTCTCCACTCCTCGAGTGCATCCTTAATAGCCAACAATTCCCGGTTACCCACGTCATAATTCATCTCGGCAGGCGAAAATTTACGGGAAAAGTAAGCACAGGGATGAAGGCGATTATCAGACACTCCCATCTGAGAAAGCACTGCCCCAATACCCATCTCAGAGGCATCCACCTCCACCACAAAAGGACGCTCTGGATCTGGGTGTCGCAGCACCTTGGCCGATACAAATGCCCTTTTGAGACGGGCAAAAGCCGCTTTAGCCTCACAAGACCAGTGAGCAACATCCGCCCCTTTCTTAGTGAGTGCCACCAAGGGCGCCACTATAGACGAAAATCCAGCGATAAATCGTCTATAAAAATTCGCAAAGCCCAGGAAACGCTGAAGCGCCTTCAAACTAGTGGGCTGCACCCAATCCAGGACTGCCTGTACCTTGGAACCCTCCATTTGGAAACCTTCTGGGGAGATAATATATCCTAGAAATGCGATTTGCTGAACTTCAAATTCGCACTTCTCCAGCTTCGCCCCAAGCCGGTGGTCTCTGAGTTTCTGGAGGACTAAGCGTACATGCTTCCGATGTTCCTCCAGGGAATGGGAGAAGATTAGGATGTCATCTAAGTATACAACTAAGAATCTATCCAAATATTCCCTGAGCACATCATTCATGAAATCCTGGAAGACTGCCGGGGCATTACAGAGCCCAAAAGGCATCACCAAATATTCATAATGCCCTGAGTGGGTATTAAAGGCAGTCTTCCACTCATCCCCCTCTCTTATTCGGATTAGATTGTACGCACCGCGTAGGTCAATCTTAGAAAAAATGGTGGCAGTACGAAGCTGGTCAAACAAGACCGAAATGAGAGGCAGTGGGTATGAGTTTTTAATCGTGATACGGTTCAATTCCCTGAAGTCGATGCAGGGTCGCAACGAACCGTCCTTTTTACCCACAAAGAAGAACCCCGACCCAACTGGAGACTGTTAAGGTCTGATAAATCCCTTAGCCAAGTTCTCCTGAATGTACTCTGCCATAGCCTGAGTCTCAGGACGTGACAGGGAGTACAACCTGCTCTTGGGAAGCTTAGCATTTGGCAACAAATCAATGGCACAGTCATAGGGGCGATGGGGAGGTAGTACCTCTGCAACTTTTTTGGAGAACACGTCCGCAAAATCTGCATAACACCCTGGCAATCCTGGCAAACTTAGCTGCGAGAGCCTGACTGGAAGGCTCAAGCAACTCCTGAAACAATCAGTACCCCAACTAAGAATCTCCCCAGAGACCCAGTCAAATTGAGGATTGTGGGCCCTTAACCAGGGTAACCCCAACACCAATGGGGCAAAAGTACAGACAGTCACATAAAAGGACAATTTTTCAGAGTGTGTGGCTCCAATAAACAAAGAAATCTGGCTAGTGCAAGAGGTAATTTTACCTTGGGATAATGGTTCCCCGTTTAACCCACAAATCTCAATTTCCGATGCCAAGGGTACTAAGGGAACAGAGTGTTTCAGGGCGAATTGGCGGTCCATAAAAACCCCGTCGGCCCCACTGTCCACAAAGGCTTCAGTCTTGACAGTTTGACCGAGGATCTTCAAGGTCACCGGAATGATAAAAGTCTTCTTGGGAAATTCTGACTTCTGGCCTGACAGGATATTTCCCATCACCCTCAGGCCCTGAAGTTTTCCGGCTTTTCTGGGCATGATACTACCACATGACCTTTATTCCCACAGTACAAACACAACCCCAGCTGTCTCCTCCGCGTCTTCTCACGCGAGGAGAGGCGGGTAGCCCCAATCTGCATAGGCTCCTCGGAAAATTCCTCAGAGTCTGAGGTTCCCTTGGGAAAGAAGGAAACCTCAGTCTCCCTTTCAAGCCTACGCTCTCTCAGCCGTCTATCCACCCGGATGGATAACTGCATGAGCTGATCCAAGCTATCAGGCAAGGGATATTGTACCAGTTGGTCCTTTATCTGGTTAGAAAGACCTCTTCGGTACTGGTGTCTCAGGGCTGGGTCATTCCACTGGGTATCATGGGCCAACCTCCGAAACTCCGTACAGTAAACCTCAACTGGCCTTCGCCCTTGCTTAAGGATCGAAATCTGAGCCTCGGCTGAGGCCGTCTTGTCAGGGTCATCATACAACATGCCCAGTGCCGTAAAAAAAGCATCAACACTTTTAAGCGACGGACAGTCAGGCTGCAACCCATATGCCCAGACCTGTGGGTCTCCTTGTAGCAAGGAAATCACTATGCCCACCCGCTGAATCTCCGACCCAGAAGACTGAGGCCTAAGCCGGAAGTATAGCTTGCAGCTCTCCTTGAAACAAAAGAACTGCGAGCGATCTCCAGAAAAACGATCCGGGAGATTTACTTTCGGCTCCTTAACCCCTGAAGGTGCTGCTGCTGCGGGAGCTCCGCCAGCGGCCTGGGAGGTGTGCATTTTAATGGACAAATCATTAAATTGTCGAGTCAGGACCTGCACCTAATCGACCACCTGTTGCAACGTATTTTGAGGGGTATGCTCCATATTCCCACAAAATTTCAACAGGAGTATTAGGCTGCTGAATATGTTATGCACACCAGTGCCTGCAGGAATGTACAGGTGTCAGAACTGTTATGCACTCCAGTGCCTGCAGGAATGTACTGGTGTTTGAACTGTTATGCACACCAGTGCCTGCAGGAATGTACTGGTGTCTGAACGGATAGGTATGCAAAACAAATGAACTCACAGACAGACTGGGAAATATGACATTACGTACACAGAAGGTGATAGGGTAACAAAATACACACAAAGTGAACAGAGAAGCCCAGAGGCTAAGGAACTGGGTGTCTCCCTAGTATTAGTAATGCTCAGATGGGAAAAGCAAGATGTTGTGTTTTAATACGTAGAGAACCCGAAATGCTGTTGCTAAGGGCAACAGCAAAACCCTAAAGGGTTACCAACGGGTGTGGCAGTAAACTCCTTGGTCAGAGATGGAATGATAGACACAAGGAGAGTCTCCACAATCCTAATTCTCACTTGCAGTGCACAGGTTCAGCTTACTGCCACTAAGCTGACACCTGACACCTTGCACAGTGAGACAGGATTAGGCAGGCAAGTCTTAGAATACAGCCGCAAACTTGCAAAGTTCACAGAGTAGTAAAAGAACCCCAGCAAGCTAAACGACTGACTCCAGTCTTACTGCTAGGTCTGGATTGGCAGAGTGTAGTACCAAATCCCCAGGCCTATTTGCAGTAAGCAACAACAAATACAAAGCTACACAGTACTGGCTAACTTTCAGAAACTGACTAACCAACAAAGATTCAGCAGCATCTGCTTAACCTGAGAAGAGGCCTTATAAAGCAGGTGCTGTCCACGCCCCACTCAGACCTCACAGACTGTGAGCACAAAAACCAGCACCGGATCCCCTGCCGTGCACAGAGCCTGTAACCACTGCACAGCAAAAGACCCGAACCGGAGTATCAGCTGCGCTCAGGTTACTCCGCTAGCACTTGTCTCCCGGTTGCCATGATGACGTGGCAGCACAGGGCAGGAGACCCTAACATGCATCTATCATTCAGCGATGTGTCCAAGTGGTGAAGTGTTCCGCTTCCTATGCTTAGAGTCCCGGGTACGACTCCCAAAGTGCAAATGCATGTTAATTTTTTCCTGACACTTTATTATTATTTTTATTTTTGTATCTATTGTACTGTACTATACTTCCACATTCAATACAAGTGTGCACACAAGTTTTACATAGAGCAGGGCAAAGCTGCAGGAGGTGTTTCTACTGTAAAATACACAGCGGCTACGAGGATAAGGTTCTATGCACCGTACGGTACACATACAATTCTGTAGCAAGCCAGACTCGATTAAAATGGCTACCACCCGTAACCCCTTGCCTCGTAGAAGCCCTCAGCTATCAAGCCAGCAACTGCATAGGTTTTGCAAGTTACAGGGCAACAATACCCTAGCTAAAATACACAGGGTTGATAGGGATAGGCGAGCTCTATGCACATTACGATACACCAGACTCGATCGCATAGCAAGTTAACAAAATGGCTGCCACCCATTATCCCTTGCCCCGTGAAAGCGCTCAGCTATGGAGCGAGCGACGGCACAGGTTTTGCAGGCTACAGGGCACAGCTGAAGGAGCGTCTGAATACCCTAGCTAAAATACACAGGGGCGATAGGGATAAGCGAGCTCTATGCACATAATGATACACAGGACTCAACCGACGCATAGCAAACTGACAAATGGCTGCCGCCTTTGACCCCCCGCCTCGTGGAAGCCCTCACACATGGAGCGAGTGATGGCATGGGTTTTGCAAGCTACAGGGCAAAGCTAAAGGAGCGTCTGAATACCCTAGCTAAAATACACAGGGGCAATGAGGTCCCGTAGAGTGATCAATTAATAAATATAGTGTATACAGATGCAAAACAAGGAGTAATCTAAAATCAATAACAAGGGATTGCTTACTGTACATTTAGACATGAGCTTGTGTATCTGTCATGAGGAGTTTTTTCCCCTAACACTTTTTTTCCCTATTGTAATATACTGTACTGTACTGTTACTGTACTTTACATTCAATAGAGATACTGTATGCACACAGGATTTACATGAATCAGGGCAATGCTGTAGGAGCGTCTCATACACTACGACTATGGGTGGGGATACAGTAAGTGAGTCCTGTCACCATAAGCTGTCTGCTGTGTACAGCAGATTTCTGTCTGGGATGCATTTGTGTGTTTGTAATAAAAAAAAGAATTTACTGTACATTTAGTGTATACAGTATACAGTACCTCTAATACACATTTCCTGTGGAAAAGACTGTACAGGACTGTACATGGAGCATTTTCTTTACTGATTCATTTATTTATTTATTTTCATTCACTCTGTACACTAAACCTTCGGTCCTCCAGCTGTTGTTGAATGAACTACACACACAATGCCAGCATGCCTTGCTAGTTTTGCTATTTGGCCATGCTAAAACTGTTGCAGGGCATGCTGGGATGTTTAGTTCAACAACAGCTGGAGGACTGAGGGTTTCCCATCCCTGATATACAGTATTGAACAGTGTTTCTTTGGAAACTGACTTACTGTACAGTATATTATAGACCAGCCTACTGTACACCCAACAATTTTGTTTGCCATAATACAGTAGAATACTGTATGTACAAAGTACCATATTAAAGAAGCAACTTAAGAAAAATCACAAAGCATGGCGACTGTACTTTAAATCCTCTTATACTGTAGTTTGAGATTTCAAGCCATGCCATACTGTACATAGCAGGATAAAGTAGATACTGTACAGTACTGTATGTACAGTACAGTGTGGACAGATCTCTACTGTAGGTCAACAATGTCTAGGTTGAACACTATTGGTCGACAGTAACTAGGTCGACAGGGTCTCTAGGTTGACATGATCTAGGTCGACTGTTCAATAGGTCGACATTACTTTTTCACAATTTTTTTCATTTTTTTAACTTTTTCATACTTTACGATCAACGTGGACTACAATTGATAATAGTAACCTTTGCCGAAGCAAGGCGAGCAAAGCGAGCCATGCAAGGAGACACGGACACGGTGAGGGGATACGGTGCACTAATTGGGGTTCCCGGTCACTGTACAGAGAAAACGACACCAAAAAATAAATAAAATGTCATGTCGACCTTTCGACCTGTCGACCTAGAACATGTCAATTTAGAAACCCTGTCGACCAAGAATCCCTGTAAACCGAGAATCCCTGTCAAGCTAGTTACTGTCGAACAATAGTGGTCAACCTAGACACTGTCAACCTAATTGTGGTCGACCCTTCATACTGTACCTGCTGTTACAGCAGACCCTGTTTTATACAGCAACAACTTAAAGTACAATAATCTACTGTACGAGTACTGTACTTATAGTCCCTCAGGCTCTGAAGGCGTCTGGGTGTCCTCCTTACGAGGTGTCCTCCTTACCTCCGCTGGAGTGACCTCACTGACCGGCGCCGGTTGAAGGCCTCCAGGATGTCCCTCCTTGCCCGCCGGTAGGCTCTGAGCTTCTCCTTGTTGCTGGCGAGAGCTTGGTCCCGGCAGTGAACGAGGAGTCGCAACTCCCCGGTGCTGAAGGGCCTATCACGGCATGCAGCCATTATCCCCTCAGCAGATGGAGTCAGAGACGTTTATCAGAGATGTGAGTCAGAGCCGTGCGTACCATGTTGTTCATCTTGTGGGCAGCCGTGATGCAGGACGTCAGTACAAATGAACTGTTTTATACTGTACAGTATTGTGTGCAACGGCAGACAGTTACAGTAGTTATGGAAACTGTTGTTTTCCTGCGCACATAATCATATTCAAACTTCCCGTTGGTTTTGATTAAGCCATAAAGGTACAGGATTTGGACGCTCATACTCTAATACAGTACAGTGTATCCGTAACGTCAGTGGACCATACAGTACAGTAGTTTGTAACACATTCTATACTGTAGCTGTGGCTCTAACATGATTTGAATAATACAGCACTCCCTTCCCCCTTCCCCTGGAAGCCCTTCCCCCTTTCCCCGGCAGCCTGCTATTTTCACAGGCAGGGAGGGAGCTTTTGTTTAAATGGTACTGTAGCAGTGATCCCTTCTCATACAGTACAACACAGATTCTGTAACGCCAATCAGCTACTGTACTGTGTTGCTTGAACAGCGTTTGTATACCCTAATTTATATTTATTGATAGGTCTACGGTACCTTATAGCCGCTGTGTATTTTAAATAGCGGAATGTGATGCTTCTGCAGCTGTGTCTTGATTTATGTAAAATCTGTGTGCACACTTCTATTGAATGTGAAGGTATATTACTATAGATTACAAAAAAAGTGTCAGAAATAAAGAAACATGTATTTGCACTGTGGGAATCGAACCCGGGACTCTTAGCATGGGAAGCGGAAAACCTCACCCCTCGGACATGATGGCTCATGACAACTACACAAGCTCATGTGTAAATGTACTGTAAGCAGTGATCCCTTCACATTGGTTTTTGTGTAGGGGACTTGGACGCTCATATTGAACCCTTCATCATACTGTATCCTTATCGTTAATGGACCATAGTTTGTAACACATTCTACAGTATATCATGATTTGCATCTATATAAACTACAGTATTGCTTGTTGCATCTGAGTCTGTATACACTAACATGGCAAAGGACAAGTATTTTAACACGTTCATTTGCATCTCTATAAACTTTTTTTCTCTTTACTCTCTCCATCTGACCATTGGTCTGTGTGTACAGTATGCTATAGGTACATTCATCACTGACCATTTGCAAGAGCTTGTACAGTATATCAATCCGCCGCTATTCGCTCTAAAGTACTGGATTAGTGGAGCATTAGCCACCCAGTGGTGAAGATGTGTATTGCATGCTGAGTATGTAGTCGTGCCTCAACACGCCTGTCCGTGATTAAATTCAGCAACCTAAGCTATCGCCTAGGTGTGACTAAACCTCCGTTTAGGCGGAGAAACAGCCAAGATAACGGAGGCTCCATCTGTAGTTGAGATGGAATATAAAGTACCCTTCTGGCACACACACATATGATAGCCCCCTGTGTTGATCGCCAGTTACCCCATCCCCTGATCGGATATCGAGCCACACAGGCACATATTACCGGCACCACAGCAGGAGAGGAGAAGATATAATCAGGGAGGCATAGTCTGATAAAAAAAAATGAGAAAGCGGCTTAAGAAATTGATGGTGATAGGCTGTTACTGAGACAGTGGGGTCAGGCAGCTCTGGTGGGGCTGTCAGTGATCAGGGCGGAAGAGTGGGGTGGGTCACTGAGCTTCCTCACACCTTACACTCCTAGGTACAGGCCAGTCACTCCCTCAATTCAGGCTCCCGGAACACGTGCTCCCCTAGCCCTCCCCCCTAGTTGCAGCCCTGCACATATTTTTAGTTGAGTGCATCTTGAACTTGTGTCCCCTTGCACTTCTAGAGATGTGATAGGGGTGCTCACATAAAAGTCTAGCACAGGATGGTTGTAGAGAACAATCTGACAATTACAGTATGTAATGCCACCAATTTCCACTGTACAGAGAATATAAGCCATTTAAATCAGTTTCCGCCCCATTGGAGCTCACAGTCTAAACTCCCTAACATACAGAAAGACCTATCCCCAATACAGCAAACAGCACGAGACGCTCAACAGAGATGCTCCTAGAGGTGTAGCATCTTTTTCTTAAAATTTAGCGTATTATTCGCATCACAGATACAGCAAAACACAACTCACAGTGTACTGAGCTGTGTCTTGAACTGCACAGGAATTGGTTGTGCATACGTACAAAGTCACAGATGAAGAACAACTGAAGCCACAGTGTTGGAAGACACATCTTTACGTGCATACATAATAGTGTTGACCCAACAGTATGTTTTTGGAGGATGGGAGGAAATACGCATCACCCAGAGGAAACCCATGCAAACACTGGGGAGAACATACAAACTGCACACAGACTTGTAATTGAACTCATGAACCCAGAGCTGTAAGACACAAATTCTAATACATCTTTTTACATTTTTCGTCCATCCACCTCCCAAAAGCCTGGTGGATTTTTTCCCCTGTTGATAACGATGACGTTCAAATTTTCAGCAAGGGCTACGTCCAAATTCTTTTTCATTTATCCCCGAGAATTGCCTCCTTCTTCTCTTCTTATGCCATCATTCACACATTAAGATGTATTATCCTGGAGAGGGCATAAGGAAGTGATAAACCAGTGATATGTGCAAGGTGATAAGGGCAGCAGCCAATCAGATCCTAACTGTTAATTTACATACTGTAGCTGCTACTAGCTGATTGGCTGGTGCCTTTGTCACCTTGCACATATCACTGGTTTATCACTTCCTTATGCCTTCTCCAGGTTAATACATCTGCCCCATTATTCCTAGTTAACTAAAATAGTATGGAATTAAATGCAACGGTTACAAGTTGTATCAGTTGTTAGACTTGTAAGGAACACTTGTGATCATACATACTGTATCTATCCAGGACAAGCTAATTAACTAAATGAGCAGCCTGGCTCCTGTAAATGCTCCCCGGGGACTTGTTAGTGTAGAACGGCTGGATAGTGCAATCTAACCATTGTAGTCATTTTTCCTGTTCTTGTGACATTGCCACTACAAAGATATTGGAAAGGATCACTGTCAGAGAATATGGCTATAAATCATATCTACATGACCCCAATTACACGTATTTTATTTTTTCCCCCTGAATATATATACGTTTCCTTTCCACTTGGCTTTGCAGGATAAGACGGAAAGAGTTACAAAACTGCTGCCTAACAGCCAATCAGAGTCTTGTATATTTCCGCATTACAGTTTAGAAAATTGGAGCAATGTCTGATTGGTTACTAAATGTTCCACCGCCTTTCTTGTGCAAGTTCTGCTCCGCACCGAGGGGGTGATTCAGACTTGATCTCTAGGCTGCTAAAATTGTTGTCCTGCCATCAGATAGTCGCCGCTCAAGGGGAGTGTATTCGCCATGCAAGTGTGCGATCGCATGTGTACGCCGAGCTGCTAGATATCCCTCAGTCAGGGTACAGCTGCAAATCCGTTTGCACATCACTCACCAGTGAATGGTTTTTACCAGTGTGTGCGCAGTCCAGGACCTACTCCTACAGTGTGATGAGAACAGGCTGATCAAGACCGGAGCTGACGTCACACACCCTTCCTGAAAACGCTCGGGAACGTCTGTCTTCCCTGACACTCCCAGTAAATGGTCAGTTACCACCCACAAACGGCCCTTCCTGTCAATCAGAGTGCGAATGGCTGTGCGATTAGAATTTTCGCACCAGCCTGTCGCTGATCGGCGATGCCTGTTGTTGTTTGGCGACGTGCAGATGCATTGCGATGCATACGCATGCGCAGTTAATCACTGATCACCCGCTGTGCGAAAACGCAAAGCAGCAATCAAGTCTGAATCGGGCCCTATGTTTAAATCGGTGCTTCTGTATGTGATCCATGCTCAGTGGCAAACGCAGGATTTGCATGGGGGGGTTTCCAGAACGGGTGGTCTTCAGTATGCCGGCGGTCGGGCTCCCGGCGACCAGCATACCGGCGCCGGGAGCCTGACCGCCGGCATACCGACACTTATTCTACCTCGTGGGGGTCCACGACCCCCTGGAGGGAGAATAGAATAGCGTGGCGCGCGTATCGTGGCGAGCGCAGCGAGCCCGCAAGGGGCTCATTTGCGCTCGCCACACTGTTGGTAAGCCGGCGGCCGGCCTCCCGGCGCCGGTATGCTGGTCGCCGGGAGGCCGGCCGCCGGGAGATCGTAGTGAACCCATATACACATATACATAGCATATTAAACATGCATACATATATATATATATATAAATAGCGGTTAGGTTCGGCACTCAAGTGGGTACATAACGTGATACTTGCTGCGGTGCCCTCTGTGATCTATAGCAAGATCCAAGTAGATAGATGAGGAAGTCAGCGGCACTCAGCAGACGAAAAAATATATTAAAGTGTCTTTATTAACGTCCTACGCCGTTTCGGGGACTAACCCCCGTCTTCAGGGACAAATCATACACAAGTGATAACATACGAAAAGCCATATATGTACCCTACCAAACAAGCATTCATTAATGGAATCCTACTCACCTGTCCAGGCGCCGGCGGCTACAGCATAACCAACTGTGCGGCATCCAGGTCGCGGAGTGGTGACGTCAGTCTGCTGCGTCGAGCGGGGAGTCTATCGCGGGAACAGAAGTCCCGACGCAACCCTAAGCTCAAGACGTCATTGATGACGCTTCCCTCTGCTTGTCCTAGCCACTCACAGGGCTCTGTCTGCCGGCGGACGTACTGGGCAGGGATTACGTCACCATTTCACGCCGTTGCTGGGCAACCCCTAAACAAAACAAAACATAATAAAATAAATAAAGAAAAACATAATGAAATATACAGTGCAAAGTAAGATCAAACAATTGAAAAAATGAAAAATACCCAGCTGATCTAATCGGACAATCGTCCGCAGCTACTAATACTCATAGTGCCTATTAACAAATATATGAATAAAATAATAAAGAAATGAAACAAAAACACACACATAAAATACTATAAAAAATTAAACATGACAATAACCATTAACATAGAATATACATAAATAGAACACCAAGGGGAATATCAATCCACAGTATATAACTAATGAATCTTTTATCTGGTGCACTTATATTGATACGGCCAATATACATGTGAATTACGGAAAACAAGTGTACCTATAAATAATGACATGTAAGTAATGCATAATACTAAATGACAAAACTGAATTTATAGAAAGCATTGGAGACCTAACGTCTCGTTAAGGCCTCGTGGTGATAAGGTGTTAAGAACATAAATCCACCTGCTCTCACGTTGTAACAGGATCTTGTTCCGATCCCCACCACGGTGTGAGGAAGGGACATGATCTATTATAATGGCCCGCATGCTAGCCACCGTATGCCTCGCCTGTATACAGTGGCGGGCAACCGGTTGTTCACTGGAGCCCTTCTCCAGTGCCTGTTTGATGGCACTGCGATGAAGTGCCATCCGTTCACGAAATTGCCTCTGTGTTTTGCCTATATAGGCCAACCCACAGGGGCACTTGAGCATGTATATTACATAGGTGGTTGTACATGTCACTCGATGCTGTATCTTGAACTGCTTGCCCGTATGTGGGTGGCTAAAGTGTGATCCCGTCAATAGTGTATTACAAGTTGAGCAGCCCAAACACCGGTAACACCCAACTTTGGGACGCAAAAAGTGAGATTGTTCCACTTTAGTTAATGAAAAAACATCCAATTTTACAACACTATCCGCTATACTTTTTCCCTTTGTGTAACTTGGAAGTAACTTAGACCCCAATAAAGCTGGTAATGTGGGGTCAGAGTTCACTATCGGCCACAATTTCTTAGCCTGTTTAACTAAAGTAGGGGTGGCCGTAGTGTATTTGTTAACCCACGGGATCCTAGGGGCCTGTTGTGTACCTCCTCCATCAGAATCACTGGATAATAGTGATTCTCTCGTGTGGCTTAAAGCTTTTGTTTTATTGGCCTCAAGTTCTGATAACGGGTATCCACGTGCCACAAATTTATTAACCATCTGGTCCATGGTATCTATTGTTTGTTGTAGATCAGATATAATCCTCCTAGCTCGCAAGAGCTGGGAGTATGGTAGGCCCTTACGTGTGGTGAGTGGATGGAAACTTTCATTGTGTAACACCGAATTCCTATCAGTGGGTTTTACGTACAGATTAGTGCATATAGCACCTTCTTGTACTGATATCGCTCATTTGCGCTCGCCACACTGTTGGTAAGCCGGCGGCCGGCCTCCCGGCGCCGGTATGCTGGTCGCCGGGAGGCCGGCCGCCGGGAGATCGTAGTGAACCTATATACACATATACATAGCATATTAAACATGCATATATATATATATATACACACACATACAGTACACATATATATACACATGTATATATATATATCATATGTGTGTGTGTGTTTATATGTATGTATGTATGTATGTATGTATGTATGTATGTAGTATGTATATACATGTGTATATATGTAGGCACATGGATATATATGTACTATAATTAAAATAAAGTAAACTTTTATTGCACTTGCAAGTGCCACCAGGAAGACAGCAGGCTGCAGAGGACGCTAGACAGTCATTAATAATACTCATGCAGCTAAAAAAAAAAAAAAAAAATTTTTTTTTTTTTTTTTTTTAGTGGAGGGGGGTTTCTGGGTACTCGGAAACCCCCCCTGGGTGCGCCACTGATGCTTACCGACTTTCTGGCTGCCCCATGCGGGAGGGTGCAGCCAGGGCAGTAAAACAGGAGGCATGGCCTGAACATGAGCGGACAATGCAGGGGTGTGGACGCGTAATCGCGTCATTGTAGCCCTGCAGCCCGCTATTCAATGCCCAGTTTACCGCCATTGAATAGTTGGGGGCGGGGCTAGGAAGATACGATTCTGCTCGAATCGTAGCATCCGCCTCCCTGGACCTCACACTTTCAAGGACGGCTGTGGGTAGATCCGGTGGCGAGGGTGCGGGGAGTGACCCCAGTTCTGGGAGACTTGCTTGCCCTTCCAGTGTGCCACCTGATTTTTTGGGGAGCCTCACGGACAATTCGGGAGGGTAGGCAAGTGATGATGGGTTCAGACTATGAGATTGCACATTAGGAGGATCAATCATTTCTTTGAACGACATTTAGGCCTCATTCAGAGAAGTAAACAGTTGATGGTTTGTGAACACTTCTGATGGTGGGTGGACTGTGTAGAATAGGTCAATGATCGCACACAGTGCTCCCTGAGCCTGGCAGTATTTGGGACGGGGGGTTGGGTGGAGCTGGCCAATGTTCCTGAGTATGGGAGTGCGAGAACAGAGCTTGCGTCTTCCGATGACTGCAACCATGGTGACCGATGTTCATGAAGGTTCTTTCGGAAGCAGCACTCGGAACGCAGATACTGACAGGAGGCGTCTTATTCCTACAGGTGCCTCCTGCTGCAGTCACATTTTACACATGGCTCCTGCATCCAGCACCGATGTGTAGTGCTTCCATCTCTGAATGGGGCCCATTAATGCTCCGTAAGTATCTGCATTCTGCGCAGAGTGCGATACAGTATGTGCAACTGCCATTATAATGATCAAACACTGTTCAACTGAATGAGCCCTAAAGATATGATACATCTGTACTTACAAACAGATACGTAAGCAGAGACAATAGAGAGTTGAAGGCGGCAAGGCCCAATATTTCTCTATATAAGGAGACTTACATGCAAAAAAAACGTTGTGAGTAATTGTGCACCGTGGGCCTGGTTCAAAGATGGGTGCAAAGTTGCAAACCAAATTATTACGCAGGTGAGTGATTATCAGCTGAATGCATTACATACTTCCCAGATTCAGGCCCTGTTAGAATACCTATTATTACAATCTCACGCACACACGGAGCCTGTCTCTGAGTCTGGAGACAATGCCTAGTGACGAAGAACGTACTTAACCGTATCCACACTTTATACAATACTTTAAATGCAGAAGGTTGCTATTATTAAAAGGCTTTTTACACCTCATTTTCAGAACCCGTTACCACAATTGCTGCCTATGGCACATTCTCTCTTGCACGCGTGAATACGAACGGCGGCGTGTGACACGCACATGCATTTAAACCGCTATTGTTAATGCTCATGAAAGTCAAAATATTCCTCATGAATAGTTATTGTTGTCCCTAATTGATGTATCACGCGACGTAATTGCACCACGCGGCGTGGCAGCCTCCGCAGCCAAAGCCTCTCAGTGCATTGCTGAGCTCTGGGGAAATAAATAAATAAATGAAGCTATTGGAGAGAGGAATAATGCTTTTCTAAGCGCGTTAATGTATTGACTTGACTTTGGCAAAAGCTGTCTTTTGTTACTCTGCTCTGCCTTAATAAGAAAGTCTTGCTTTGACAATATATAACCCTCAGCAATTCAAAGTGTGATCCAGGCAGAAACTTCTATTTTCTCACTAATCCTTTGTCTCTCTGCATTGTTAAGTGTATAAATATATTATATTATTGATGGCACAAAGCCTTTTCCATTTACTACGTGTCTCCTCCAAGGCTTTTCACATCGGTTGGTAAGAGGAGTGGATGACACGGTGCTGCAATAGAGATGTAATAAAAAAAAGTCCACAAATACTAATCAGTAGAAATTAGTGGTCTCTTGCAGTAAATAGTCCCTCTTTTTAGAGAATGATCAATCTTTGCAGGCTTGTCCAGCTACTGTTTGTCCAACGCCTTACACCTCTAACAAACTACCCCACCGGCACCTCCGCCCCCACCCTTCTATCAAATACCGTAGGATAATTAAATTAAATTAGATTATTAAAGTAAATCAGATGATTAAAGTAAAGGTGTTTCTTGCTGATGTTTTTGTGCCTCTGAATCGGCAATAAAGTTTAAATAAGCATGTCGCACAGTGGCTAGCACAAACAATCTTGGCTCCTTCATCGTACTCTTTAATGAGGTATATGTCATCCACCAGTAATGAAT
The DNA here is from genome assembly GCF_028390025.1 of Pseudophryne corroboree. Classification (NCBI taxonomy): domain Eukaryota; kingdom Metazoa; phylum Chordata; class Amphibia; order Anura; family Myobatrachidae; genus Pseudophryne; species Pseudophryne corroboree. The sequence continues at coordinate 463,079,288 of NC_086451.1, read as the reverse complement.
CGGGCTAATGATGTTCTGAGGGATAAAGAATCTCCAGGGATTTCTTGAGTATTGGAGCCTGGAATGTTCCTGGCCCACGTGCAAACTGTGGCTGTAGCATTGAATTGTGGTCCATACCAGTGTACTTATGCCATATTCTGTGCGCTCTTTATAGTGATGCATGAGAAAGAGCGTGGGGTTCTCTCTGCACTTCCTTCTGAAATGGGGCCTCATTCAGACCCGATCGCATGCTAGCTATTTTTGCAGCGGTGCGATCAGGTCTGAACTGCGCATGCGTATGCACCGCAATGCGCAGGCGCGTCAGACGCCGGCGACTGGGATCGCTGGACAGCAATAGATTTTACGAAGAAAGCGATCGCAAGAAGATTGACAGGAAGAGGCCATTTGTGGGTGGCAACTGACCGTTTTTAAGGAGTGTCCGGGAGAACGCAGGTGTGCCCAGCCGTTCGGAAGGAGGGTTTCTGACGTCAGCATCGGTCCGGATCGTCGCAGCGACTGAGTAAGTACTGGGCTGTGCAGATACTGCGCAAACTTTTGTTTGTGCAGCTCTCTGCACATCCGTTCGCACCCCTGCACACCAATTACCCCCTCCCCCTGTAGGCAGCGATTACCTGGTTGCAGCAGTGCAAAGATCGCCTGCTTGTGACCAGGTCTGAATGAGGGCCATAGTGCATGAAGAACCAACTGATCGTTGAAAGTGGAGAGCGCTACTGTGCAGACTCCCTATTGTTTTTCCAGGGAAGCTTCATTCTCTCTACCAAGATGGCTGCCAATCTAAGCGCTTCACATGCTCTGCCTCATCTAGTTACTGGGTTAGAGTGCCACAGTGGGAGACAGTAGTCTTCCTCTTAGACCTGCAATTACCTGCCATTGCCGGCATTTTTCAGCTGCATACACACATCGTCTGATGAGCGGTCCAAGACCCAAGCTCCACTCCATCACCAGAGTGTGTGTAACAGTGAGTACGACTGTACACTGTATAGCATTAATAAACCACTGCACTGGGTAAGTAACTGGGCTGTTAGTGGCTGTAAGGCATCTGCTGGTGTGTATAGAAAATCTGCTACATCCTCAAGCCTGTATACACATATTTCCAACACTGACGAGGACAGGCATACACGTAGTAGGTAGAATCTCTGAAGATCGTCGCGTGTACATGTTGGCAGGAGGAAACACACCAATCTCCCTATTCACTGCGCACATTTTGCACAAGTAGAAAACACGGAGTGATACTTTAAGTACTGGACACATAAATATGAAATTGATATTGGAGCTGCCATCTCATACTGTGTTCCTACAGAGGTTCTACCTCCACCTGGAGTATCATAAGTCTCACATAGAAAGCAGATAGAAAGCAGAAATATTACAATGGATGGAAATATGTTTCAAGCGTGGTATAGTTGTATTTTACCTCGTTCTGCAGAATCTTGCACGTTTTCAGAAAAAATCTGGTGATGTAATTATGTATATCAGGTTTTTTTCCACCCAGATTTCAATTATCATTCCGTAGGAGTAACTACATAGGGAATCAAAAAACAAATTAAATGTTGGCCTGCCTTTCAGTAGATGTAATATATAGTGTAGCTCTCACCCAGAGACGCCAAATGCCATACCCGAGTCTGCATAACAGCTGCTGAAGTATAACTTCAGCTACAGGCTAAGAATTGCATTAGAAGCAATGGAGGGACAGTAGGTGGCGCTGTAGTTTATGTTGTCATACTGTTTTATTTCTCTTTGCTGTAATAGTGTACTCTCTTCTAAGAATCTTTTTAATCAATCCTCCATGTTATGAAGTTTTACATTTACTGGACTCAGTAAGGTTTATCCTAAGATCTTTCTCTGCATATTTCATGCTGGAACAAGGGTCTAATCATGAAGCAGTGATAAGAGTGGAGAAATGAGCCAGTGGAGAAGTTGCCCATGGCAACCAATCAGCATTGAAGTGACATTTATCATTTGCATACCATAAAATTATACAGAGCAGCTGATTGGTTGCCATGGGCAACTTCTCCACTGGCTCACTTTTTCACACTTTTCACTGCTTCATGAGACAGAGACATTTGTATCCAGTGGTGACACCAGAGGTGGGGCTCTAGCACAGTCCAAAATTCAAATAGGGGAGACACACCAACTGCCACCAACTGCCAGTGAGTCCCGGCGTTTGATGTTTGCCAGTGTTTGGGGTGGCAGTTGCTGTGGACTGCGCAGCAGCCCCTTCCCTGGGGTCACCACTGCTTGTAGCCGTCTCTACACTTACCGTGGACCCTCACAGCATAGTCCAGAATTTCATGGGGCAAAAATGTATTATTATTATTATTATTATTATTATTATTATGAAATTTTCTGAGAATCGCTCACCTCCCATCAGTGTTAGATATAGACATAGATATACATATAGATATGTAGAATTATATATATTGTTGGAAATATGTGTGTCCAGGGTGAGGATGTAGTAGTTTCTGTACACACTACTGGATGCCTTACAGCTATAGTAGTAACATCTCAGTTACTTAAGCAGTGGAGTGGTTTTATTGAGGATAAAGTACTATAGGGACAGCCGTACTCACTGTTATACACACTGATAGATGGGGCGGAGCTTGAGTGGGGCGGGTTATCATACAGCTTACCAGTCAGCTAGTGTATATACAGGGCCGGTTCTTGCCCTTGTGGCGCCCCGGGCAAAAACCGTTAGGGGCGTGTCTTAATACAGGGGCATGGTCAGTTACGCCCCCATTTGTAGCGCCGCTGAAAGAAAAGGGAAAAAAAGTATACTTACATCCCCGCTCCTGATTCCAGACCTCCGCCGGCGCCGCTCCTCTCCTCGGATGCATAGACACTAGAGGTCAATTATGACCCCTAGCATCTGTGCCACAATGCTGTGCGGTGCACGATGAAGGTCCTCTCCACGAAGGGAAACTAGATGCGTAGCGTCTGGTTCCCTTCACAGCGAAGGACCAGCGGGGGGGAGGGGCACTGCGGGGGGCACAGTGGCGGATCTTGCCATGGTGCGGCGCCCTCCGGATGGTGCCGGCGCCCTCTGGAAGGCGGCGCCCCGGGCAAAAGTCCTGCTTGCCCGTGGCAAGATCCGCTACTGTGTATATAGGTACCGGATAGCAGTGCAGAATGCTGGAACAGCATGTAATTAAAGGTCTCACTGGAGCTGATTAAAAGATTCCTGTCTTTTTTGGTGGCTCTCCCACAGTCAGGAGATGGCAAAGTACATGCTCAGTAGTAGTCTCAGCAGCCACCTTGGTACGGGAAATGAAGTCTGTGCAGTAGCGAACTCCACTTTCAAAATATCTAGATATATAAATTATATACAAGTGACAATCAAAAGCAGAACTAATATAAAAATGAAACATTCTGAAACAAAATGGAGTTTCATTGTACACAGGAGCTACGGATCAGCAGGCCCCGGGGTAGGGAACAATCCCACATCCACCACATTCATCCGTAAGTACTGTAATAACGAAATATGTTATAGAACATTTTTGCTAATTTTCAAGGTGAAACGGCAAATTACCGCATGTTTCTCTTCTATAATTTTTCTTTGTCAAAGGCCAAGTCCCCACTGTTAACCTGTTTGGTGTACAGTAACTATTTCTTCAGCAACAAGGCAGATTTGTATCTTTTGATTAGTCACTAATTAACCCAGCAAGGTTTCCGTATAGAAAGGAGGCATTCTTTTGGCTCCGATAATTACTGGCTGCTTTTAACATTTTACAAAATCATTCCTCTGGGTTTACACTTACAAAGGATGATATGTGTATTACTGTACGGGATAATTTCATAATAACGGGCTACTGTTAATTGTTGCATTTAAGGTAGCTACACACTGGCGTTTAATTGGCTCCATTAGAAAAACACAAAAACGGCAAAGACAATACATTTAATTTGCAAAAATAAAATTAGTTCATTGAAGGTTTCAATAGACATTCAGCATTAAAAATAAAATCACTGGGTATTTTATAGGAATGATGCAAAATCCCAACGTTGCCTACTCTAAAAGGTGTTTTCCACTTTCAAAATTTCAAGCTAAAAAATATTGCGGACGGGCTGCGACAATATCGTTGCGTTCCATATGAAATTTAGGGACTCATTCACTGAGAAATGTTATGGAAAAGTGATGGGCGCTCCTGAGTGGTGACTGGGGTGCTGCTCGCAAAAGTGTTCCATTCAGTGGGCGTGTAATAGGAGTGTCATGGGAGTGGTCTCTGGTGTACACTGTGGGCACTCCCATCATATATGTGAAAAGCTTCCCACTATTACATCACCGGCAGTCTCCAGGGACACTTTGTTTAGTAAACTTGGGACCATCTTGGTCAGACCATATAGTGAATGTCTATGTTGTTATTGCATGGTATCAGTATTCTCAACATTCATTATCTAGACAGGTGAAAAATGTCGACGGAAAAAATGCCAGAATGTTGATAACCAGTGTTGACACGAACAATGTCTACATTGAAACAATGTTACTATTTTTAAAAAGTTGACACAATTTTTAGCCTAACCCAAAACCTTAACCGTAAAATTTGTATTGTCGAAATTTGGACTGTGTCGGAAATAGTAGTAGAACACAACTTGGTATTATGCTAACTCTCTGCGATAGGACTAGTGCCACCTCTCCGAGGCCACTGGCACCCCAACCAGAGATGGAATGTGGCCAGAATTCGGCCCTAGCATTCTCTTGTGGGCACGGGGGTGGGGGAACACGAGTACAGCGCATGGGGGTGCCGTGAGTCAGGGGACGTCCCGTTTTTGTTGCAATGCACACTACGGGCGAGGGCAGACACAGTGCATGGGGGCATGCCACGAGTCATGGGGGTGTGCACTCACGACGTGCCCCTATTTCTCTATCGTCCTAAGTGGATGCTGGGGTTCCTGAAAGGACCATGGGGAATACCGGCTCCGCAGGAGACAGGGCACAAAAGTAAAGCTTTTACAGGTCAGGTGGTGTGTACTGGCTCCTCCCCCTATGACCCTCCTCCAGACTCCAGTTAGATTTTTGTGCCCGGCCGAGAAGGGTGCAATTCTAGGTGGCTCTCATAAAGAGCTGCTTAGAGAGTTTAGCTTAGGTTTTTTATTTTACAGTGATTCCTGCTGGCAACAGGATCACTGCAACGAGGGACAGAGGGGAGAAGAAGTGAACTCACCTGCGTGCAGGATGGATTGGCTTCTTGGCTACTGGACATGAAGCTCCAGAGGGACGATCACAGGTACAGCCTGGATGGTCACCGGAGCCACGCCGCCGGCCCCCTCACAGATGCTGAAGCAAGAAGAGGTCCAGAATCGGCGGCTGAAGACTCCTGCAGTCTTCTTAAGGTAGCGCACAGCACTGCAGCTGTGCGCCATTTTCCTCTCAGCACACTTCACACGGCAGTCACTGAGGGTGCAGGGCGCTGGGGGGGGGCGCCCTGGGAGGCAAATGTAAACCTTTAAAAAGGCTAAAAATACCTCACATATAGCCCCAGAGGCTATATGGAGATATTTACCCCTGCCTAAATGTACTAAATAGCGGGAGACGAGCCCGCCGGAAAAGGGGCGGGGCCTATCTCCTCAGCACACGGCGCCATTTTCTGTCACAGCTCCGCTGGTCAGGAAGGCTCCCGGGTCTCTCCCCTGCACTGCACTACAGAAACAGGGTATAACAGAGAGGGGGGGCAAAATAAATGGCAATATATTAATATAAAAGCAGCTATAAGGGAGCACTTAATCATAAGGCTATCCCTGTCATATATAGCGCTTTTTGGTGTGTGCTGGCAGACTCTCCCTCTGTCTCCCCAAAGGGCTAGTGGGTCCTGTCTTCGTATAGAGCATTCCCTGTGTGTCTGCTGTGTGTCGGTACGTGTGTGTCGACATGTATGAGGACGTTATTGGTGTGGAGGCGGAGCAATTGCCAAATATGAGGATGTCACCTTCTAGGGGGTCGACACCAGAATGGATGCCTTTATTTGTGGAATTACGGGATAGCGTCAACTCGCTTAAGCAGTCGTTTGCCGACATGAGGCGGCCGGACACTCACTTAGTGCCTGTCCAGGCGCCTCAAACACCGTCAGGGGCTGTAAAACGCCCCTTGCCTCAGTCGGTCGACACAGACCCAGACACAGGCACTGATTCCGGTAGTGAAGGTGACGAATCAACCGTATTTTCCAAAAGGGCCACACGTTATATGATTTTGGCAATAAAGGAGAAGTTACATTTAGCTGATACTACAGGTACCACTAAACAGGGTATTATGTGGGGTGTGAAAAAACTACCAGTAGTTTTTACCGAATCAGAAGAATTAAATGACATGTGTGATGAAGCGTGGGGTGCCCCGATAAAAAACTGCTAATTTCAAAGAAGTTATTGGCTTTATACCCTTTCCCGCCAGAGGTTAGGGAGCGCTGGGAAACACCTCCTAGGGTGGACAAAGCGCTAACACGCTTATCAAAACAAGTGGCGTTACCCTCTCCTGAGACGGCCGCACTTAAAGATCCATCAGATAGGAGGATGGAAAATATCCAAAAAGGTATATACACACATGCAGGTGTTATACTACGACCAGCTATTGCGACTGCCTGGATGTGCAGTGCTGGGGTAGTTTGGTCAGAGTCCCTGATCGAAAATATTGATACCCTGGACAGGGACAATATTTTACTGTCGTTAGAACAAATAAAGGATGCATTTCTTTATATGCGTGATGCACAGAGAGATATCTGCACACTGGCATCACGGGTAAGTGCTATGTCCATTTCGGCCAGAAGAGCTTTATGGACACGACAGTGGACAGGCGATGCGTAGAGGAGTTATTTGGGGTCGGTCTATCGGATTTGGTGGCCACGGCTACGGCCGGGAAATCCACCTTTCTACCTCAAGTCACTCCCCAACAGAAAAAGGCACCGACCTTTCAACCGCAGCCTTTTCGTTCCTTTAAAAATAAGAGAGCAAAGGGCTATTCATATCTGCCACGAGGCAGAGGACGAGGGAAGAGACAGCAACAGGCAGCTCCTTCCCAGGAACAGAAGCCCTCCCCGGCTTCTACAAAAGCCTCAGCATGACGCTGGGGCTTCGCAAGCGGACTCGGGGGCGGTAGGCGGTCGTCTCAAGAATTACAGCGCGCAGTGGGCTCACTCGCAGGTAAATCCCTGGATCCTGCAGATAATATCTCAGGGGTACAGGTTGAAATTAGAGACAGAGCCACCTCGCCGTTTCCTGAAGTCTGCTTTACCAACGTCCCCCTCAGAAAGGGAGACGGTTTTGGAAGCCATTCACAAGCTGTATTCTCAGCAGGTGATAGTCAAGGTACCTCTTCTACAACAAGGGAAGGGGTATTATTCCACTCTTTTTGTGGTACCGAAGCCGGATGGCTCGGTAAGGCCTATTCTAAATCTGAAGTCCTTGAACCTGGACATAAAGAAGTTCAAGTTCAAGATGGAGTCACTCAGAGCAGTGATAGCGAACCTGGAAGAAGGGGACTTTATGGTATCCTTGGACATCAAGGATGCGTATCTCCACGTTCCAATTACCCCTCACACCAGGGGTACCTCAGGTTCGTTGTACAAAACTGTCACTATCAGTTTCAGACGCTGCCGTTTGGTTTGTCCACGGCACCTCGGGTCTTTACAAAGGTAATGGCCGAGATAATATTTCTTCTTCGAAGAAAAGGCGTATTAATTATCCCATACTTGGACGATCTCCTAATAAGGGCAAGGTCCAGAGAACAGCTAGAGATGGGTTTAGCACTATCTCAAGAGGTGCTAAAGCAGCACGGCTGGATTCTGAATATTCCAAAATCCCAATTAATGCCGACAACTCGTCTGCTGTTCCTGGGGATGATTCTGGACACAGTTCAGAAAAGGTTTTTCTTCCCGAAGAAAAAGCCAAGGAGTTATCTGACCTGGTCAGGAACCTCCTAAAACCAGGAAAGGTGTCTGTACATCAATGCACAAGAGTCCTGGGAAAAAATGGTAGCTTCTTACGAAGCAATCCCTTTCGGCAGATTCCATGCAAAGGGATCTGTTGGACAAATGGTCAGGGTCGCATCTTCAGATGCACCTGCGGATAACCCTGTCGCCGAGGACAAGGGTATCCCTTCTGTGGTGGTTGCAGGAGGCTCATCTATGGAGGGCCGCAGATTCGGCATGCAGGATTGGATCCTGGTGACCACGGGTGCCAGCCAGAGAGGCTGGGGAGCAGTCACACAGGGAAGAAATTTCCAGGGAGTGTGGTCGAGCCTGAAAAAGTCTCTTCACATAAGCATTCTGGAACTAAGAGCAATCTACAATGCTCTAAGCCAGGCGGAACCTCTGCTTCAAGGAAGACCGGTGTTGATCCAGTCGGACAACATCACGGCAGTCGCCCATGTAAACAGACAGGGCGGCACAAGAAGCAGGAGGGCAATGGCAGAAGCTGCCAGGATCCTTCGCTGGGCGGAGAATCACGTGATAGCACTGTCAGCAGTATTCATCCCGGGCGTGGACAACTGGGAAGCAGACTTCCTCAGCAGACACGACCTTCACCCGGGAGAGTGGAGACTTCATCCAGAAGTTTTCCACATGCTATTAAACCGTTGGGTAAAACCAATGGTGGACATGATGGCGTCTCGCCTCAACAAAACACTGGACAGGTATTGCGCCAGGTCAAGAGATCCGCAGGCAATAGCTGTGGACGCGCTGGTAACACCTTGGGTGTACCAGTCGGTATATGTGTTTCCTCCTCTGCCTCTCATACCAAAGGTATTGAGGATTATACGGCAAAGTGGAGTAAGACTAGTGGCTCCGGATTGGCCAAGAAGGACTTGGTACCCGGAACTTCAAGAGATGGTCACGGACGATCCGTGGCCTCTACTTCTGAGAAGGGACCTGCTTCAGCAGGGTACTTGTCTTTTTCAAGACTTACCGCGGCTGCGTTTGACGGCATGGCGTTTGAATGCCAGATCCTAAAAGGAAAAGGCATTCCAGAAGAAGTCATTCCTACCTTGATAAAGGCAAGGAAGGAAGTCACCGCGAAGCATTATCGCCGTATTTGGCGAAAATATGTTGCGTGGTGCGAGCAGCGGAGTGCTCCGATGGAGGAATTTCAACTGGGTCGTTTTCCTACATTTCCTGCAATCAGGATTGTCTATGGGTCTCAAATTGGGATCTATTAAGGTTCAAATTTCGGCCCTATCAATATTCTTCCAAAAAGAATTGGCCTCAGTCCCTGAGGTCCAGATTTTTATCAAAGGAGTACTGCATATACAGCCTCCTGTGGTGCCTAAGGTGGCACCGTGGGATCTAAATGTAGTTTTAGATTTCCTCAAATCAAATTGGTTTGAACCACTAAAGAAGGTGGATTTGAAATATCTCACATGGAAAGTGACTATGTTACTGGCCCTGGCTTCGGCCGGGAGAGTATCTGAATCTGGCGGCTTTGTTTTATAAAAGCCCTTATTTAATTTTCCATTCGACATAGGGCAGAGCTGCGGACGCGTCCGCATTTTCTCCCTAAGGTGGTATCAGCGTTTCACCTGAACCAGCCTATTGTAGTGCCTGCGGCTACAGACGACTTGAAGGACTCCAAGTTGTTGGACGTTGTCAGAGCCTTAAAAATATACATTTAAAGGACGGCTGGAGTCAGAAAATCTGACTCGCTGTTTATACTGTATGCACCCAACAAGTTGGGTGCACCTGCTTCTAAGCAGTCGATTGCTCGTTGGATTTGTAACAAAATTCAACTTGTACATTCTGTGGCAGGCCTGCCACAGCCTAAATCTGTTAAGGCCCATTCCGCAAGGAAGGTGGGCTCATCTTGGGCGGCTGCCCGAGGGGTCTCGGCAGTACTACTCTGCCGAGCAGCTACGTGGTCAGGGGAGAACACGTTTGTAAATTTTTACAAATTTGATACCCTGGCAAAGGAGGACCTGGAGTTCTCTCATTCGGTGCTGCAGAGTCATCCGCACTCTCCCGCCCGTTTGGGAGCTTTGGTATAATCCCCATGGTCCTTTCAGGAACCCCAGCATCCACTTAGGACGATAGAGAAAATAAGAATTTACTTACCGATAATTCTATTTCTCGGAGTCCGTAGTGGATGCTGGGCGCCCATCCCAAGTGCGGATTATCTGCGATACTTGTACATAGTTATTGTTAACTAATTCGGGTTATTGTTTAGGAAGCCATCTTTCAGAGGCTCCTCTGTTATCATACTGTTAACTGGGTTTAGATCACAAGTTGTACGGTGTGATTGGTGTGGTTGGTATGAGTCTTACCCGGGATTCAAAATCCTCCCTTATTGTGTACGCTCGTCCGGGCACAGTACCTAACTGGAGTCTGGAGGAGGGTCATAGGGGGAGGAGCCAGTACACACCACCTGACCTGTAAAAGCTTTACTTTTGTGCCCTGTCTCCTGCGGAGCCGCTATTCCCCATGGTCCTTTCAGGAACCCCAGCATCCACTACGGACTCCGAGAAATAGAATTATCGGTAAGTAAATTCTTATTTTTTGTTAGAAACAGGTACTTCGGCGGCGGGGGGGCACAAACAGAAAGCCGGGAGCTGCACTGTGCGTGCCCTTCCCGGCTCTCTCTGTGACCGGACCAGGCCATCTCCCATCGGCCCTTGTGGCATTTGGCAGAAGTGCCAGATGGGCAGTCCAGCCCTGACCCAAACCGATACTGAGAATGGAGTCGTTCACATCCTGTGACTCTGCAAACCAGATAGAGTCTTCCTGTTTATGTCCTGTCTTTGCATCACTTCCTGTTTCTCAAGACTGTTGGTAAATTTGGTATTTTCAAACGCTCTTAATAGAATGCAACAGGGTTCCTGGGCCTACAGAAGAGGACGTCTACATGTAATTTTGCTCTCTGAGGTGGGAAAAATCACAGCAAAAAATGTGGCCAAACCTTCAAAAATACAGTAACATTTTTGGAAGGTTGACCTCTTTTCTTAAATGCACCAAGCTCCGGCATACAATTTTTTCTGGAGCTTGGACCCGGTAAGCTATGGGCTCATTATTGCATATTTCCCAGAGCGGGATGCAATCCCAGCACCCCTGCGACGCCCACGTCAGCCGATGCCTGTGTACAGGGCTGCCATCACAAATTGCGGGGCCCGGGACTGACGAAATAGGCAGGGCCCCACACTATGGAGGAGTCCGCTTTAGAATTGTGTGTGTGTGTGTATTATATACACACACACACACATGCATACATACATACATACATACAGGGCCGGTTCAAGGGCGCAGAGCCTTTGGGGCGTGGCCTAATACAGGGGGCGTGGTGAGTCACGCCCCCTGTACATTGAAAGCGCCGCTTGAATGCTGAGCGGTGCGCGATGACGTCATCGCGCACCGCACAGCAAAAGGTCCTCTCCACGAAGAGAAACTAGACGCTATGCACCGCTCAGCAGTTACTCTCCACGCATAGTGTCTAGTTCCCTTCACAGGAGGCGCCGAGGACGGGGACGGCAGCGGGCAGCGGAGGCGGACGGGGGACACAGCGGGCAGCAGTGGCGGATCTTGCCACGGTGCGGCGCCCTCCGGATGGCGCCAGCGCCCTCCGGAAGGCGGCGCCCCGGGCAAAAGTCCTGCTTGCCCGTGGCAAGAACCGCCACTGCATACATACATACATACATACATGTGCCGCTGACGGGAGGGCCCGGGATGCCGATGCCGCTGCCGGCCCGCCTCCATACCCGCTGTTCTGCTGCTCTCCTCCGTCCTCCTGCAGCTGTATTGAAAACATCCCACCCAAAATGGCTGCCGCCTCAGAGGAGACAGTTATTCAAGGTACTAGAGGGCTCCTCTAGTATCTTGAATAACTGTCTCCTCTTTGGCGTCGCCCATTTTGGGAGGGAAGTTTTCAAAACAGAGCTTCTGGAGAATCAGAGGACAGCGGCAGAACAGCGGGGACGACCGCGGAACGGTGGGGACGGTGGCGGGCGGGCAGGTGGCTGCATGAGCATCCCGGGCCCTCCTCTCTCTGTCAGAGAGGCTGGTCCCGGGACAGCTGTGCCCCCAGCACCCACCTGATGGCGGCCCTGCCTATGTAGAAGGACTCTCAGGTTTATGACCCGGGAGTCCTTCTACAAAGGGAGATGGTCTCTTACCAGGAGAGCTGTCCTTTGTGATTTCTTACAAGAATACAGCGTTAATAAACGCTGCTATGCTTGCGATGAGTGGCGGGATGTATCGCATGCAAAATGCAATGCATGCAACCCACCCCCAAATGACACTGATAAGGCGACCATTCCAGTAAATCTATGCAAGTATGATAATCATCATATTATAACATTTATTAACATAAGATTTCTGTGAGAGCTGTAATAACATTATTATAGATGCCTATCCACAATAAGGCCATTGAAGCTCCTACAGTAACCGTGTTAATAATTTTCTTCTGGTTCTTGTCAAACTAAAAGCTGATAAATTTTCCTGGACTGTGGAAGAAGACGTCAGTAAATTCAGGTAAATGCTCACAGTGGGGATTCTTTGAAGAAAGATCACACGAAGTCCTTAAAATAATCTGACAAAGTTCTTTTTAAGCTCTAAACTCCTTTAATATTCAATTCCCAATAATGTTTTCCTTGCGACCTGCTCAGCATCAATCAATAGATGTAAATGTTTCCGCCGCTGTCTCCCCGATGTGTGTCAGAGAGATTGTAAGGTATTACTGTGGTGCAGTCTGTGACAAATCACTCAATAGTGTTAATTCTTTTGGAAAAGAAAGACGGTCTGGTCAGAAAGTCGCCGTGCCGCATGTAAAGACATCTGGGTGCCGCTTAAACGGGTCACTAGGGTGAATCCTGATGGTTTATGTGAGACGTTCCGCAGTTGATAAGTGTTTCAGCTGTTTTATGGTCAAAAACTTTTACACGTAGAAGATTTCTACATCATTAAAGAGTAAAGAGAAAATCCCATGCACTTCTGCCGGACTGCAGAATTAGGCAGGAGCTTCAGGACAGGCCGACCGCCGTCATTTTACCTACAATCAAAATCCCGACGGTCAAAATACGACGTCCATTAACCGACGGTCAAAATCCCGACAAGGTCAAAATTCCGACATTTAAAATACCGACAAAGTGAAAATACTGATATTTAAATTGTTGAAAGATCTAAAAGTCAACATGAGGTATGCTGACATGCGTGTAACTGGGACACACAGGTATGCTCACATGCGTGTAACTGGGAGCTGTGAAAAATGAAAATAAGGCATCTTCCTCAAAATATGTAAATAAAAATGCAATAAAAAAATGGAAAAAAAGAAACCCACGAGATTTTCACAAAATAAAAGTCTCCAGTCTCCAGGGGAAAATATCCAATCTAGATCCTGTGGTATACACCAGTTTATTTGGGATCCGGTCTCTATGTCTACAGTAACTAGGTCGACACTACCTAGGTCGAACACTATTGGTCGACAGTAACTATGTCGACAGGGTTTCTAGGTCGACAGGGTCTCTAGGTCAACATGTTCTAGGTCGACAGGTCAAAAGGTCGACATGGGTTTTTCACAATTGTTTTCTTTTTTTGAATTTTTTCATACTTAACGATCCATGTGGACTACGATTGGAATGGTAATCTGTGCCGAGCAAAATGGTAGCGGATCGAGGCACCTTGCCCGAAGCATGGCGAGAGAAGCGAGCCATGCGAGGGTCACGGTGCACTAATTGGGGTTCCCGGTCACAGTACGAAGAGAACGACACAATTTAAAAAAAAAAAAAAACTCACGTCGACATTTTGACCTGACGACCTAGACCATGTCGACCTAAAGACCCTGTCGACCTAGTTACTGTCGACCAATAGCGGTCGACCTACACACTGTTGACCTAGTTAGTTACTATTCACCTTCCATACCACACGCGTTTATTTCCATCCCAGCATTGAATCCGAGATTATCTTAATCCCTGGAAATGGAGAAGGGGGTACAAATTCGGAGGCTTTGGCCCCTAGTTTTTCAGTTTGTCTAGTAATGTGGTAATTATATATTTGCTTGGTTGAAGTCCTTACCATTCCACACCAACATAGGAACATAGGAACATAGCAATTGACGGCAGATAAGAACCATATGGCCCATCCAGTCTGCCCTTTAGGGTATTAGGGGCAGGGTATTAGGATTGTTTTAGCCGTTTGGGTTAGGGGTTAGGGTATTAGGGATAACTCTAATGGTGCCCATACACTTGTGAGATAATCGGTGCTAACCTTAGGAGTGTTTTTTGCAGCCGTGCGATCGGGTCTGCATTGCGCATGCGCACGGGTCGCAATACGCATGCGCATCGCGGGCCGGCGACGGACGGCAACGGGCAGCGACAAAATGAACGAAGAAAGAGATTGCACCGGCGATTGCAAGAAGATTGACAGGCAGATGGCGTTCGTGGGCTGCAACTCACCGTTTTCTAGGAGTGTCTGGAGAAACGCAGGCGTGCCAGGCCGTTTTCTGGGAGGGTTCCTGACATCATCAACGTCCTGGATCGTCGCAGCTGGTGAGTAAGTCCTGAGCTGTGCAGAGAGTGCACAAACTTTTGTTTGTGCAGATCTCCGCACAAGCGTTTGCATCCCTGCAAAGCCCTAACCCGCTCCCCTGTGGGCGGCGATTACCTGGTCGCAGCAGTGCAAAAAACCACCTGCGTGCAACCAGGCCTGAATTGTCCTCTTCCTTTTGCCTCTTCTCATAATGTGAAAAGTCATCAGAGAATGAGGTGGTATGTTTGTAGCTAGCTATGATTCAGAGAACTTGGCAAGCTTTTTCCAGGAGGACCACCTGTGGCTGAAATGATTGGTTTATTAAACTGTGCGTGTCCTGTTTATACAACATAAGGGAGGGTGGGAGGGCCCAAGACAATTCCATCTTGCACCACTTTTTCTCCTTTGCATGATGTACTCTTTGGGGCCTAGTTTTTAAATCTGCCATCTTGTCTGACGCTGCAGTGCCACTCCTAGATGGGCCAGGTCTTTGTGCCACACACTTGTGTCGCTTATCTTAGTCATCCAGCAACCTCGGTGCAACCTTTTGGCCTAAAAACAATATTGTGAGGCGTGAGGTGTTCAGAATAGACTGGAAATGAGTGGAAATGGTTATTGAGGTTAATAATACTGTAGGATCAAAATTACCCCAAAATTCTGTAAACAGATCCAAAACCAAAATCCGAAAGGGTGGTTTTGGCAAAACCAATCCAGATCCACAACACGAACGGAGATCCAGATCTAAAACCAAAATACAAAACCCCAAAAGTGTCCACCGCACATCTCTAGTTTTTACTACATTTGTGTCTTATTTGCATTGCTAATGTGATAAAAGCACAAGGTACGCTTACCCCTGTACACCATAAAGTGTTAGCTCCGAGGGCCACATTACTGTTTTGCATTCCAGAGCTTAGTAAGATTTTTGCAGCACCTAGTGGAACCTGTGGGGGCTAATTTTCCAAGAAAATAGGTGGGCACAACTTATATTTCCTGTGTCTACTACGGTCCCCGACATATGCATTCAGTATTTTATATCACAACACTTTTCACTGTATCACTGATAGCAGAGGCAGAACTCGGGGAGGCAACGGAGTCAGCTGCCGCCGGGCTCCGGCTTTGAAGGGGGGCACTTATCCTCCGGTTCTGTGTGTTCAGCGACATTAATCAATTAAGTTAATTGACAGCAGCCGGTACCTCTTCCGTAGCTGAATTCCCCACTAGTCACTGCACCTTACATATCACACCCTCTTTATTATAGCTATACTGGAAGCAGACACCTTACTGATGAAGCTGTTGCTCCTGTATAGGAAATATGAGAATTCTAACTATATGAAGTTATTTCTCTGACAATTACACATAACTTCATACAGTTAGAATTCTCACACTTCCTATGCAATAGCAGATATCTCCATCAGTAAGGTACATGCTACCAGTGTAATAGGTTGTGGGTTCTAATCCTGGAATACTTGTCAGAGAAATAATCAGCATTGTGAGTGACTGAGAAGATCTATGTAGTGTGTGGCTGGACAGGGCCGGTTCTTGCCCTTGTGGCGCCCCGGGCAAAAATAGGGGCGTGGCTTCATATGGGGGCGTGGTCAGTTACGCCCCCATTTGTGCCCCCTGTAGCGCAGCTGGAAGAAAAATAAAAAATAAATAAAAGTATACTTACAATCCCCGTTCCTGATTCCAGACCTGCTCCTCCGCCGGCGCCACTCTTCTCCAGTCCTCGGATCTATAGGAGAGAAGTCTTTACGTCTCTCCCATAGCACAGCATAGACACTAGAGGTCAATTATGACCCCTAGTGTCTGTGCCACTATGCTGTGCGGTGCGCGATGACGTCATCGCTCACCGCACAGCACAGGTCCTCTCCATGAAGAGAAACTAGACGCGTAGCGTCTGGTTCCCTTCAAAGCGGGGGACCAGAGGCGGGCACAGCGGGGGGCACTGCGGGGGGCACAGTGGCTGATCTTGCCATGGTGCGGCGTCCTCCGGATGGCGCCGCCCCGGGCAAAAGTACTGCTTGCCCGTGGCAAGATCCGCTACTGTGGCTGGACCCCTACAAAGATCTGCCTAGTTGCAATATATATATATATATATATATATATATATACGGAGGGGTCACCAATATTTTTCTTGCCTCCGGGCAACTGGTATAAGCTTACGCCACTGACTGATAGATGGGGAGAACATGTACTAATTATCTACTTGTAGCATTGTAACACATACACAAACCATCAACTCACAACAGAAAACAGAATTGTGGGGGTTTTATACACTATGGGTGAGCAAAGTTTATGACTGTACAAAGATGTGCTCTGATTATTATATAAAAAAAATAATACTGAATAAAATAACTGTAGTCGCCTAAAGGGCCCCATACACTAGAACGATAATGCCCGATTTAATCCGATTGCGGGCATTCGGGCCGATATATCGGGTGAAATCGGGCATTTTGGATGTGTTTCCGATCCGATGTATCATATGCAATCCTGCCGTCCGGTAAGCTCCTGGGAAAATTCAAGGGAAATTGTCTCCAACTTCAGCCTCAGACATATCGTTGCAGTGTATGGGGCCCTTAAGCCATAACCATGTTCTAAAACTGCCAGCAAAACCACCAAGTGACAGGACCAGGATACTGTAAGCCACGGTTTGGAGAGATTCTGCAATATCTAGTAACAAACGAGAACAGACAGATATAATTTAAAAAAAAAAAAGTTGTAAGACTTTGCAGTTCACATTGTTCTTTTTAACTTAGGTTGAATTTTAACGATTTTAGGTAACTAATTATGCTGAGATTGTCACATAAATTATGCATTTCAATTCATTATGTTGGCAAATTATCATCTTAACTTCATAGGTGGAAATAGCTCTTAAAAAACAGTTTCTCCTCAGTATGTAATGTAAGAAACAGGAACATTATAAAAGAACATACTATAGAATGGAGAAAAAGAGGATGTTTGAAAGTAACTTCACAAACAAGTAAATTTAGTACCATAATGTGTTTTTATTAGTGTGACACATCAATACTTAATGCTTTTAGGGAACTCTGCTCCTCCCACTATATAACTCTCAGTCTGTGGCTTCCTGCTGCCTCCATTCCCCTCCTCACATCATGTCACTGCCCCCGTCACATGCAGCCCTGTCCTCACTGACACATCACTCATCTCCTGATATACTCTGTGCTGCTGGGGACTCTGCTCCTCCCACTATATAACTCTCAGTCTGTGGCTTCCTGCTGCCCCCATTTCCCTCCTCACATCATGTCACTGCCCCTGTCACATGCAGCCGTCTCCTCACTGACACATCACTCATCTCCTGATATACTCTGTGCTGCTGGGTACCCTGCTCCTCCCACTATATAACTCTCAGTCTGTGGCTTCCTGCAGCCTCCATTCCCCTCCTCACATCATGTCACTGCTCCTGTCACATGCAGCCCTGTCCTCACTGACACATCACTCATCTCCTTATATACTCTGTGCTGCTGGTGACCCTGCTCCTCCCCCTATATAACTCTCAGTCTATGGCTTCCTGCTGCCAGGGGTGTATCTTCCTATTGGCCAGGATGGCACTTGCCAGGGGCGCCGGCCAAGGTAGGGGGGGGGGGGGGGGGGGGGGGACGCGCCGCCAGCCAAGGGGGGGCGCCGCCCGACAGTGCCACAGGGGATAGAATGACATAGTAGTTCTCATTGAGTACATCCCTTAGCCAGGGCCGAAACTAGGATTTCTGTCACCCGGGGCAAGGTAGTCATTTGACACCCCCCCCCCCCTGCCCCCCCCCCCCCCCCCCCCCGCAAAAAATAAATAAAATTATTTTACAATAAATAAATAAAAATAATAAAATAAAAAATAAATAAATGAATAAAAATATTATATATATATATATATATATATATATATATATATATATATCTCTCTTTCAGAACTTCAGAACTTTTTAACCTGAAAAACTGCCTTTTCTAACATAAATTTCATATCCAGGAAAAAGTGTCCCCATTTTACACATTGCGGCAGGAAAAAGTGTCCCCATTTTACACATTGCGGCAGGAAAAAGTGTCCCCATTTTACACATTGCGGCAGGCACGTGTCCCCATTTTACACAGTAAGCTGGCAAGTGTCCCCATTTTACACAGTACGCTGGCAAGTGTCCCCATTTTACACATTGCGGCAGGCACAGGTCCCCATTTTACACAGTACGCAGGCACAGGTCCCCATTTTACACAGTACGCTGGCAAGTGTCCCCATTTTACACAGTACGCTGGCACAGGTCCCCATTTTACACAGTACGCTGGCACAGGTCCCCATTTTACACAGTACGCTGGCACAGGTCCCCATTTTACACAGTACGCTGGCACAGGTCCCCATTTTACACAGTACGCTGGCACAGGTCCCCATTTTACACAGTACGCTGGCACAGGTCCCCATTTTACACATTACGCTGGCACAGGTCCCCATTTTACACATTACGCTGGCACAGGTCCCCATTTTACACAGTACGCAGGCACAGGTCCCCATTTTACACAGTACGCTGGCACAGGTCCCCATTTTACACAGTACGCTGGCACAGGTCCCCATTTTACACAGTACGCTGGCACAGGTCCCCATTTTACACAGTACGCTGGCACAGGTCCCCATTTTACACAGTACGCTGGCACAGGTCCCCATTTTACACAGTACGCTGGCACAGGTCCCCATTTTACACAGTACGCAGGCACAGGTCCCCATTTTACACAGTACGCAGGCACAGGTCCCCATTTTAAACATTACGGCAGGTGGTGGGGAGAGGGAGGGAGAGAGAGAGAGAGAGAGGAAGGGAGAGGGGCTGACTTACATTTGAAGCGGTTCTCGCCGCTCTTCAGCCGCCTCTCCCTCCTCGTCTGCGCGGCTCCGGGCTCCCCCTTCAGTTCTCCCTCCTCCGGCGGGGTTTCGTTGAATGACGCGTTTGCGCCGTGACGTCACGACGCAATCGCGTCATTCCGCGAAACCCTGCCCCCCGAGCTGGGCACTCGGGAGAAGGGGGTTTAAAAGTGCCGCGGCGGTGTTTGGGGGTCTCGGCGCCCCCTCCAATCCGGCGCCCAGGTCGCCTGCCCCCCTAGCCCCCCCCTAGTTTCGGCCCTGCCTTAGCAGTGCTCGTCCACTGCCGGACTCTCAGAAGCGTATTGCACTCTGACACTCTCTGTGACTACAGTCACAATGATAGTGAATATAGCCGGGGGGCGGGGCACGGCCAGGTATGGGGAGGGGCGAGGCACCTCCTCTTCCTCATCCGCTCCCCTTCTCATTGGTCCCACGCGGTCTGTCACTAAACACCAGCCCCTACAATCAGCACCAGTCAGCAGTACAGCATGAGCATACCTGTACATTTTCTGCGGTACCGTAGCTGCACTGCATGGTCTATCCTGGCAGTCTGGATCCAAGGTTACAAAGAGCTCTGTATGGAGAGGTATCTAGACCAGTGACTGCCTGTCCAGCTGTGTTGAGACTACAAGTCCCAGCACACCTTGTCAATTGGATTTGCTGGGACATGTGGTGCCATCACACCTAGAGAGGAGTTTTAAAATGTGGGTATGTGTGCATATATCCCCTTGGTGTCCCTGTCTGCACCCTCCTTATAATTCCCCTCTGTGACTCTGCCCATACACTCCAGTAATTCCCTCTCAGTGTCCCTACCCGCACACTCCTCGTAATTCCCTCAGTCTCCCTGCCCGCACCCTCCTCATAATTCCTCCTCAGTGTTCCTGTCTGCACCCTCCCTGTAATTCTCCCTCCGTGTTCCTGACTCAGCCTCCCTGTGACTCCCCCCCCCTCAGTGTCCCTGCTTGCACACTCCAGTAATTCCCTCTGTGTCCCTTCCCGCACCTTCCCTGTAATTGCACCTCAGTGTCCTTGACCGCAGCCTCCCTGTAACCCCTCCCTCTCTTTTCCCTACCTGAACCCTCCCTGTAATTCCCCCTCAGTGTCCCTGCCCACACCCTCCTGTAATTCCACCTCAGTGTCCCTGCCCGTACCCTTCCCGTAATTCCCCCTCAGTGTCCCTGCCTGCACACTTCGGTAATTCCCCCTCAGTGTCCCTGACCACACTCTCCCTGTAACTGCCCCTCAGTGTCCCTGACCTCAGCCTCCCTGTAAGCTCCTCCACCTCATTGTCCCTACCCGCACCCTCCCTGTAATTCTCCCTCAGTGTCCCTGACCTCAGCCTATCTGTAACTCCCCCCCCTCTGTGTCCCTGGGTGGGGGAGCTGGGGGGTGCCAGTTCCTTACTTTGCCAGGGACGCTCAGACCCCTAGATACACCCCTGCCTGCTGCCTTCATTCCCATCCTCACATCATGTCACTGCCCCTGTTACATGCAGACCTGTCCTCACTGACACATCACTCATCTTCTGATAAGCTCTGTGCTGCTGGAGACCCTGCTCTTCCCACTATATATCTCTCAGTCTGTGGCTTCCTGCTGCCTCCATTCCCCTCCTCACATCATGTCACTGCCCCTGTCACATACAACCCTGTCCTCACTGACACATCACTCATCTCCTGATAAACTCTGTGCTGCTGGAGACCCTGCTCTTTCCACTATATAACTCTCAGTCTGTGGCTTCCTGCTGCCTCCATTCCCCTCCTCACATCATGTCACTGCCCCTGTCACATGCAGCCCTGTCCTCACTGACACATCACTCATCTCCTGATATACTCTGTGCTGCTGGGAACCCTGCTCCTCTCACTATATAACTCTCAGTCTGTGGCCTCCTGCTGCCTCCATTCCCATCCTCACATCATGTCACTGCCCCTGTCACATGCAGCCCTGTCCTCACTGACACATCACTCATCTCCTGATATACTCTGTGCTGCTGGGGACCCTGCTCCTCTCACTATATAACTCTCAGTCTGTGGCCTCCTGCTGCCTCCATTCCCCTCCTCACATCATGTCACTGCCCCTGTCACATGCAGCCCTGTACTCACTGACATCACTCATCTCCTGATATACTCTATGCTGCTGGGTGGGGACCCTGCTCCTCCCACTATATAACTCTCAGTCTGTGGCTTCCTGCTGCCTCCATTCCCGTCCTCACATCATATCACTGATCCTGTCAAATGCAGCCCTGTCCTCACTGACACATCACTCATCTCCTGATATACTCTGTGCTGCTGGGGACCCTGCTCCTCCCACTATATAACTCTCAGTCTGTGGCTTCCTGCTGCCTCCATTCCCCTTCTCATATAATGTCACTGGCCCTGTCACATGCAGCCCTGTCCTCACTGACACATCACTCATCTCCTGATATACTCTGTGCTGCTGGGGACCCTGCTCTTTCCACTATATAACTCTCAGTCTGTGGCTTCCTGCTGCCTCCATTCCCCTCCTCACATCATGTCACTGTCCCTGTCACATGCAGCCCTGTCTTCAGTGACACATCACTCATCTCCTGATATACTCTGTGCTGCTGGGGACCCTGCTCCTCCCACTGTATAACTCTCAGTCTGTGGCTTCCTGCTGCCTCCATTCCCCTCCTCACATCATGTCACTGCCCCTGTCACATGCAGCCCTGTCCTCACTAACACATCACTCCTCTCCTGATATACTCTGTGCTGCTCCTTGGTAATACAATAGTACATGGTTTGTTACATGGAGATTACATGTTTATGACTATATATAAAAATCACAGAAGAGAGTCCTGGACTCAGCACAACCTCTGTGTTGGCTCATTCTGGGACTAGTTTCATAAGCATTAGAAAGTGACCAGTGAGGGGTGGCAGCGGTTTCTGCCAGGGGATCATTAATTGCGACATAGCTTAGTCTGCAGGGGCCATACGGTTGGTCTTGGAGCCATCAGTAAAGAAATGTACAGTACTTGAAATTGTCTCTTTTCATATGAAATACTGAAACAACAGATGTTGGAAACAACGACTGCATCACAGAGAATATAGAAAACATAGTGATCAATGCTCAATATCAGATATATCAGTAGATATAGAAAACCTTACAGATCCCTGTTATCTGGATAATGCCAACATACTCTATGTACCTCCTGATTTCCCTTAGGTACAGTCAGGGCATAGAGAAGGGTAGGGGAGTCCTGATTACTCAGGCACAAGCTTGTTGGGTTGGGCCCATAGGAACTCAGGCAGCTGCTAAGGGGGACAAATATCTCACTTTGCGGTGCTGTTGGGAGACATGGCCATGCCTCCATAATTTGGCCTTGTCCATCAGTACCCAGGCCCCATTCAGCTCTTGGCAGCCCTGGGTACAGTCCTTGCTGTTACCACCTGTCCTGACCTTAAGATACAATGTCTTCACCTCCAATCTAGAATCCTTCAAAAATGGACTTAAGACTTTTTTTTATCACTAATGTCCCTTTCTTAGGTTTGTTTTGTATTTTGTATTGTAAAAGGCAAATGCGAAGCAATTTAGGCTACCATCTCAGATTCCCATCATCTACTGCATCTCCTCCATTCCCGATACTGTACAAAGACTCAGAGTGATGGGCAATGATTTCATCATGTGCAGATAATTGATGTTAGTAATAGATTCGGTTACTACCACTTGTCATCTGAGAGTGTTCATCTCTACACAAGGATAAAATGGGTCTTCTCTTTAAGTGACTGACCTGTCATCACTATTATCCCATCTTTCAGTTTGATTGGGTTTCCTCCAAGCCCCTGGCTAACGTCCACACTCCAAAGACATATTGGTTGGTTACTTTCTGCACAGTACTGCATTATTGATGACGCTATATAAATGAATGTGACAGCAGGAGGGTTTTGACTGACTGCGAGCTGCTTTTGGGGAGGAAGCATCCCAAACCACTGTGTTTGAGTAGTTTGCAGAATTTCTGTGCTGGAGACAGTCACAGAAAGACAAGTGTGACTGCCATCACCGAGAATAGTAGTGATACCATGCGGGCCATAGGGGAGGTGAACGCCAAGGTGACCGTTACCCAGTTGGAGACGGAGATTGGCATCTCATCAGAATCCATCTGCTTGATACTTGAAGAAAAGCTTGGCCTGAGCAAGGTTTCTGCAAGAGCAGAAGGAGGCTCGAGTGACTTGGTGCTGCAACATGCTGGCCATGTTTTATGGCGGTCGCTCAAACTCAATCCGGGATATCATCAGTGGCGATGGATACTGGATCTAGTTTCCTGAGAGCAAACAACAGTTGGCCCAGTGAACCCACGTTGGAGGTGCACCACCACAGAAGTTCTGACATGAGTGCAGCATGGCCATATATGGCCATATTATTGGCTGTTATTGTGGCCAAGTCTGGTCATGTAGCTATCGTACCAATTGTGCAGCAGTCATGCAGCATCACTAGTGACTGGTACACCAACCAATGCCTGACGCAAGTGCTGGAAGTAATTTCCAGGCACCCATTGAAGATCTTGTGCTCGTGGTGCCTGTCTCCATGATGACAATGCACCTGCCCACAAGTCCAGGAAAGTGGTGGATTTTCTATCCTATGAATACAACCAGGAGCTTGGTCATCTGCCATACACTCTAGACCTGGCCCCCTGTGACTTCTTCGTGTTCCCACATATCAAGTACTTAAATTGGTGGGGTTCATTTTGAATCACCATAAGCTGCAGTGGAGACCTGTATCCAGCAAGTAGAAGACATACCTGCTTCGGACTGTTCCAGCTGATTCACCGAGTGGTTGACCGCATGGAACTTTGCATAGACTTCTCTGGTGAATGCTTTGAAAAAATGTGATGTTCACTTTGTTTGTAAATATAATACTTTTTGTGAACCCGGAAACTTTTTACACCCCCCCCCCCCCCCCCCCTATGTGGTCGACAGACAATGTTTATGCTTTGGTTCTTTAATTTACTCGTCTTGAATTGAAATAGTGTCTGAGCCAATCTGTCACTCCTCGCTCAGCCTTACAAACAAGCCATTTCTGTCACCCTCATCACGCCAAACAGAGCCATTCCCTGAAGAAATATGGTGGAAGCCAGCCATTACCCACCAGCGTGTTCTCGCACAACGCACGGATACTGTGCATTTTTGCAGATATTTAATAGTAATTTTGAAATCGTTCTAATGGTGGCATGTTACTCCTGCCTATTCATTAGAAAATATATAGCAAGCCAATAGGAACATGTAAACAGCTATAAAAAGCTCTAATACTTGTGATTAATGAGCAAGAATTAAAGACCAGCTTCATCTAAAATGTATCATTGACTATTCTCCCACATTCTTTACTAGCAGAGAACTGATCATAAACTTCTTTCAAATACCAAAACATAAAAATCTGTCAGCCTTAATTAGAGCTCCTGCTAAGTGACATTAATCTTCCACCTTACCCTTCACTTCCAGTCCACGAATAATCTCTTCTGGCTATTTAAGAGCCGTTGCACATTTTCTCTAGTTTGTTACATAGGCTCGTCATGTTTCAAGGTTCAATGTTTTATAGGAGTTGAAAATTAAACATTGTACAGTAAGGAAAGAGGAGAAAAAAAAGTAGGAGAGAATGTTAGACTGTGGAAGATATTCCCAAAGATAAATATTGGTCAATACATCAGAAAACTGAATTTATACAGGTCTGGATTTTACAGCTAAATGTATGGATCTCCAATATGGCTCAGTTTTGTGACTTTGGAACAAGGGAGAGGAGACCCTGCTTGTTTGCTGATTTGATTTAATTAAAGATGCTTCCACTGGTTGTACAGTATATTAATTCTTAAACCAGTTTGTCAAATCGGTTCCAAAAGTTACACGTCTGTCGTGTCCAAACCGGTTTGACCATGTTCCAGCTGGTTCATGCACTTTTCAAACTAAAGTTTAGACATTTTGGTGGTTTTTATTGTGAACCGAGAACCTAGAATGATGAATTCTGGACAAAGTGATGAACGAGATTCAAATAAAATGTAAACAAAATAAATAAATAGTAAAATAGCTTCTATTGATTAAAAATATTAAATAATGGTTTAAAAAAAATAAAAAATACAATTTTCTTGGCACCTTTGAGCAAGAACCCTGAACAGCAATGGCAAACCTTGAACACAGATGACTAACCTTGAAAATGATTAGCAAACACAATCTACGAATGGTGAACTGTAAATGTCAACAATAAGGCACAAATTTCTAATCACAAATTTGAATTTGAGTCTGCTGACAATGTGAAATTTTTACTATATTCTGTATTCTAACTATATTTTGAGCATCTCAAGTTTTAATCCCCCAGTTTTAGTTTATGAATACATAAACCCTCCCTCCCTGTAATATGTGTTTTGCTTCTACAGGTTTGGATTTCTGGAGTTGTTCAATTGGCCTTTTGGAGACACATGGGGAAATAAATGGCCAACCAATAAGCTTCCAGCTGTCATTTTACCAGCACAGCCTGTAACATCATAGTTAGTAGCTTATTGGTTGGTAATTTATCTCTCTCCAGAATTTGATTAATCTTTCCCAGACAGAATAGAATTTGAGATGAGAACCCTAGCTTACTGCCCAATATCCCAATACAACTTTACCCAACTCAAGAAGCAATACACCAACTGTAGACTCATGAACTGTTACACTTCTTATTGTTAGCCTTAATTGATATGTCCCCACCAGCTGTTCCTTGCACCATATAAAGAAACAATTACATTGAAGACACATCGACGTCAGTATAAATAGTACAAATAGAATTGTATAAGACATATGATTCTTTGCTCCCTCACCATTTGGTAGTCATGCTTTCCTCCATTGCGGAGGGTACTTTTACCCACAGTATTCTTTACAAATTACTGTATCTACTCCATTCTTGGCACGAACAATGGTCCATCTTCAATTGGAAGAAGGCACTTGTGTTTGATGAGAAGGCTGTCATCTGACACAGAGGCATTAACTTCATTCATGAAAAGCCCCTCTGAGCATAATGTTCATTATTGATGGATGTAGAGTTTACAGAAGCGGAGGCACCTTGTCTATGTGATTTCAGTATTCTGTAAGAACATCAATGAGATGCTAAACACTAAAGGTGAGGACGAGAAATACAGATTAAATAAACATTGTTCTTTAGGAAACCTTAAGATATATATAGAAAATCAATTTACTAGAACCTCAAGGTGAGCTATAGGCAACCTGTGGGACTACACCAATTGTGGGACCATAATTTCCAGCATGCACTTTCAGCCTCTGGGACTTGTAGTTCCACTGTTGCCACTGGCTGCCTGTCTTTGATTAGCTGAAACAAGATACAAATAAAGAAGAAGAATTGGGTTTAGCTCCTACTGTCAAATAGAAAATCTGACTTATAATATACAATTAGAATAAATTCACATTTTAGCTTTGTTAATAATAATAATAATAATAATAATTTTATTTATATAGCGCTCTTTCTCCAACAGGACTCAAGGCACTTTACAGACATCAAAAACAATGCACATAATACAGAATATTTGAGTAAGACAGCAATAGATAAGCCACACAGATATAAAGGAAAACCTTAAGCACACAGAAGCATAATGCATGATTGGTGTCGGCATTTTGGATAACAACTTCCAAGGGTTGTGTATTCCACCCTCACAAGGTACCAGGTGCGGCAGCCATCTTGGGCGCACAGCGTAGGATTACCCAAGGTGGAATAGTCAACCCCTAGAAGAGATGACACAAAATGGGGTGATTTCAGAGTCCTACAGGTCAGAGTAGGGTTCCAACAAAACCATCAGGTCTATGTATTTTTCATCCCATCCACAAGCGTACCAGATGAGGCAGCCATGTTGGGCACACTTCAAAAGTTACACTGTGTGAGGTGAGCCATACAAGGGCCCAGTGTAATAGTATGATGTACCCTGTATGTAGGGCACAATGGCAGGATGTGCAATCAGTGGAGGTGGAAGAGAAAAAAATAATAATAATAATTTCATTTATATAGCTCTTTTCTACAATATAATGAGGATATGATATAAAAGAGGAACACACACAAAATTTTTATTAAATAGTAGTACCTACTGTATAGCCATATACAGTATAGGACTAAATTTATATTTTTTTCCCATTAGGCAATTATTTCTGCCCTGCCCAATAATTTTATATCTCCCAACAATCATACGTGCAAAATACTGCCATGTCCAATTAAACCAAACCCTGCCCCCATCGCCCAAGATGTCCAGTTTTGGTGAAGCTCTGCCCACTTTGTGTAAACTCTGCCTCCTTAACGCTCTGAGATTCAGGACAGTTCGTAGGTGTGTAGTCTGACCATCTAACCTGCAGTTCATTGTGGTTCAAGCATCCTGTGGTATAAAATTAGTATGATGCAGCCTGTAATGAGCTCATGGTTATATTTTCCCAAACTGTCACTAACAAAGTGTTAATGTACACAATAAAAAAATAATTTCAGGCGCTATGTGGCCATTAAACAACTCCAATCCTGTTCACATAGAGCCATCCAGTGCATAGGTCAGAATCCAGTATGTCGTTGTCAGGGCAGCCATCGGGGGAAGGGGGGGGGGGACTGTGGGGACTCGTGTCCTGGGCCCTTACAGAGAGGGAGCCCACCCCTGGCTCCTACTACCAATACCTGGAGAGCTGCACCAGGCTGTGAAACAACAGCGGACTGATGCACAGGGAGAACTTCTTAAGACAAGCCTTCAACTGTGCATCAGATCTCTGTGAACCGTTCCTGTAGGTCTGCAACACTCCACCTATATGTAACGTCACAATGTATGACATCACATAGGGGTGGAGCAGTGCGGCAGAATATTTTTTTTTTTGCGGGGAGGAGGGGCCCTGTCTCTTTTGTCAGTCCAGGGCCCCACAATTTATGATGGCAGTCCTGGTCATTGTCAACACAAAAGTATATTAATATTTGTTTCTACATTTGTAAGTTTTTTTTTTTTTTCTTTTTTAATTACAGATTTACAAAAACTGAGAGTACAATTATCAGGCACTATACTCAATTTACTACACTATTCTGCATTGTAGATGTTACATAGGGTATACATAGAGCACATATTGGACTAGACACTTCCTCAGTACATGTAGGACTTAAACACATGGCCTTAAAAAGTTGATACTGACGTGAGGCCTTGTCCTAATACGGCAATATTATTCATAGACTTAATTCATTGCGAACATGTCTGCAGTTCCTATGAATAAATAAAAGCAATTAGTTAGAGATTAGTAAAATGAATTTCAGTGCATTGCAACTGAGGAGTCTGCAAAGGTCAGGCTCAGAAACTATTGCAGCTTTTTGGAATAAAATTGTTTTTGCAAATGTTATCTTTGGAGAAGAAATGAAACAAAAAAAAAACCTCATATCAAAACAAATGGTACAGAACGTACATTTCAGATGACTACGTAAACCCTTAATAAGAACTTTATTTGAACCAGTAAAAGATTTGTGAAATTATTCAGCAAAAATCAAACTGTTGGTCCATGATTGCAAATTGTTCCCCGAACCCAACTGTGGAAGATTAATATTTATTGTGTATGTTAAAAACAAGTAACTATCTAGGATTTCTTTCCAGTTGGATCTAGAGATGAGCGGGTTCGGTTTTACTTGGTTTTAGGGGGTCTTTCTGAGTTGATCGTAGCTGTGCTACGATCTTCTTCCCAGACATGCGGGGGACGCCCAGCACAGGGCTAGTCCACCCCGCATGTCAGTGCCGGCCCCTCCGCAGAAGTGCAAAGGCATCGCACAGCGGCGATGCCTTTGCACTTCAAGAGTAGCTCCCGACCAGCGCAGCTTTAGTGTGCTGGCCGGGAGCTACCCATCGTTCCCTGGTCCGCAGCGGCTGCATGTGACGTCACGCAGCCGTTGCGGCCCGCCCTTCGTTCGGTCCGGCCACGCCTGCGTTGGCCGGACTAAACCCACGAAACGGCGGCCAGCCCCAGCGATCGCCTCTGCCTGTCAATCAGGCAGAGGCGATCGCATCCCTGTTACGGCCCTCGGCCGTCTGGCATGCGCTGGCGCACTACGGCGCTGGGGCATGCGCAGCAGGGACCTGTTTGCTCTGCTGCGTTAAATCGCAGCGAGCGAACGGGTCAGAATGACCCCCTTACTCGGTTCTCAAAACGGCATCTTATTAGCTCACGGATGTCTCGTGTTTTGGATAGCCAATCAGATGCCGTTTTGAGAACCTAGTATATTCGAGTAAAACCCGAACCCACTCTTCTCTAGTTGGGCCATATAAGCTGTCGGTCCTCGTCTAATATGGCGTAATCTCGCAATATAATTGATTAAGTTATTTCACTCTATAGTACAGTAGAGTTAATTTCCATATTACAGTACTTACTGTATCTGCATTTTTATTTAAAAATTTTAGAACCGTCAGCTTTGATACAGTGATTATCACTGAGACGCCAATAAAACAGCACCTTCAGTGACAGAAAGAATGCTGGATTCTTAGTAGTTACTTTTGGACAACCGCAGGGAGCGCAAGAAGACTTCAATGGGACAACTCAATTCAAAGGCTGCAATGTGCGTTCTGGAATGCCGCGCCATGACAAACATACAGTACAGCACCGAGTTTGCCTGGGGATAATTGGTGATGATGGGCTACCGTAATCAGAGCCGGCCCTAACCAATATGATGCCCTAGGCAAGATTTTGGCTGGTGCCCCCTAGCACCACCGCTAGTTCTGCAGGAGATGCCTGGCATGAGTCAGCTGGCAGCTCTGCTAAAGTCAGGCGCCTTTTGTTTATGAAAATGCATCTTATTTGCATTACTATGTGGCTAGGTTGCACAAGCAGCTTCTGCTGATTAAAATGATATGCAGCATGCCTATATTCTGTGTGCGACTGTGTCTATATCTGCATACGAAATGCTACATTACAGTGATTTTCAGGAATACACACAACGTAGCATTTTGTATGCAGATACAGCGGCAGCCACACACAGAATATAGGCATGCCGCATATCATTTTAATCAGCAGAAGCTGCTGGTGCCCCTAAGCATACCAAATGCCCTAGGCATTTGCCTAGTTTGCCTATGCCTAAGGCCGGCTCTGACCGTAATGTATGCTAATGCGCGGTTTTGTACATTGCAACCCAATATCACGCAGAATTTAATTGCCCTCAAAGATATGAGTTGAAAATTAAATAGTAGAGATTATGTAATTATTTAAAATTGTTTCTCAAACTTTTATCAAAGCAGCTAAAAAAAAAAAAAATAGCTCAATTATAGAGACATGTTAGAAAACTTCAACTTAAGTGCATATATCTTAACATGACTGTGGGGACTGGTGTCCTGGGCCTTTACAGAAAGGAGGGGCCCCCCATGGCTTCTACTGCCAATACCTGTAGAGCTGCACCAGTCTGTGAATCAAAAGCAGTCTGATGCACAGGGAGGACTTCTTAAAACAACCCTTATCTGCGCATCAGCTCTTGCAATGTATGACATCACATAGGGGTGGAGCAGCAGGGGTGTATCTAGGGGTCCGAGCGCCCCTGGCAAAGTAATGGGCTGCCCCCCCCCCCCCCCCACACACACACACACACACACACACACACACACACACACATTCCCTACATACCTTTGAAATAAGGTGTGAGTATTGGAAATGGGGCATGGTCTTGTGTGGGAAGGGTGTGGTCACAATAGTACTTCCAATTCAAATTATGCCATGCAGTAGTATCCCTTATTCACATTACACTGCATAGTAGTGTCTCGTATTCATGTTACACCATCCCTCCCCCCTAACCCACCTTTCCCACAGCCTGACCCTAACCCGCCCCCCCCCCCCCCAGCCTCATTAGTGGTGCCAAACCCTAACCCACCCTTCCTAATCTCCCTCCCTGCAGCCTAACCCTCCCACCCTCGCAGCCTAACCCGCCCACCCTTGCAGCCTAACCTTTTGGCACCAACTCGATCCGGATTTTGGCATTCTGCATTGCTATCTATGTTGGGATGCCAGCATCAGCATTCCGAGCAGTTTCTGAATGCTGGTGTCAGCTTTCCGACCGCCGGGGTGCCAAACACTGGCATCTTGACTGCATCCCGAATGAAATGCTAATGAGATGCTGTGAGATGAGCCATTAACCAAACACCATTAGTTGGAAGGTAGAAAGGCTTCCTGTTAGAAAAAACATCAGGGTGCCATCACTTCCAAGATAAAATGATCAATTATAAAATTAACTGATATACATTTCCTTGAACCTGGCCTTGAAATAGGTAAGATATGTATTTTCTTTACTACAGTCAACAAGTTAAAGTTTTCGCTTACTTACTACTTACTTACATCTAACATGCATGAAAATCGTGTCGTTTTCCAGGTAATACAGTCCCTTCTCCCAAACACTGACACTTTTTTATTATCTTCAACAACAAATAGATCTATAGCACTGTGCTATGTAACAATTGCTCTGTACCAGGTGCCAGTCTGTTACTGCCGCCGCGGCCCCGGTGTCCGTCAGCACCGCACTGCACTAGTGCACAACAAGGGTTGCTGGGAGCTGTAGTTTATTTTGAGTCTGATTACAAAGTGCGGTGCTGCTGGACAGTAGTCTGATCACTAGTGCAGTGCGGTGCTGACGGATACCGAGGCCGCGGCGACAGTAACAGACTCTGACCAGGTACAGTCTGACAGTACTACTTTTCTAACCTTTGGCCGCGGGTGGCACTGCCAGGCGGCGCCCCCTCCTTGCCTGGCGCCCATGGCGAGTGCCACCCTGGCCAATGGGTAGATACACCCCTGTGGAGCAGTGCAGCAGAATCTTTTTTTGGGAGGAAGCGGCCCTGTCTATTTTGTCAGTCCCGAGCCCCCACAATTTCTGTTGGCAGCTGCCTTGGAGAATGATAAAGTGGAGAATAGAAAAGGTTACCAGCCAATCAGCTCCCATCTGCCATGTTACAGGCTATTTAAAAAATGTCAGTTAGGAGCTGATTGGCTGGTGCCTTTTTTCTCTCCACTTTATCACAATCCAAGGCTTAGTACATCTCCGCCTTTATCAGTGAACCGTTGATATGGTACTGTCTGATTGGTTTCCCAGGGTTACAGCACATTCATGGGGCACAGTTTTAATACATAATTCACATAGTAGTTGATGACAGAATACATATTCCAGATGATTGAAGATCGATACATTTAACATAATTTAAAATACTTGCACGTCAACAAATACCTGCTCATATTCATCTGAAACATGATTATTAATTAATTTTCATCCATGAGTACAAAGAACTGTGTTTCATATAGCTATATATATATATATATATATATATATATACATGGTAGAGTCAGAACAGGTGAGTGTTCAGAACAGGACACGGCACTCCAGGACTATAAATCAATGTATATATTTAATCTCCAAAATGAGTCAACAGCCTGCATATATACATATTCTGGGTAAGCACAGTCAGTGATGTCAATTTTGACTAAATGATCGCGCAAATTGCGGCCACATTTTTCACATTATGTTTTGTATTAGATATGTGGCTTCCCCTGTCAGGCTAACCAGCCAGGGACAGCGTCAGCAACTCCGTGCATCGGGTTGCTATGGCTACCGCCGCCTCCCGATGACGTCATCTTTCAGGCGCCTCGGCCTGACTGGAAGTTCCACGCTGCTCCTGGATTGAGTGTGCTGGCATGGGGACGCTATATAGGTAAGATTTATGTTTTATGTCTGCTTGTGTTGTCTTTCTGCAAGCACTAGCATCACCTGAGGAAGGGACCCGCTGTAGCCCGAAATGCTGCATCGTTAAATATGCCTGTGCTTTGATTCATTCACACTGCATCACATACATCTGTGGCTGTGCTTACCCAGAATATGTATATATGCAGGCTGTTGACTCATTTTGGAGATTACATATATACATTGATTTATAGTCCTGGAGTGCCGTGTCCTGTTCTGAACACTCACCTGTTCTGACTCTATCATGTATACTAGTTTATATATAAAAATTAGTATGTTCCCTTAGTGCGCTCTTATTATACACTACTGAAATGTCTAATTACTTTATGTCAGTTAGTGTCTGAGTTTACTAACATAAATACTATTATATTTCCAAACGGGAAAGCAAGCTTCAACACAGAGAGAATCCTTTGTCGGTAAGGATCAAAAATAGATAAAAGAAGAAATATCTCTATGGAGCGCTCTTATTCTATAATCTGATATAATTAGATGACTGTTGGTGGATGTTATATAAAGAGAGGATGACCTTACACATTTATACACCCATATTAGAATCACATATATCTCTTTATTAAAAGATTTTGATTTAAAACTTATCATAAAACTTTTCCTTTTCTTTTACATTGGAGATACAATTGTATATTTCAACATTATTTGTATAAGGAAAAAAACAACAATATAATGAGCTTTCACCCAACGCGTTTCGTCTATATCGACTTCTTCAGGGGTGTTTTCTAAATAACAGCTCTCTGTTTATATTGGAATAACTGTAGTATTCAAAAGGTATGAAGTTCTAATTGAACCAAAGTTGTACTGCAAAATATTTATTACCAAGTTGAAAAAACTTGAAGAAAATTATTCCCAGAATATGATAGCATTTATTGGGATTCCTTATTATAGGCCACCTAATGAATTATATTCTTCTCCAGCATGTAGATATATATTTCATTCATTTTTCTTGGCTCATTGGGTTGGCATTTCCTCAGTTTTTCAAAGTATCAGTGAAGTCCAACAGAAGGGATCCACTTGTAAACTTTGGATAAAAATATCCCTTTAATTTTCCAGCAGTTGTCCTATATGTCTGCCTGCATAGGTATCCAATATTGTTGTTTTTTTCCTTATACAAATAATGTTGAAATATACAATTGTATCTCCAATGTAAAAGAAAAGGAAAAGTTTTATGATAAGTTTTAAATCAAAATCTTTTAATAAAGAGATATATGTGATTCTAATATGGGTGTATAAATGTGTAAGGTCATCCTCTCTTTATATAACATCCACCAACAGTCATCTAATTATATCAGATTATAGAATAAGAGCGCTCCATAGAGATATATATATATATATATATATATATATAAAAGAACAAAAGTGCAGCAATCAGGTAACAATAAGCAGATCATGAACTCTGTTTGCTTAACAACGTTTCGGTTTTATCAACTGTCATCAGGTAACCTGATGACAGTTGATAAAACTAAAACATTGTTACGCAAACGGAGGGGCAGATGTATTAGGCCTGGAGAAGTGATAAAGCAGTGATAGGTGAAAGGTGATAACGCACCAGCATCAGCTTCTAACTGTCAATTTACATTTTGGAACTGGTGCATTATCACCTTGTACTTATCACTGCTGTATCACTTCTCCAGGCTTAATACATCTGCCCCAGAGTTTGTGCTTATTGTTACCTGAGTGCTGCACCTTTGGTCTCCTATATGCTTGTGTGTGAGGGCACCGAGTCAAGCTACGACCAAGATGCCAAGAGCGTCAGACCCCAGATAGATAGATATATATATATATATGAAACGAAATAGAGGAGATGGCGCCAAGGGAGTTATATCAACGCCCTACCTAAAAACGGACCCTTACAGTACTCTCCGGATAAATTACGTCAGATAACAAATACTAACATAAAAATTTATTAAAACAACATATAAACCCGACACAAATGTTCATAAGTATACAGAGTTGATACATTTACATTTGTCGCACAATTTGAACAATCAGTTTGTAGTGATGAGGAAAAAGCGTAGATATATCACTACGATTTCCTCCTTCTCCTTATTGTAGATTCGGAGGTAACATCAGATAATAGATAGATAAATAACCCAACGCGTTTCGTCTTGTTCCAAGACTTCATCAGGGGTAAAATCTACAATTGTAGAATAATAAGTCAAAACAAATACATAGCAATAAGCATCTTACACTCACATATAACATGACATATTGGTATCAAAGGAACATGACATAGCAACATGAGGAGGAAAACAGATTAAATAACATGAAGAAAGAGGAAAAAAGAGAACCAAAAAAGCACAGGTTGTGAAAAACATACCTCTTCATTTCAGAACATATTGTCAGCACATAAAAGGTCATTCAAAGATGTATGAACAACGTTTCAATATTTCAATGGGACTTGATTGATACAGCGAGGACCATACCTAATTAAAAAACGTTTAATAACCTTTATTAATTAAAGGACACTTTTTGTTCAATTAGGCAGAGATTGGGATTAATCCAATGGAATGGCACATACCTCATATATCATCAGCTTGAGTCTGACATTCAGATATTCGAATATGGGGAAGATTCATATGTGTATAGAATCTAACTGGTTCGCAAGCATAAGGAACCTAATAAATTGATTAATTGGGTATTAATTATAAGAACACCTATGAGTTCATAAATAGACCCCTATCTTATTTTGACACCCATAATTATAACAATTCTGGTATCATTAATGTCTGATCACTAATGAACAGATCTCATGACTAACCCGTGTGGTTTCTATATATGATACAGAACAAAGCCACAGAATTGGCTATAACAAACACCAATGTTACCACTATACAACGATCCTCTACTTAATGATCTGATTATAACCAGCCATTTATTCATATTTGGAAAACCCAGGACTAATTGTATTAACCATCAGTATAGTGAACCCACATGATATGTTTATTAGGGAAACCCATCCTTTATGGACAGTATCACTGATCTATGATCGAATAATTCAAAGAAATTACTCAAAGTGCTACCCACAGGGGGTGTAGTTCATTAGTGCCAATCATTAAAGAAATCTCTATAATATAGCACATACCTCGTCGGTCAGCAGCTTGAACCTGACACTCAGAGATTCAGGAGTGAAGGCAATTCAAATGGGTATAATGTCTAACCAATTTAGAACACGTGGTAGACCTGGTAAATTAATTGGGTTGATATCAATTAGACCATCTATTAAAGTACCAGTATGGTACAAAGAGTTCCCACCCCCTGGAGAAACAAATACTCCTTTCACTTAGTAAGGGGAAGATCTATTAACTATAAAAATTATATAAGTGAGTGTATAACTCATACAACTTAGTTTCATATTCATGAATAAATCTGTCATATTTATATAGTGAATATATATATATATATATATATATATATATAATTAGTGCATATCATATACTCTTTTAAAAATTACATTTATAAATGATTAGTGGTTAACCAGTCAATAAAATACATATAGCTGGTATTTATATTCACTATATAAATATGACAGATTTATTCATGAATATGAAACTAAGTTGTATGAGTTATACACTCACTTATATAATTTTTATAGTTAATAGATCTTCCCCTTACTAAGTGAAAGGAGTATTTGTTTCTCCAGGGGGTGGGAACTCTTTGTACCATACTGGTACTTTAATAGATGGTCTAATTGATATCAACCCAATTAATTTACCAGGTCTACCACGTGTTCTAAATTGGTTAGACATTATACCCATTTGAATTGCCTTCACTCCTGAATCTCTGAGTGTCAGGTTCAAGCTGCTGACCGACGAGGTATGTGCTATATTATAGAGATTTCTTTAATGATTGGCACTAATGAACTACACCCGGGTAGCACTTTGAGTAATTTCTTTGAATTATTCGATCATAGATCAGTGATACTGTCCATAAAGGATGGGTTTCCCTAATAAACATATCATGTGGGTTCACTATACTGATGGTTAATACAATTAGTCCTGGGTTTTCCAAATATGAATAAATGGCTGGTTATAATCAGATCATTAAGTAGAGGATCGTTGTATAGTGGTAACATTGGTGTTTGTTATAGCCAATTCTGTGGCTTTGTTCTGTATCATATATAGGGGTATATGCAATTGCGGTCGAATTCGCGGCAATTATCGCCGTTTTTTAATTCGACCAAATTCGCCAGGTGAATCCCGGCAGGTGCCTGCCGGGATTCACCATATTCAATGAAAAACGGATTCGCCAGAATCGCGGGCGAAAATCGGCCGATTTGGCGGATTTTGCCGCGATTTTAAAAAACGGGGAAAAAACGTGAAAAACCCGAAAAAAAAATGGCGTGGGGTCCCCCCTCCAAAGCATAACCAGCCTCGGGCTCTTTGAGCTGGTCCTGGTTCTAAAAATGCAGGGGAAAAATTGGCCAGGGATCCCCCGTATTTTTAAAACCAGCACCGGGCTCTGCGCCTGATGCTGGTGCCAAAAATACGGGGGACAAAAAGAGTAGGGGTCCCCCGTATTTTTAACACCAGCATCGGGCTCCACTAGCTGGACAGATAATGCCACAGCCGGGGGTCACTTTTATGCCGTGCCCTGCGGCCGTGGCATCAAATATCCAACTAGTCACCCCTGGCCGGGGTACCCTGGGGGAGTGGGGACCCCTTCAATCAAGGGGTCCCCCCCCCCCAGCCACCCAAGGGCCAGGGGTGAAGCCCGAGGCTGTCCCCCCCCATCCAATGGGCTGCGGATGGGGGGGCTGATAGCCTTTGTGATAATAAAAAGATATTGTTTTTTCCATTAGTACTACAAGTCCCAGCAAGCCTCCCCCGCAAGCTGGTACTTGGAGAACCACAAGTACCAGCATGCGGGAGAAAAACGGGCCCGCTGGTACCTGTAGTACTACTGGAAAAAAAATACCCAAATAAAAACAGGACACAGACACCGTGACTTGTACAACTTTATTACATACTGCCGACACACACATACTTACCTATGTTGACACGCCGACTGCCACGGTCGCCGACGATCCGAGGGTACCTGTGAAAAAATTATACTCACCTTCCAGCGTCCAGAGGTACATCCACGTCCAGAGGTAAATCCACGTTCTTGGCAAAAAAACAAACCGAACACCGATCCATACCGGACTAGAAAGGGGTCCAATGTTTTCACATCAGACCCCTTTCTCCCGAATGCCGGGACATCACGTGACTCCTGTCACTGACGTCCCTTCAGCCAATCAGGAAGCGCTACTTCCGTGGCGCTCACCTGATTGGCTGTCCGCTGTCTGTACTGTGACAGCGCATCGCAAAGCCGCTCCATTACTTTCAATGGTGGGAAC
Organism: Pseudophryne corroboree; assembly: GCF_028390025.1. NCBI lineage: Eukaryota > Metazoa > Chordata > Amphibia > Anura > Myobatrachidae > Pseudophryne > Pseudophryne corroboree. The sequence goes on along the minus strand of NC_086451.1, from coordinate 463,040,971 downwards.
TTTGCGGGTAGCGGTGGGGTCACCCGCCGGTCAGCCGCTGACCGGCGGGTGACCTCACCGCTAGCCGCTAAGTTCCCACCATTGAATATAATGGAGGGAGCTGTGCGATGCGCTGTCACAGTGCAGACAGCGCTCAGCCAATCAGGTGAGCGCAACGAAGTTGCGCTTCCTGATTGGCTTAGAGACCTGTCAGTGACAGCTGTCACTGACAGGTCTCATTCGTGGAAAGGTGTCCCATGTGTCAGCATGGGACCCCTTTCAGTCCGTTTTTGGTGCGGGTATTTGCGTTTTCTTATTTTGCCAAGTCCGTGGATTTATCTCTGGACCATGGTTGAGGTGAGTATTTTGAACTTTTCTTTACAGGTATCCGTGGATTCTACATGGAGAAGAGGACCGATGTCGGCGTGTGAACATAGGTAAGTATGTGTGTGTCGACGTATGAAATAAAGTTATACTGTCGACGGTGTGTGTGTCCTGTTTTTATTTGGGTATTTTTTTCCCAGTAGTACTACAGGTACCAGCGGGCCCGTTTTTCTCCCGCATGCTGGTACTTGTGGTTCTCCAAGTACCAGCTTGCGGGGGAGGCTTGCTGGGACTTGTAGTACTATTGGAAAAAACAATATCTTTTTATTATCACAAAGGCTATCAGCCCCCCCATCCGCAGCCCATTGGATGGGGGGGGACAGCCTCGGGCTTCACCCCTGGCCCTTGGGTGGCTGGGGGGGGGGACCCCTTGATTGAAGGGGTCCCCACTCCCCCAGGGTACCCCGGCCAGGGGTGACTAGTTGGATATTTGATGCCACGGCCGCAGGGCACGGCATAAAAGTGACCCCCGGCTGTGGCATTATCTGTCCAGCTAGTGGAGCCCGATGCTGGTGTTAAAAATACGGGGACCCCTACTCTTTTTGTCCCCCGTATTTTTGGCACCAGCACCAGGCGCAGAGCCCGGTGCTGGTTTTAAAAATACGGGGGATCCCCTGTCAATTTTTTCCCCGCATTTTTAGAACCAGGACCAGCTCAATGAGCCCGAGGCTGGTTATGCTTTGGAGGGGGGACCCCACGCCATTTTTTTTTATGATTTTACCCTTCCAGCATAAAAAAAAAAAAAAAAAATAATATTTTAAAAAATATATAAATAATATTTGTGCCTCCCAAAAAAAAAAAAAAAGTACCTAATCCCTTCTAATATAAATAGATCTGCTATTCCCAAAAAAAAAAAAACACCAAAAAAAACATGTTTAAATTTTTTTTATTTGTTTTCACCCTCCAAAGTGTGGCGGATTGAAAATGACGAATTTGCTGTCTAAAAGCACTGCTGTCGAATTTCAAAACTTGAATTGAATATGCTTTGGTCGAATTGCAGCACTTGTATCATTGCAGAAAAGTCGAATTTGCAAAAATTCGAATTTCAAAAAGTCGAATTTTGAAAGTCCGTTTTTTGGTCGGAAAGCACTGGATTGCATAGGGGAATTTTTTTTTTTGGTCGAAAATTACCCGAAATTCGACAATTTCGGGAATTCGACCACAATTGCATATACCCCATAGAAACCACACGGGTTAGTCATGAGATCTGTTCATTAGTGATCAGACATTAATGATACCAGAATTGTTATAATTATGGGTGTCAAAATAAGATAGGGGTCTATTTATGAACTCATAGGTGTTCTTATAATTAATACCCAATTAATCAATTTATTAGGTTCCTTATGCTTGCGAACCAGTTAGATTCTATACACATATGAATCTTCCCCATATTCGAATATCTGAATGTCAGACTCAAGCTGATGATATATGAGGTATGTGCCATTCCATTGGATTAATCCCAATCTCTGCCTAATTGAACAAAAAGTGTCCTTTAATTAATAAAGGTTATTAAACGTTTTTTAATTAGGTATGGTCCTCGCTGTATCAATCAAGTCCCATTGAAATATTGAAACGTTGTTCATACATCTTTGAATGACCTTTTATGTGCTGACAATATGTTCTGAAATGAAGAGGTATGTTTTTCACAACCTGTGCTTTTTTGGTTCTCTTTTTTCCTCTTTCTTCATGTTATTTAATCTGTTTTCCTCCTCATGTTGCTATGTCATGTTCTTTTGATACCAATATGTCATGTTATATGTGAGTGTAAGATGCTTATTGGTATGTATTTGTTTTGATTTATTATTCTACAATTGTAGATTTTACCCCTGATGAAGTCTTGGAACAAGACGAAACGCGTTGGGTTATTTATCTATCTATTATCTGATGTTACCTCCGAATCTACAATAAGGAGAAGGAGGAAATCGTAGTGATATATCTACGCTTTTTCCTCATCACTACAAACTGATTGTTCAAATTGTGCGACAAATGTAAATGTATCAACTCTGTATACTTATGAACATTTGTGTCGGGTTTATATGTTGTTTTAATAAATTTTTATGTTAGTATTTGTTATCTGACGTAATTTATCCGGAGAGTACTGTAAGGGTCCGTTTTTAGGTAGGGCGTTGATATAACTCCCTTGGCGCCATCTCCTCTATTTCGTTTCATATTTTCACACATTTAGTTCCTCCTAACAGGGAACTTAGAGGATACAGGCAGCCATATAATTAATTAATTTTAGTGTTTTATTTGAAATAGCGCAGTGGGAGAGTAATTCTTGTCATATATATATATATATATATATATACACAAAATATTTCATCAGGTTGTCAAAAAGGCTTCGTTATTTGTAGCTATGACAGGAAACAAGTGCAAACTGGATGAGTGATCAATCTTTACTTTATCCCCCCTCGTCCTCCTTTCAGGAATATTCCCAGATTCCCTGACAAGGACACACGCACAGCTGGAGCGTAGAAAGTCGGCTAGCATCACACCTGCCAGCTGGAGCCCCAAAACACACTTGCTCTTTAAAAAGAACACTTCTGAGGTACTCACAAATACAAAGCGTAAAATCCTCCCCTGGTGCCAAATGCATTTCATTTCGAAAACTATGCTTTAAAAAATAAAATACAAAAAAAAAAAAAAAATAATGCTGAAACAGCGCATATATGGTTTTAGTGTGTAGATGAAACCGGGGAGAGATAATTCATATTTGCCTGTGAGAATATTCAGGTCTCAAAGGCTGCATATCATTAAATAAATTATTTCACCATTGCCTGATGGCAATTAGTTCTCTCGTTAAGAACATAAAGGATAACGTCTGTCATAGCTACATGGTAAATGTCTGCCACAGTCTATCAGTGACAGTTTTAGAACTTTGGGATATTTTTTTTTTTTTTTTTTTGTTCTAGGTTCCAGCAAAGATGAAAGAGGTGATTGTATAGATTGTTAAACAAAGGCTAATGGGATATGCCTGAACACCTCAATTTACTTTAAAAGTATACATTAAAATGAGTCTGGCGGTTGCTTTGCCTAAAACTTGTATAGTATAACAGGAGACGACTTACTGTACTGTACGGCATAAATCAATAGTAGTTAGTAGAGATCTTGCATTTATACAAATACGTCTTATCGTCAACCAGAGAACAAAATCAGATCATAGAATATATCTAAGTGCACAAAATTGTTCTAACAGTGGTTTCACAGCTAAATAAAAAAAAAGTTGCCCTCCTTTTCCCACCACTTTAAAATCTTCCCTACCTCAATCCTTTACTTCCACCTAATAATCCAGCAGTCCTGAGAATGCAACCACCCTGAGTGTAGACAATCACAGCATTAGGACTTAAAAAGATCCTAACCAACCTGTAGCCAACCAAAGCATTAGAACCTTCACAAAGATACTATAGATTTACACAGGTTTTCAAACTCGGTCCTCAGGACCCCACACGGTCCATGTTTTGCAGGTCACCTGTAGATTTTTAAAATGTGACAGTTGGTGACACACAGTGCAGCTGCTGGGTGACATGGAAAACATGAACCGTGTGGGGTCCTGAGGACCGAGTTTGAGAACCACTACTATAGAAGCACCTGTAGCCAATCAGTGCATTAGGACATTTACAGGCTGTTGACAACCTGTAGCCAATAAGAGCATTAGAACAATGTCAGGGGTGGACCAATGTGCATCCAATCAGACCAATGCAACATTCACAGGGCTAGACCAACATGTTGCCAAAAAGAGTATTTGAACATTGATAAGGTTAGTAGAACCTGTATCCATTCACAGCTTATGAACACTCATATGGGTAGCCCAACTTGTAGCCAATAAGAGCTTCAGAACACTAATAAAGGTAGCTCAACTTGTAGCCAGTCAGAGCTTTAGAACACTGATAAAGTTAGGGTGTGTACACACGGTGAGATCCTTCCTATGCCCGATTTTCATTTGCGATTTCCCTTGAACTCCCCGGAGCCCAGATAGGACTTGACTAACTTTTCTTGAGATCTGTACTATGTGTGCTTACGATTTTGGCTTATGTGAGATTTTGGCTTATGTGAGATGTCATTGACATGTGAGATGAACTAGATAGTACACCGATCTAGCAAGGATTGACTTGCCTGCACAGTCTATCTTTTCTTGCGATGCCGACCTGGTGGGACCGCGCATCGGGATCAAATCGGGGTCGCAAGGTGACTTTCACCTTGCGATCTGCACTAACTTTTCTTACGATTTTGACTATATAGTCAAAATCGAAAGAAATTATCTCACCGTGTGTACACACCCTTAGCCCAACTTGTAGCCAATCAGAGCTTTAGAACACTAATAAAGGTATCTGAACTTGTAGCCAATCAGAGCTTTAGAATACCAATAAAGGTAGCTCAACTTGTAGCCAATCAGAGCTTTAGAACACTAATAAAGGTAGCTCAACTTGTAGCCAATCAGAGCTTTAGAACACTAATAAAGGTAGCTCAACTTGTAGCCAATCAGAGCTTTAGAATACTAATAAAGGTATCTCAACTTGTAGCCAATCTGAGCTTTAGAACACTAATAAAGGTAGCTCAACTTGTAGCCAGTCAGAGCTTTAGAACACTAATAAAGGTAGCTCAACTTGTAGCCAATCAGATCTTTAGAACACTCATAAATCTAGAAGAACCTGTAGCCAATCAGAGCATAAGACAGTTCAACACAAAAACTAACAACTGTAATATGAACAGCAGTAAAATATTTCTATAATATGACTCTCTGTAGTACAGTAGTTGGTTCAGCCATCAAATGGTTATGTACTCTTCTATAGATGTGCGACACAGGTTCACGTACACATCTCTGAAATTACGCCACAGGACAAAAATATTGCGGGCTCCATAGTCTTTAACCATAATCATTTTCCTCAAAAATTAACCTCTCAATGGTATAAAGAAAGTAACACATTCATATTATGTGACGTTGCATAGTCCACATATGATTTTGACTGGTCTTTGACGTTCAGATTGTGTTCCATTGTTCTGTTTACCGGCATATTAAAAAGCCCTAAAAAGGCCCCATTACACATCGCTGTACACTCATTTCCAGAGCTGTACTAGGGGTGGGATACAAGGGTACAGAAAAACTGAACATCATAGCCAAAGGTCACACAGTAGTCTATGGTGCCAGGGCAGACTAGTAGACACAGAGCGGACAGCAGCAAGGGTCAGTACACAGTAATAGAGAGGCACCAGGGCAGAACGGCAATCAGTAGAATCTAGGAAACACACTCAATGGTCATTGCAGCTGTGATCACTCCCACATCTGCGTAAGCGCCGTTTGTGACATAGAAGACAAGGGGGTTATGTACAGAGGTCATTTTGGGAGACTGCATCCAATATTTGCTACCTAGGATCACTACCTTTGGACCTTGCCCTGTTAGGGGTTAATTGTGGTGCTACAGTATAAGCATCGAAGCAGAAATATTTGCTAATTAAAGAAACATCTGAGGGCAGTTTTATTGGAGCCACATGCATTTTTAATTTTCCTGGAGGCCGCAGTTTGTCTGTACAATATAATTGAGCTTCAGGATATCCGGGGAGACGGAGGCTCAGTTGGATGAGATCGGGAGGTTTGTGAATTAAATGTCATCAACGTTGCCCCACGACATAGTACCACGATTTGAGCAAATGTCCCATGGGAGGCAGGGCCATAGTGATACAATTCACAGAGTACTGCTGTCCCCACCCACTTCATGGGAGAAGCGGGCAAGACCTGAGAGGGCTATCGTCCAAATGCGGGAGCCTCTCAGTAATTTCGGGAGAGCAGTCACGTAAGACTATGGGGGTCATTCCGAGTTGATCGCTCACTAGCAGTTTTTAGCAGCCGTGCAAACGCTAAGCCGCCGCCTTCTGGGAGTGTATCTTAGCTTAGCAGAAGTGCGAACGAAAGGATCGCAGAGCGGCTACAAAAAAAAAATGTGCAGTTTCAAAGTAGCTCCAGACCTACTCCTAGCTTGCGATCACTTCAGACTGTTCAGTTCCGGATTTGACGTCACAAACATACCCTGCGTTCGGCCAGCCACGCCTGCATTTTCCTGGCACGCCTGCGTTTTTTCAAACACTCGCTGAAAACAGTCAGTTGACACCCAGAAACGCCCCTTTCCTGTCAATCACTCTGCGGCTGGCATTGCGACTTAAAAGCGTCGCTAGACCTTGTGTAAAACTACATCGGCCGTTGTGAAAGTACGTTGTGCGTGCGCACTGCGCCGCATATGCATGCGCAGAAGTGCCGCTTTTTCACTTAATCGCTGTACTGCAAACATTTTTCACTAGCGATCAACTCGGAATGACCCCCAATATACATAACCCAGCTCAGCCGCACCTCTGTGCAAATCTCCTACTTTTTGATAACAAAGCCAGAAAACTAAAGAAAGGAAAAATAAATTAAACTGGCTCTCAGGGACTGTCACGGAAAACATGCAAAAATAAATTGTTGTTTGAAAGCGAAACATCACACAAATATCAGTAAACAAAAGGACGCTGTAGGACTGCAGCTACATGGTGCCAAAATGTCCTCTCTCCGCAACAAAACAAAACGTGTATTTATAAATACTTAAATAGTTCAATTAATAAATACACAAACACATTTAATAAAAACTGTGTCGTGCACATCAGATAAATGTTCTTTTGAAATCTCGAACACATCTGGGTATTCATAGCGTTGCAGAGGTCAGTAGCTTTATAAATAGACTGTACAGGTATAATGAAGAAGTTGTATTTATTAGATGTGTTTTGCTTTCACTGCTAAATATTTCAGAGAGAGGGAGATGTAATTGGCTTTTTTGACAAACTGAAAAGATCTTTCTTAATACAGCACACACACAACCGCCTTCCAGAATGAGAGAATACAAAATTCCTAAGTGCTTCATCGCGCCCTACGGGCGCTCTTCACACCGTCGCAAGGGGCTACGCCCCCTTAACCCTTGCATGCCTTTCTGGGGTTCAATATTTGTATTGAAGGTGGTGCTGCAGGTGGTGGAGGGGCGGGTGTGGAAGTGCCGCGGGAGGGGTGAGTGAGGGGGGACTGAGGATGGAGGAGGGTGTCTGCAGATGCTGCGGGTGGAGGGGGGGCAGGTGTGGGGGGACACATATATGGGGGATGGGTGGTGGAGGGGGTCTGGAGGTGCTGTGGGTGGTGGAGGGGCGGGAGAGTGGGAACCGCGGGTGGTGTATGGGGTCTGGAGGCACAGCGTGTGGGGGAGTTGATGGGGTACCGCATGTGGTGGAGGGGAAGGTGCGGAGGTGTGGTGCATTGGGGAAGGGTCTGGAGGCACTGCGGGTACTGTACCTGCCAAAAAGGTAGTTGGAGGGTATGCAGTAACAGGGCCAGGACAGGGGTGACAGGGTCAGAACAGGGGTGACGGGGCCAGGACAGGGGTGACGGGGCCAGGACAGGGGTGACGGGGCCAGGACAGGGGCGACAGGGCCAGGACAGAAATGACAGGGACAGGATAGGGGTGACAAGGCCAGGGTAGGGGCGGCAGGACCAGGACAGGGGTGACAGGGTCAGGATAGGGTTGGCAGGGCAAGCACAGGGGTGACAGGGCCAGGATAGGGGTGACAGGGCCAGGATAAAGGTGACAGGGCCAGGATAAGGGTGACAGGGCCAGGATAAGGGTGACAGGGCAAGGCCAGGGGTGACAGGGCAAGGCCAGGGGTGACAGGGACATGACAGAACACAGGGCACGGGAGAGATTGGTATTAGGGACAGAACAGTGGTGACAGACAGATGTGTCTTACCGGAGTCACTGCTGCTGGCTGCTGCTGTTCCACTCCAAACTGTTGGGATCTGCTGCTGGTGGAGACTTGGCATGGCTGACTCTCTCAGGCTGGAGTCCTGCTTCCTCTGCCCGTCCGCATCCCTCCCCCCCCACTCCTCAGTCACACACCGCGGACCTCGCGCGGCTGCCGGGCACTGTGGTAAGGGGAGACTGGGAGTGACTGGTTAGCCCCCAGGAGACACTGCGGCTGGAGGGAGGAGGGGTTTATAGCATGCACGCGGCGCGGACCTCGCGGCTGCCGGGCACTGTGGTAAGGGGAGACTGGGAGTGACTGGTTAGCCCCCAGGAGACGCTGCAGCTGGAGGGAGGAGGGGGTCGGTGCCTGCAAGCAGCGCAGACTTCGGCAGCGCTGGCCGCTGGCTAAAGTGTGAGGAACTGGGCGCACCTCACTGCAGGCGGCAGCACTGCAGCTAGCGGTGGGGTTGGCGGGGCTGGAGATAACAGAGGCAGTACGGAACCTGCACAGCGGCAGGTGCCCCACAAAACTGGAGCTAAGAAGCAAAGAGTGTGCCAGAAAGTGACGCTCCTCTGCGCCAGAGAGCCCCTGCTGAGTATGCTGATGTGGGGGGTCAAGCAAACAGTGAGCCGGTGCCCGTCTGTCTGTACGGCATACCCTCTCACACACCCCCATACCTCCCAACTGTCCCGATTTTCGCGGGACAGTCCTTTTTTGGGGGGTCTGACTCTCTGTCCCACCCAGGGGCCGTAGTGTTCCGCGGTGGGTGGGGGGGCAGGTGGGAAGCTCCTGCACTTGCTGTTCTGCTTAGCTGAGCTGCGGTGAATAGAGCGCACAGCGTCTATTTAGTGAAGACAGGGGGAGAGGGGGCATCAGGGGGTACTGATTAAGGGGGGGGCAGGGGGTATGTACCCCGGGCCCCACAGTTTTAGGGGGCCCCCCGGCTGGAGTAGCTCTGTCCCAGCTCTGAAGCTCCCCCATCCTGCCAGCAACAGCAGCAGCATTGTGCTAGAGTCGACACACGCTGCTGCGTGTTGGCAGGTCTGTGGTGTTGCAGGGAGGCAGCAGCCTCCCTGCTTTCTTCTGCCTGTGCGGGTGTGTAGGGGTTGTGTGTCTGGATTTACCCCTAGCTGAGGGGCCAAAATCCCATTGAAAAAAAAAATATTGTAATTTGCATAAAGGGGCGTGGCCACGCATCCGCGACTAGGCCACGCCCCTGAACCCACAGCAGGCACATCAATGAGATAGGGGTGGCCCCCCCTGTCTCAAGTGCCCTGGGCCCCCCGGACTCATAATCCGCCCCTGGGGCATGCCAGCAGCTCACAGAGCGCTGGGCATGCCCCCTCACTGATGAAAACGGGGGGGGGGGGGGGGGGTGACTCGCGATCGCGGGTCCTCCTCGAAGCCACGCCCCCTTTTCGTTGGCCACGCCTCCTTTTCGCCACGCGTGTGTCCCTACTTTTGCCTGAAGAAAGCTGGGAGGTATGCACCCCTATCTGCCTGAAGAAAGGTGGGAGGTATGCACCCCTGCCTGTGACATGCCCATACCATCTGCTTCTGCTCCTAGTCTCCTATAGATTTGCCAAGATCTGTGACTCATTTGACTAACTCCGCAAAGTGTTGTGACTCCGCCCAGCGTTAGCAAATGAGGCACAAATTCACAGATCTGGGCTAATATATAGGAGACGGGATAAAAAATACAGCAACCAGAAACTGGCATCCCTTCACCGTACGCACAATTCTGAATCAGACGCAGCTTTAGAATCAAGCCCATGACCAGAGAGCCTGGCCGGACCAGTGTACTTTAGGGGGTGTGGCCTAATCATGGGGGTGTGGCCATGTTCCCTTACAAAAGAAATAGGAAAATAAAGTACTTTAAGCGCTGCAAATTGGTTCATTGCACTGTACAGGGGCACAGCATGCCCCTCAGCCAGGAGCAAATCAAGGAGGGGGGCGCGTGATCGGGGTGGGGGCAGAGGCGTATCTAGGGTAGGGCGAGCGGGGCACATGCCCTGGGCGCCTTGGCAGGCCCAGGAGAGGGGGGCGCCGCCGGCGGCCAGGGCATTATGCCCCACTCGCCCCGTCAACCCTAAATGTGAGGGGAGGAGAGCGCAGCGTCTCTCACTCCCCTCACCGCCGCTGCCAGCAGCGCTGCTGTGTCCGGTCTCCGGCGTTAGCCAATCAGAGCTTGCAGACCGGCTCCTGATTGGCTGTCGGTCCGCGAGCTCTGATTGGCTAGCGAACCGGCGCCAGACACAGCCGCCGGAGACGGGACGGGAGACCTGGACGGAGCGGTGAGGAGAGAGGCGCTGCGCTCTCCTCCCCTCACATAAGCGGCAGGTAAGTGAACGGGGGGGGTTTGGAGGGGGCACAGGCACAGTGGGGCATGTATCTGGCACTGAGTGGGGCCTGGCACTGTGGGGCATGTATCTGGCACAGTGGGGCATGTATCTGGCACTGAGCGGGGCCTGGCACTGTGGGGCATGTATCTGGCACTGTGGGGCATGTATCTGGCACAGTGGGGCAATGTAACTGGCACTGTGGGGCATGTATCTGACACAGTAGGGCAATGTAACTGACACTGTGGGGCATGTATCTGACACAGTAGGGCAATGTAACTGACACTGTGGGGAATGTATCCGGCACTGTGGGGCATTGTATCTGGCACTGTGGGGCAATGTAACTGGCACTGTGTGGCATGTATCTGGCACTGTGGGGCATGTATCTGGCACAGTGGGGCAATGTAACTGGCACTGTGGGGCATGTATCTGACACAGTGGGGCAATGTAACTGGCACTGTGGGGCATGTATCCGGCACTGTGGGGCATTGTATCTGGCACTGTGGGGCAATGTAACTGGCACTGTGGGGCATGTATCTGGCACTGTGGGGCATGTATCTGGCACAGTGGGGCAATGTAACTGGCACTGTGGGGCATGTATCTGACACAGTAGGGCAATGTAAATGGCACTGTGGGGCATGTATCCGGCACTGTGGGGCATTGTATCTGGCACTGTGGGGCAATGTAACTGGCACTGTGGGGCATGTATCTGGCACTGTGGGGCATGGATCTGGCACAGTGGGGCAATGTAACTGGCACTGTGGGGCATGTATCTGACACAGTAGGGCAATGTAAATGGCACTGTGGGGCATGTATCCGGCACTGTGGGGCATTGTATCTGGCACTGTGGGGCAATGTAACTGGCACTGTGGGGCATGTATCTGGCACTGTGGGGCATGTATCTGGCACTGTGGGGCAATGTAACTGGCACTGTGGGGCATGTATCTGACACTGTAGGGCAATGTAACTGGCACTGTGGGGCAATGTAACTGACACTGTGGGGCATGTATCCGGCACTGTGGGGCATTGTATCTGGCACTGTGGGGCATGTATCTGGCACTGTGGGGCATGTATCTGGCACTGTGGGGCATTGTATCTGGCACTGTGGGGCATGTATCTGGCACTGTGGGGCATGTATCTGGCACAGTGGGGCATGTATCTGGCACAGTGGGGCAATGTAACTGGCACTGTGGGGCATTGTATCTGGCACTGTGGGGCAATGTAACTGGCACTGTGGGGCATGTATCTGGCACTGTGGGGCATGTATCTGGCACAGTGGGGCAATGTAACTGGCACTGTGGGGCATGTATCTGACACAGTAGGGCAATGTAAATGGCACTGTGGGGCATGTATCCGGCACTGTGGGGCATTGTATCTGGCACTGTGGGGCAATGTAACTGGCACTGTGGGGCATGTATCTGGCACTGTGGGGCATGTATCTGGCACTGTGGGGCAATGTAACTGGCACTGTGGGGCATGTATCTGACACTGTAGGGCAATGTAACTGGCACTGTGGGGCAATGTAACTGACACTGTGGGGCATGTATCTGACACAGTAGGGCAATGTAACTGACACTGTGGGGAATGTATCCGGCACTGTGGGGCATTGTATCTGGCACTGTGTGGCATGTATCTGCTCTGGCACTGTGGGGCATGTATCTGGCACAGTGGGGCAATGTAACTGGCACTGTGGGGCATGTATCTGACACAGTGGGGCAATGTAACTGGCACTGTGGGGCATGTATCCGGCACTGTGGGGCATTGTATCTGGCACTGTGGGGCAATGTAACTGGCACTGTGGGGCATGTATCTGGCACTGTGGGGCATGTATCTGGCACAGTGGGGCAATGTAACTGGCACTGTGGGGCATGTATCTGACACAGTGGGGCAATGTAACTGGCACTGTGGGGCATGTATATGACACAGTAGGGCAATGTAACTGTCACTGTGGGGCATGTATCCGGCACTGTGGGGCATTGTATCTGGCACTGTGGGGCAATGTAACTGGCACTGTGGGGCATGTATCTGGCACTGTGGGGCATGTATCTGGCACAGTGGGGCAATGTAACTGGCACTGTGGGGCATGTATCTGACACAGTAGGGCAATGTAACTGGCACTGTGGGGCATGTATCCGGCACTGTGGGGCATTGTATCTGGCACTGTGGGGCAATGTAACTGGCACTGTGGGGCATGTATCTGGCACTGTGGGGCATGTAACTGGCACTGTGGGGCAATGTAACTGGCACTGTGGGGCATGTATCCGGCACTGTGTGGCATTGTATCTGGCACTGTGGGGCAATGTAAATGGCACTGTGGGGCATGTATCTGGCACTGTGGGGCATGTATCTGGCACTGTGGGGCATGTATCTGACACTGTAGGGCAATGTAACTGGCACTGTGGGGCATGTATCCGGCACTGTGTGGCATTGTATCTGGCACTGTGGGGCAATGTAAATGGCACTGTGGGGCATGTATCTGGCACTGTGGGGCATGTATCTGGCACTGTGGGGCATGTATCTGGCACAGTGGGGCAATGTAACTGGCAGTGTGGGGCATGTATCTGGCACTGTGGGGCATGTATCTAGCACTGTGGGGCAATGTAACTGGCACTGTGGGGCATGTATCTGGCACAGTGGGGCAATGTAACTGGCACTGTGGGGCATGTATCTGACACAGTGGGGCAATGTATCTGGCACTGTGGGGCATGTATCCGGCACTGCGGGGCATGTATACGGCACTGTGGGGCATTGTAACTGGCACTGTGGGGCATTGTATCTGGCACTGTGGGGCAATGTAACTGGCACTGTGGGCCATTTTCAGTGGCCACACCCCTTCTGGAGCGTGACCACACCCCTTCTGGAGCATGGCCACACCCCTTCTATTTGTGTGCTTTTTTTTGGGGGGGGGGCGCCATTTTACATCTTGCCCTGGGCTCCAAAAACCCTAGTTACGTCTCTGGGTGGGTGTATCGATCAGTGTGATCTCTACCCTCACCCCTTGGCCATACTGCGGCCCAGCACGCGGCAGCGCGTTGAGCATGGGCTGAGGAGAAGATCTGCTGCTGTCAGGCCATGTGATATCCGGTTAGACCCCTTAATTCTTATTCCCTGTGTAACTATATATACTTTTACAGGTAACAGCCTGCTGGGTATCCAGTCAGAATGTCGACCCCAGAATGCCGACATGTACGTTATGTCAGCATGTGACATGTCCACATATAGAAATGTCGACAAAGTCATAATGTTGACATGTTCATTTTAGTGCTAGAGTTAGATCTATGAATAATTTAGGGTTAGGCTAAAAGAGAGAAAGATGCCATGTCAACATTCTGACTGTCGACATGAACAACATTGAGGCCATGTCAACATTTATGTACCGTATGACGACTGTCAACATTCTAAATGTCAATATACAGTAAAGTAATATAACATACCACATCCCAACCGGCTCTGGAGGGATTGACGTTTACAGTGATATATTTGGGTCTCCATATGTCCCAATCAATTTCCAAATCTTTGGCTAGATGCATCATCGCTTGGAAAGTAATAAAATGGAGAGTGAAAAAGTACCAGCCAATCAGCTCCTAGGTGCCATTTTTCAAACACAGCATGTGACATGGCAGTTGGGACCTGATTGGCTGGTACTTTATCGCTCTCCATTTTATCATTTTCCAAGCGATGATGTATCTAGCCCCTTATGATAAAATTCTAACACAGTTATCTCTGTCTACGGCCTTTCTGATCTGGGGATCATCCAACAGTTGCATTGGGGAGGCTGTTACGGAAAATGAAGCATTCTAGATGTAGCATGGGTGGACAGTCCAATGATGGTTGCCATTGATGGCACCATCGTTGATAACCATAGATGGCTCTTAAACCATCTATGGCAAACCATCGATGGTTTACACCACTCGATGCTCCCTGCTAAAAGGTTCTGGCTGGGCTGCTGGCCAATAAAAAAACAGGGGTTGGGCTTAGTGGATGTTGGGGGGCGGAGCTATGCTCTGTGTCCCGTCACCTTGCAAAAAAAAAAAAAAATACTTGTTTAGGCTTTACTATCGATGGAGGGAAACCATGCGGTTTTCTCCAACTATGACAAAAGCATTCTATATCGACCATAAACAATCGATGATTTGGAATCATCGATGGTCGACGGCCATCCCTAAAGCATTCTGCGTTGCAGAACTGCGGCACATAACCCTTCCAAATGCAGATGTTTTGAAGTCAGCTGTACTTTACAAAAACAGTAATATTTTTTTTTTCTCCAGCTCTGAAAACGCCAGAGAGAAAGACATAATCTGCAGAAGCTCAGGGCATTGTAATCACTATTGTCTCATTAACGACGAGGCTGCAGTGCTTATCTGACCTCGGTTAATTAAAACACCAAAGCCACTTCGCAGCAGTGACCAGCACAACAGCCGTCGCCTTTGTCAGAAACTATTGTTTCATGAAACTGGCAACACAAAGTGCAAAATAAGCGGAGGACAGAAGCCACAAAATAAAGTTAGTGTCGGCCTCACCGCTGGCTACATTTGTTCATGTAGAAGACCGCTCACTTTTAATTTTACCATGTAAGATTTGGAGGACGTTGAGCCAAATCGAGGCATCAACGCCAATGATCCAGCAATGAGTACACTTAAAAAACAAGCAACGGGTTTCCTGGCTCCGCTTCCTTCCACCCATCTGTTTTAATGGCACGCTTCATTGTGTTAAAGTTTATGGCGTTGGCTTTTAAGAGGAAAAATAAATAAAAAAAAACTCTACAAATCTCATCGGCGCCAACAAACAAGTTTTAAATGAAAACCTGGTCTCAGGAACTTGTGCTCCTCAGTGATAACTCCAAATTACGGCTGCCACCTAAGCCCTTAGAATCGATTGCACCTGTTGACACCAACATGCCAAAAGCCGCACACACAAAACATCATGATTAAAAAAACACACACATTTTGTTCTTCAGGGTAAATGTGACTGCCAAGAGCAGGTTGTTTTGCAGCTGAAGACTTTGAAAGCCATAGGACATCAACTAATCACATACTCACAGTTACGAGCATAGCCTGGGGGTACGTGGAAAAGAAAAAACACAGAATTTAAATTATCGTTATAATTTACTGCTATGGAGACAAAAGCTTGATTGTGCTGCTTAATTAAGTCACAGGAACAAGTCCACACTATACAGGTTATCAAGCGAAATTAAAGCCATATTTTTCTGTGTGTGTGCAAGGATTTGTAATGGCGTCGACGTGTAGCGGGGTGCATTATGTCATCGTCAATAGCTAAACCCTCGTGCTGCATTCTGTTTAATTAGTTAGCAGGGCTCTTTTTTATGTTACAGCTTGTAAAATAGTTTTCGAGGCAGAGGAATATAAAGTATAGTTTTGGCGCATCCGACATACAGTACTAAACAAATATCAACATCAAAGAAATCAGGCGACACTCAGGCTTTAGAGAAGAGTACTCATATGGGCAGGTAAAAACGTTCCAAAATTTCCGTGTATTGTATTGCTCCCATTAGGGGTGACGCAGAAGTGGGAGAAAAGTTATATCACCTCCGACTTTTGTCAATTATGCGAATGTTGCAGGTGATTGGCTATTGAGACATCTGCTGGCTGCAGCTCTAGGTGACAATCGGCCGGACGATCAGACTTTTGTGCAAGCTCTTGGTTGATCAGAATGACCGTAAGAATTTGGCCGCCGGGGTCAGAGGTACTGGGTCTTGGAAACTGGCGGCACACCTCTCACGTGCCTGCCGCTTCCGGCCACCACCCCTTTCTCCGCCTTGGAATGCCATGTAGTTCCAATTAGAGATGTGCGGTTTGGATCTCCAGAAATCCGAATCCACCCGAATTTTGTGGAGCTGAACCGAACCAAAACCCATTCTGGATCCCCCCGGGGTGATCCGATGCGAACCGAGGTGGTCATTCTGAGTTGATCGCTAGCTGCATTCGTTCGCTGTGCAGCAATGAGGCAAAAAAACGGCACTTCTGCGCATGCGTATGCGGCGCAATGCGCACGCGCAACGTACTTTTGCAACGGCCGATGTAGTTTCACACAGGGTCTAGCAAAGCTTTTCAGTCGCACTGCTGGCCGCAGAGTGATTGACAGGGAGTGGGCGTTTCTGGGTGTCAACTGACCGTTTTCAGGGAGTGTTCGAAAAAACGCAGGCGTGCCAGGAAAAACGCAGGCATGGCTGGGCGAACGCAGGGCGTGTTTGTGATTGTCAAAACAGGTACTGAATAGTTTGAAGTGATCGCAAGCGCTGAGTAGGTATTGAGCTACTCTGAAACTGCACAAAAAAAACTTTGTAGCCGCTCTGCGATCCTTTCACTCGCACTTCTGCTAAGCTAAAAAACACTCCCAGTGGGAGGCGGCATACCGTTTGCACGGCTGCTCAAAATAGCTAGCGAGCGATCAACTCGGAAAGACCACCCGAGTCCTGGTAATCTTTCCATGGTCCAAATTTCTGGTTTTGGATTGCACAAATGACATGATTTTAGCTATTAGCCGATTTTTACCATTGATTATCAAAACATTTTTTAGCAGTTTTTAAACCAAACCGAAATCCAAATCCGAACCAAAACACTTGAGGGGGATTTTGCCAAAACCAACACCAAAACGCGATGATGAAATTAGAACCAAACTCAAAATACAGGTGCCGGAAAACATCTCATGTTCCAATCTGCTTTCCCTGGCAGGGACCGCTGGGACTAAGGGGGACATTTACTAAGCAGTGATAAGAGCGGAGAAGTGAGCCAGTGGAGACATTTCCCCATCAACCAATCAGCAGCTCTGTATCATTTTATAGTATGCAAATTATAGATGTTACTTCAGTGCTGATTGGTTGCTATGGGCAACTTCTCTACTGGATCACTTCTCAGCTCTTATCACTGCTTAGTAAATGTCCCCCTATTTCATGTTTGCACGCTATGGCCGATGTTCATGCAAAGAAGCGGCAGATTGCGCTACTTTCGCACTGCGCTTGCGTCAGGGTGCCGCTGGGATCCCGCTCTCGCACTGAGGATTTCATGGGAAAGTGATTGACAGGAAGTGATAGCGTTAATGGGGAGTGGTTGGAAAAAATACAGGCGTGTCATGGGCGGTTTTGTGGCGTGTTTCTGCCATCTGCTGCGACCTCGTACGTAAAAAACATGATGCTTGCATCGCCAATGCTCTGTCCAGTCTGCGTAGCCATAGGCCAACCCTCAACCTTGATGTTCCTCATTTTTGTGTATAGGCTGCGAATGTGTAGGCAATTGTGAATGAGTTTGTGATGGCTTCGGTGGCCGTCTCTTGTCATTTACGGTATGACAGCTTCACTCGCTAACATTAGCAGCTCCGTAGCCTAGAAAATCCCAATTGCATCTGTTTACAAACATGAATTAGGGGGACATGTAGTAAGCAGTGATAAAAGTGGAGAAGTGAGCCAGTGGAGAAGTTGCCCATGGCAACCAATCAGCTGCTCTCTTTACTTCTATAGTATGCAAATTATAAATGTTACATCAATGCTGATTGGTTGTCATGGACAACTTCTCCACTGGCTCACACTTTTATCACTGCCTACTAGTACATGTCCACCTTAGGCCTGTATGGGTGTGAATGAGGCCCATTGCCCTTGATGTCAGCATTATATTGAAATGTTGGATGATTTTTACCTGCCTATGAGTAATCTTTCTCTAAAGCTCGAGTGCTGCCTGATTTGATATTTATTATTAGGGTGTCTTCTACATTACTGGATATAGCGATGGAGGTCTCCAGCTGCAGTATGTGATTACAGTAACGTCAGTGCCTCCCCTGCGCCAGTGATTTTTATATATAGGCCATAATTAAACTTACCCTATAATGAGCTGTCTGTAGTTCGATCTACAAAGCAGAATGTCTCCGTGTTTGGCAGGAAAACTAATTAGCGCATGGAAAACAGGATACTGTGAAAAAAACTGGTTTGCAAAAAAGTCGCCGATAGGGGGAATATGGGATCTCAGAATGAGTGTATGTATTTCTGGTGGATGATCTTCTACACTGGTTTGCTAACTCACGCAACGCCACCTACAGCAGAGCCAGCCCTAGGCATAGGCAAACTAGGTGAATGCCTATTGGCATTCAGTCCAAGCCTAGGGCCGTCTCAGAGTCAGCTGGACACAGCGGGCAGACAACACTGGCAGCTCTACCACGATCAGAGCTGCCAGCTAATCTCTGATATGGCAGCAGCATATACAGTCGAGCCGTCAGCAGTGGGAGCACAAGAGTGGGGGGCAGTGACTGGGGTAATCAGACAGCAGCAAAAGTGCTATTTCTAATGACTCTCCAAAATGGCTGCCGCCTCAGAGGAGACAAATGTGGCAGACGCTAGAGGAGCAATAGTACCTATAGTGACAGAAAACTTCCAAACGGGAAGTGCCGGAACTGTTGACTGTGAGTTGCTTGCAAACGGTGGGGGGTAGAGAGGTGGCATATTGCACATAAAACCCCTAACAATGAGCTGGAACACATCCACCATTTACAAAGTTTAAAAGTTTAAAGGTCGGTGCTGCCTTGACCTTACTGTGTTGGGCATAATATGGTGCAAGGGGCATTACTGTGTGGTGCATAATATGGTGCAAGGGGCATTACTGTGTGGTGCATAATATGGTGCAAGGGGCAGTACTGTGTGGTGCATAATATGGTGCAAGGTGCATTACTGTGTGGTGCATAATATGGTGCAAGGGGCATTACTGTGTGGTGCATAATATGGTGCAAGGGGCATTACTGTGTGGTGCATAATATGGTGCAAGGGGCATTACTGTGTGGTGCATAATATGGTGCAAAGGGCATTACTGTGTGGTGCATAATATGGTGCAAGGGGCATTACTGTGTGGTGCATAATATTGTGCAAGGGGCATTGCTGTGTGGTGCATAATATGGTGCAAGGGGCATTACTGTGTGGTGCATAATATGGTGCAAGGGGCAGTACTGTGTGGTGCATAATATGGTGCAAGGGGCATTACTGTGTGGTGCATAATATGGTGCAAGGGGCATTGCTGTGTGGTGCATAATATGGTGCAAGGGGCAGTACTGTGTGGTGCATAATATGGTGCAAGGTGCATTACTGTGTGGTGCATAATATGGTGCAAGGGGCATTACTGTGTGGTGCATAATATGGTGCAAGGGGCATTACTGTGTGGTGCATAATATGGTGCAAGGGGCATTACTGTGTGGTGCATAATATGGTGCAAGGGGCAGTACTGTGTGGTGCATAATATGGTGCAAGGTGCATTACTGTGTGGTGCATAATATGGTGCAAGGGGCATTACTGTGTGGTGCATAATATGGTGCAAGGGGCATTACTGTGTGGTGCATAATATGGTGCAAGGGGCATTACTGTGTGGTGCATAATATGGTGCAAAGGGCATTACTGTGTGGTGCATAATATGGTGCAAGGGGCATTACTGTGTGGTGCATAATATGGTGCAAGGGGCATTGCTGTGTGGTGCATAATATGGTGCAAGGGGCATTACTGTGTGGTGCATAATATGGTGCAAGGGGCAGTACTGTGTGGTGCATAATATGGTGCAAGGGGCAGTACTGTGTGGTGCATAATATGGTGCAAGGGGCATTACTGTGTGGTGCATAATATGGTGCAAGGGGCATTGCTGTGTGGTGCATAATATGGTGCAAGGGGCATTACTGTGTGGTGCATAATATGGTGCAAGGGGCATTACTGTGTGGTGCATAATATGGTGCAAGGGGCATTACTGTGTGGTGCATAATATGGTGCAAGGGGCATTACTGTGTGGTGCATAATATGGTGCAAGGGGCAGTACTGTGTGGTGCATAATATGGTGCAAGGGGCAGTACTGTGTGGTGCATAATATGGTGCAAGGGGCATTACTGTGTGGAGCATAATATGGTGCAAGGGGCAGTACTGTGTGGTGCATAATATGCTGCAAGGGGCATTACTGTGTGGTGCATAATATTGTGCAAGGGGCATTACTGTGTGGTGCATAATATGGTGCAAGGGGCAGTACTGTGTGGTGCATAATATGGTGCAAGGGGCATTACTGTGTGGTGCATAATATGGTGCAAGGGGCATTACTGTGTGGTGCATAATATGGTGCAAGGGGCATTACTGTGTGGTGCATAATATGGTGCAAGGGGCATTACTGTGTGGTGCATAATATGGTGCAGGGCCACACTCCTTCCAAGCAAGACCACGCCATTTTTTTAGGGGGGGCTTTGTGTACGTAGATTGCTATGGGTGAGGGGAATTGCTGTCTGCTGCTGTGATCTATGCTGCTTGGTGATAGGTGCTGGGAGAGGGGTGCTGGGTCAGAGGCGGAACTAGCGCTGGTGCGAGGGGGCACCTGCCAAAATCTTGCCTAGGGCATCAAATTGCTTAGGGCCGGCTCTGATCTTTTGGCTTTGGACTTATTTTACAAATCTCCCGGTAGATGCAGGACTGCCTCATTTTAGCAAATTGTCTTTTAGCTAATGCTTTTTATTTTCCACAGGGGCAGTTGATTACAAGGTGTAACAAATATTACACTGCATAACGCGGTGTGTGCCATTCAAACATCTCATCTTTTGTTTTCCCTAATCCTCTCTTAAGATCAACGCCTTGGCAGAATTTTCCTATTCTTTATGTAATACCATTCCGTCTCTATTGAGCAATGTTCTTTTGTGAAGCTTCCAGCCGTGAACAGCCAACCTTCTGATTTCCGGACAGTGAGGAGAGCAAGCACCGCCATGTCTTATAGTCGCCATCAGTAAGACAAAAATAATAAATCTAATTAACAGCCTCACAGAACAGAATTCCTGCGCTCGGCCACAAATCGCATCCTTTTCCTCCCATTTTAGTGCCTCCAGATGTTTGCATGAAGAAGCGCCGCGTTCAGCAGAATCTACAACATTGCAATCCTACTGTAGGAAAGGGGTTTTGTTGTGTTTCTTTAGTACTTTGTGCAAATCTGGTTTTAGGTTCCATTGTTTGCAGCCCAGTCGCGGCACCATTGCAAAAACTGAAAATGACTTCATTTAGCATTGTGTGTGTGTGTGTACGCACACGACCGAGGAACCACACAAAGCAGCAGCAGCACTCAATGCAAAAGGGACAATCTTGCAAATGAAATCTTTCCTTGCATGCTTTGCTGAAAATAAATAAGGGACAATGTCATTGTTCATTTAAATCCGGAGAAGTCATAGGATGCAAGTTTAGAAACATTCAAGGGGGTTAATGCGCAGCTTTTGTGGTTCTCTCTACAGGCTGCTGGACAAATCTCTTCAAAACGGAGTATCATTTGAATAGGGATTATATAAGGATTTTGTGGAAGAGAAAAAATAAATGATTTCAGCATTTCAATCATTCTCACTTCAAGGAGGCTCCTTATCTCCTGCATTGATTAGATAGACGGACTTTTTATGAAATATGATAAACTTACGCTTACCCTGTTTATAGAGTAGATAAAGATATTTCAAGCCTGAGCCTTTGCTGTACGGCACACCGCAGCCCAGCACACAGGCAGCCAAAGCACTATAATCGCAACGCCTTTCTGTAGGGGGAACAGACAAACACACATCAGGGCAATGTATGGCCGGAAGTTCAGCCATGATTATTAATTAGGGGTGAGGTTAATATTATATGCTAGCTAGCTATCTTTCCTGCGTTATCATTTGGCGTCATTATTAAAAGCAGATGGTATTTTCATTGATGGCGGAATTTCCTTATCTTTGGGTCTGTTTCAGATATGTATGCAATAACGACATTTACGTGATTCAGCTCTCTGCATATGCGTCATGGTCGCATTGCGCACACACGGCGATTCAATAGGGACGATGGCCGTAGGGAGAATTTATTCACAAAGTGATTCTCAGACAAGGATCGTTTTTGGGAGGCAACGGGGAGTGGTGGATAAAGGGCCTAATTCAGATCTGTTCGCTCGCTAGCTATTATTTGCAGCGCTGCGAACAGATAGACGCCGCGTATAGGGGAGTGTATTCTAGCTTTGCAAGTGTGCGAACGCGTGTGCAGCCGCCCTGTACAAAAACAGCTTGTGCAGTTTCTGAGTAGCTCTGACCTTACTCAGCCGCTGCGATCACTTCAGCCTATTCGAGCCCGGAATTGACGTCAGACACCCGCCCTGCAAACGCATCGACATGCCTGTGTTTTTCCAACCACTCCCAGAAAACGGTCAGTTGACACCCACAAATGCCCTCTTCCTGTCAATCTCCTTGCGATCGGCTGTGCGAATGGAATCTTCGCTAGAACCAGTGCACAGCAACGATCCGCTTTGTATGCGTACAAGGCGCCTGCGCATTGCGGTGCATAGGCATGCGCAGTAGTTACCTGATCGCTGCACAGCGAAAAAACGATAGCGAGCGAACAGATCTGAATTAGGCCCATAATGTAGACGTGTTACGACAGTTTTTGCGACATGTAACTGCCTGCAACTGCGATCCCGTATGCAGAAAACATGGCGCCAGTGCCTTAGTTCCCGCGGCCATTGCTAAACCTTCGCCCGGTATCTGCATATGGAGTCCCAGCTGGGAATGTATTAGCCTAAAACTCTGACTGGGGCCCTCATTCCGATGTTCGCTCGTTCTTTTTCATCTCATCGCAGCGATTTTCCGCAAACTACGCATGCGCAATGTTCGCACTGCGACTGCGCCAAGTAAATTTGCTAAGAAGTTTGGTATTTTACTCACGGCATTACGAGGTTTTTTCTTCGTTCTGGTGATCGTTGTGTGATTGACAGGAAGTGGGTGTTTCTGGGCGGAAACTGGCCGTTTTATGGGTGTGTGTGAAAAAACGCTACCGTTTCTGGGAAAAACGCGGAAGTGGCTGGAGAAACAGAGGAGTGTCTGGGCGAACGCTGGGTGTGTTTGTGACGTCAAACCAGGAACGAAACTGACTGAACTGATCGCAGTGGCAGAGTAAGTATCGAGCTACTCAGAAACTGCAAAGAAATTTCTATTCGCAATTTTGAGAATCTTTAGTTCGCAATTTTGATAAGCTAAGATTCACTCCCAGTAGGCGGCGGCTTAGCGTGTGCAATGCTGCTAAAAGCAGCTTGCGAGCGAACAACTCGGAATGAGGGCCAGGGTTCCTTTGTCTGCAAAATAAATTATTTGAATAATTTTATTATATCGTGCCTCCATAGTATAAAACACTATACAGAGAATATTAATTCAATTACATCCCTGTTCATTGGAGCTCACATTCTAAATCTCCTACCAGAAAACATGCACAGACTAGCGCCAATATTTATCAGCAGCAAACTAAGGAAGCTGGAGCAACCAGAGGAAACCCAGGCAAATAGAGAACATACAAACTCCACTAGGAGGTGCCCTAGTCCCAGAAGACAGCGCAGTTATTTGTGCCTTAGGTGCAGTGCCATCCTTTCCTGTTGGGCGCCATCTTTTGTAGCGCAGTACAGGATGGGATCTTTTCTTCTTGGCTAGTTTACTTGAAGTTCACATATTTATATATTTTCTATGCAGGGTAAATACTGGCTATTTTTGCATGTAGCGCACAAATGTTAGAGCTTTATTCTTAAACTGCAATTTAGATTTCAGTTTGGACACAGCCCACCCAAATCTAACTCTCTCTGCACATGTTACATCTGTCCCACCTGCAGTGCAACATGGTTTTGCCCAGTTGCTTGCTTTTTTTGCTTTACTTACAAACATGAATGAGGCCTATTGTTTTATAGCTTGTGTGAATTATACATGATAGGGGTGGGGAATTGTGTCACCAATTCTGAAATTCTCAGAAAAATCTATTCACTAATTGATTCATCCCCTGAAGTATCAGGACAATCACTATGCATTGAGCGTAAAGAAGGTAATCAGTACACAGTTGCCTACCCTTCCTCATTCTGCAGGAGACTCCCTGAAATAGTAGCAATCTCCCTGACTCCCTGAATAGACCAGCGATCTCCCTGATTTTACTTTACATTCTTGGGGTAAAAAAATAAATCAGAGATACATACATTCAAATGAGTTCATCAGCGCCATTTCGCTGCATTGTTACAAGGCACAATGGGGGTCATTCCGATTTGATCGCTAGCTGCATTTGTCCGCAGCGCAGCGATCAGGCTAAAAAATGGCAGTTCTGCGCATGCGTATGCGACGCAATGCGCACGCGCGACGTACGGGTACAACAAACGATGTATTTTCACACAGGGTCTAGGGATGCATTTCAGTTGCACTGGCTGCCGCAGAGTGATTGAGATGAAGTGGGCGTTTCTGGGTGTCAACTGACCGTTTTCAGGGAGTGTTCGAAAAAACGCAGGCGTGCCAGGGAAAACGCAGGCGTGGCTGGGCGAACACAGGGCGGGTTTGTGACGTCAAATCCGGAACTGAATTGTCTGAAGTGATCGCAAGCGCTGAGTAGGTTTTGAGCTACTCTGAAACTGTGCTCTGCGATCCATTCGTTCGCACTTCTGCTAAGCTAAAATACTCTCCCAGTGGGCGGCGGCATAGCATTTGCATGGCTGCTAAAAACTGCTGGCGAGCGATCAACTCGGAATGACCCCCAATGATCCCTATGGCTACATGCCTTTTAAATAAGGTTTTTCTTGGCCACTTACAGTATATGGAAGCTCTTCTAAAATGGGTGGTCTTCAGGTTGCCGGCAGCTGGCCTCCCGGCGACCACCATACCGGCGCCGGAATCCCGACCGCCGGCATACCGACATCATCTCTCCCTCTTGGGGGTCCACGACCCCCCTGGAGGGAGAATAGATAGCATGGCGAGCGCAGCGAGCCCGCATGGGGCTCATTTGCGCTCGGCCAGCTGTCGGTATGTCGGCAGTCAGGATTCCGGCGCCGGTATGCTGTTCGCTGGGAGCCTGACCGCCGGCATACCATACTACACCCTTCTAAAACACAATACACGAACAATTCCTGAAAAATATCAGTGTCTTTTCTTCAACAGATAGATCTTACAAACTTTGGGGCTCATTTACATTTGGATGTAAGTCATGTTCATGACACGCCTCTCAGATGTAGCAGTACACGTCCGCACTGATAGGTGTTACTGTCACAGTCTCCCTGAAACGCTTTTTGAAAAGTAGGCAAGAATGAATCAGTAAGGATCAGCAATTGCCGCGTGTCAAGAGTCATATATAAGGAGCTTACATGCCCTCCGATGTTCATTCTTTCTGGAATGTTTTAGGGCAATGGCTCTTAACTGTAACCCCGTAGAACAGATATGTCTTCGTACATCTTTGCTCCAAGCGCTACAAGTCGCGTTACCAGTGGCAGATCTTGTGAGTGGTGGGCCCGGGTGCAAATGCATTCTTTAGGCCACTCCATCTCTGGCCCACTCCAAGTTCGTACTATGCCACACGCTAGTGGGTGACAGGGAGAGGGTGACAGGAGTACAGTCAGATATTTTGGGTAGTGGCCCAGGAGAAAACACATTGCTGGTTTGGGCAGCAGTGGGCCCCTTAGTTCCCAGGGGCCAGGGGCAATGCACCTGCTGCACCAAAGGTAGTTCTGCCTCTGCAAATTACACATAATGCCCGAGTGCCATGTGACTTGGTAGTGGCAAGCGAATTTTTTGCGGTTTTTTTTCAACAAAAATGTGTCTTAGATGCAGAGTAATGCAACAGGATGCATGAGCAGCTTCTGCTGATTAAAATGATATGCAGTACGCCTATATTCTGTGTGACTGCAACTGTATTTGCATACAAAATGCTATGCTACAGCGTTTTCATGGAAAACACTGTAACATGGTATTTTGGGTGCAGATACAGCCGCAATTTTATTACACACAGAATATAAGGGGTCATTCTCACCCGTTTGCACGCAGGTGCGAACGGGTCAGACCTGCGGACAGTGTCGGACTGGGGCATGAAGGGCCCACCGGGGGGAATGCAGTTATAGGGGCCCATACTTAGAGATGTGGCCAGCCTACAAAGGGGGTGTGGCCAGCCTCCACACAGGCTTGAAATACACAATAGTTTAGTGCAGTGTAATGCAACATATCTACCATGTATAATACAAGTGCACAGTCTGGAACCTGATCCCTAGAGGAAGGAGTGGGCCCTCAGGCAGTGGGGCCTACCAGTGGTTTCCCTGGTACCCCTTTGGGCCAGTCCGACCCTGACTGCGCATGCCTGGTGGGCACAATGCGCTCACGCGTCGTTGCCGTCGCCAGGCAGCGGCTAGAACAGAGATGAAAGTGATTGCTAGCGCGATCGCAAGAAGACTGACAGGCGGGGGGCGTTCCAAGGAGTTTACTCACCGTTTTCCGGGCGTGGAGATCCGAACGCAGTCGTGTCCAGGCGTTCGGAGGGCGGATGTCTGACGTCAATCCCGGGACCTTCGTCGCTGGATCCGTCACACATAGTAAGTAGGTCTGACCCTGGTCTTGTTTTGCAGGAAACTTTTTTAGCATAGCAGGGCTGCACAAGCGATCGCAGCCCTGCTATGCTAAAATACACTCCCCCATAGGCGGCGTCAGGTTGATCGCACGAGCAGCAAAAAGTTGCTACATGCGATCAACTCGGAATGACCCCCATAGGCATGCTGCATATCATTTTAATCAGCAGAATCTGATCGTGCATCCTATTACATTACTGTGCCTCTAAGATGCATTTACGCGGGGAAAAAATAAAAAAAGATGATCTGCGCTACCGAGTCCCGCAACAGCATGGCACGACTTTAAGGGCCGTTTAGCGTGACTGCAGCAAGGATATAAGAGGACACATCTGTACTCCCAAAATTAACGTTAAACAGGTTGGAGATTAAGGGCTACATGCATCATCGCTTGGAGAGTGATAAAATGGAGAGTGATAAACTACCAGCCAACCAGCTCCTAACTGTCAACTTTCAAACACAGCCTGTAACATGGCAGTTGGGAGCTGATTGGCTGCTACGTTTTCTCTCTCGGTTTTATCACTATCCAAGCGATGATGCATCTATTCAGTATTACAATGACTGTCAGTGGCAGCAACATAAGGATATACAGTAGAACAGAGAAATCAATATTGTTACCTCTTACAGTTGTTATATAGCTATGTGTCACGATAGCAGGACTTCCCTGGAGGAACATGTGCTGCATACTACTGCATTACATGGAGTCACACACATCTAAGACATGATGCGGAGCCATTCTGCTCAGCAGACATTGCGATGGCCATCTTGCTAAAGGAAGCTACATGGCTTGGGAGAGGGGGTCATGACGGAGCGGCAAGGGTGTTGGGATGGAGCTTTGATGATGGAATTTGTGTCATTAAACAGGCAGAATAATGATGTCATCAATCTACACCAGCAGCAGGTAACACAGAGCGCAGAGGCATCACGGCGCAATTTATTATGTGGGCGGGCTTTGATGATGATTTATGACCTGTCGCCATCCACGGTGGTCTACAGGGGATTTAGCAGCTGTCTTGGGAGCCTGTGAGGTTGTTCACTAACTCGTGTGGCTCCTGAAAATTCTAGAATAGTATTTAAATGTGTCAATCAATACAGAATAGAAGGAACATCAATGCCTGTGCTATTTATATTATACAAGTAAGTTTTATACTGAAGATAACTGTGATATTGTGTGAATACATACCTGATAATTATATTTTCTCTAACGTCCTAAGTGGATGCTGGGGACTCCGTAAGGACCATGGGGATTAGCGGCTCCGCAGGAGACTGGGCACAACTAAAGAAAGCTTTAGGACTACCTGGTGTGCACTGGCTCCTCCCACTAAGAACCTCCTCCAGACCTCAGTTAGATTCTTGTGCCCGGCTGAGCTGGATGCACACTAGGGGCTCTCCTGAGCTCCTAGAAAGAAAGTATATTTTAGTTTTTTTATTTTACAGTGAGATCTGCTGGCAACAGACTCACTGCAGCGAGGGACTAAGGGGAGAAGAAGCGAACCTACCTAAAAGGTGGTAGTTTGGGCTTCTTAGGCTACTGGACACCATTAGCTCCAGAGGGATCGACCGCAGGACCCGACCTTGGTGTTCGTTCCCGGAGCCGCGCCGCCGTCCCCCTTACAGAGCCAGAAGCACGAAGAGGTCCGGAAAATCGGCGGCAGAAGACTTCGGTCTTCACCAAGGTAGCGCACAGCACTGCAGCTGTGCGCCATTGCTCCTCATGTACACCTCACACTTCGGTCACTGATGGGTGCAGGGCGCTGGGGGGGGGGCGCCCTGAGGGCAATAAATAACACCTTGGCTGGCAAATATACATCATATATAGTCCCAGAGGCTATATAGATGTAAAATTACCCCTGCCAGTATTACAGAAAAAGCGGGAGAAAGTCCGCCGAAAAGGAGGCGGGGCTTCTCCCTCAGCACACTGGCGCCATTTTCTCTTCACAGTGCAGCTGGAAGACAGCTCCCCAGGCTCTCCCCTGTAGTTTTCAGGCTCAAAGGGTTAAAAAGAGAGGGGGGGCACTAAATTTAGGCGCAATATATGTATACAAGCAGCTATTTGGGGAAAAATCACTCAGTTATAGTGTTAATCCCTGCATTATATAGCGCTCTGGTGTGTGCTGGCATACTCTCTCTCGGTCTCCCCAAAGGACTTTGTGGGGTCCTGTCCTCAGTCAGAGCATTCCCTGTGTGTGTGCAGTGTGTCGGTACGGCTGTGTCGACATGTTGGATGAGGAAGGTTACGTGGAGGCGGAGCAGAGGCCGATAAATGGGATGTCGCCCCCTGTGGGGCCGACACCAGAGTGGATGGATAGGTGGAAGGTATTAACCGACAGTGTCAACTCCTTACATAAAAGGCTGGATGACGTAACAGCTGTGGGACAGCCGGCTTCTCAGCCGCGTCTGCCCAGGCGTCTCAAAGGCCATCAGGGGCTCAAACAACGCCCGTTACCTCAGATGGCGGACACAGATGTCGACACGGAGTCTGACTCCAGTGTCGACGAGGTTGAGACATATACACAATCCACTAGGAACATCCGTTACATGATCTCGGCAATGAAAAAATGTGTTACGCATTTTCTGACATGAACCCAAGTACCACATAAAAGGGGTTTTATTTTTGGGGAGAAAAAGCAGCCAGTGTTTTGTTCCCCCATCAGATGAATGAATGAAGTGTGTAAAGAAGCGTGGTTTCCCCCGATAAGAAACTGGTAATTTCTAAAAAGTTACTGATGGCGTACCCTTTCCCGCCAGAGGATAGGTCACGTTGGGAGATATCCCTTAGGGTGGATAAGGCGCTCACACGTTTGTCAAAAGGTGGCACTGCCGTCTTAGGATACGGCCACTTTGAAGGAACCTGCTGATAAAAAGCAGGAGGCGATCCTGAAGTCTGTATTTACACACTCAGGTTATATACTGAAACCTGCAATTGCCTCAGCATAAATAGTGCTGCTGCAGCGTAGTCTGACACCCTGTCATATAATATTAATACGCTAAGACAGGGATAATATTTTGCTAACATTGAGCATATTTAAGACGTTGTCTTATATATAAAGGATGCACAGAGGGATATTTGCCGGCTGGCATCCAGAATTAATGCAATGTCCATTCTGCCAGGAGGGTAGTAGAAACCCGGCAGTGGACAGGTGATGCTGCATTTAAAAGGCACATGGAGATTCTGCCTTATAAGGGTGAGGAATTGTTTGGGGATGGTCTCTGGACCTCGTATCCACAGCAACAGCTGGGAAGAAAAATTTTTACCTCAGGTTTCCTCACAAAAAAAAAAAAAAAAGCCTAAGAAAGCACCGTATTTTCAGGTACAGTCCTTTCGGCTTCAGAAAAGCAAGTGGGTCAAAGGCGCTTCCTTTCTGCACAGAGACAAGGGAAGAAGGAAAAAGCTGCACCAGTCAGCCAGTTCCAGGATCAAATATCTTCCCTCGCTTCCTCTGAGTCCACCGCATGACGCTGGGGCTCCACAGGTGGAGATAGGTGCGGTGTGGGCGCGTCTCGGGAACTGCAGGGATCAGTGGGCTTGCCCACAGGTGGATCCCTAGGTTCTGCAAGTAGTATCACAGGGATACAGGCTGGAGTTCGAGACGACTCCCCCTCGCCGTTGCCTCACATCAGCCTTGCCTGCTGCCCTCGGAGAAAGGTAGTACTGGCGGAAATTCACAAGCTGTACTTCCAGCAGGTGAAATCAAGGTACCCCTCCTTCAACAAGGCCGGGGTTACTATTCCAAAATGTTGTGGTACCGAAACCAGACGGTTCGGTGAGACCCATTCTAAAATTGAAATCCTTGAACACTTATATACAAAAGGTTCAAGTTCAAAATGGAATCGCTCAGGGCGATTATTGCAAGCCTGGAAAATTTCAGGGTATCACTGGACATCAAGGATACTTACCTGCATGTCCCTATTTACCCTCGTCACCAGGTGTACCTCAAAATTGTGGTACAGGATTGTCATTACCAATTCCAGACGTTGCCGTTGGTCTGTCCCCGGCACCGAGGGTATTTACCAAGGTAATGGCCGAAGTACTTATCCCGTACTTGGACGATCTCCTTATAAAGGCGAGGTCCAGGGAGCAGTTGTACGTCGGAGTAGCACTATCTCGGGAAGTGCTACAACAGCACGGCTGAATTCTGAATATTCCAAAGTCGCAGCTGGTTCCTACGACGCGTCTACTGTTCCTGGGTATGGTTCTGGACACAGAACAGGATAAAAAGGGTTTCTCCCGGAGGAGAAGTCCAAGGAGTTGGCGTCTCTAGACGGAGACCTCCTAATACAAATACAGGTATCGGTGCATCTATGCACGCGAGCCTTGGGAAAGATGGTAGCTTCTTACGAAGAATTTCCATTTGCCAAGTCCCATGCAAGGATCTTCCAGTGGGATCTGTTGGACAAGTGGTCCGGGTCGCATCCTCAGATGCATCGGCGGATAACCCTGTCTCCAAGGGCCAGGGTGTCGCTGTGGTGGTGACTGCAGAGTGCTCATCTTCTAGGGGGCCGCAGATTCGGCATACAGGACTGGGTCCTGGTGACCACGGATGCCAGCCTTCCAGGCTGGGGGGCAGTCACACAGGGAAGAAACTTCCAAGGCCTATGGAAAAGTCAGGAGACTTCCCTACACATAAATGTTCTGGAACTATGGGCCATTTACAATGCCCTAAGTCAGGCTAGACCCCTGCTTCAACACCGGCCGGTGCTGATCCAGTCAGACAACATCACGGCGGTCGCTCATGTAAACCGACAGGGCGGCACAAGAAGCAGGATGGCGATGGCAGAAGCCACAAGGATTCTCCGATGGGCGGAAAATCATGTTTTAGCACTGTCAGCAGTGTTCATTCCCGGAGTGGACAACTGAGAAGCAGACTTTCTCAGCAGACACGACCTCCACCCGAGAGAGTGGGGACTTCATCTAGAAGTCTTCCAAATGATTGTACACCGTGGGGAAAGGCCACAGGTGGACAGGATGGCGTCCCGCCTCAACAAAAAGCTACAAAGATATTGCGCCAGGTCAAGGGACCCTCAGGCGATAGCTGTGGACGCTCTGGTAACACCGTGGGTGTACCAGTCAGTGTATGTGTTCCCTTCTCTGCCTCTCATACCCAGGGTAATGAGAATAATAAGAAGGAGAGGAGTAAGAACTATACTCATTGTTCCGGGTGGCCAAGAAGAGCTTGGTGCCCAGAACTCCAAGAAATGATCTCAGAGGACCCATGGCCTCTGCCGCTCAGACAGGACCTGCTGCAGCAGGGGGCCTGTCTGTTCCAAGACGTACCGCGGCTGCGTTTTACGGCATGGCGGTTGAACGCCGGATCCTGAAGGAAAAGGGCATTCCGGAGGAAGTTATTCCTACGCTATTTAAAGCTAGGAAAGAAGTGAACGCAAACCATTATCACCGCATATGGCGGAAATATGTTGCCAGTAAGGCCCCAAAGGAGGAATTTCAGCTAGGTCGATTTCTGCACTTCCTACAAGTCAGAGGTGACTATGGGCCTAAAATTGGGTTCCATTAAGGTCCAGATTTCTGCTCTATCGATTTTCTTCCAAAAATAGAACTGGCTTCACTGCCTGAAGTTCAGACTTTTGTTAAGGGAGTGCTGCATAGTCAGCCCCCGTTTGTGCCTCCAGTGGCACCGTGGGATCTCAACGTAGTGTTGGATTTCCTGAAGTCGCATTGAGTTGAGCCACTTAA
The DNA here is from genome assembly GCF_028390025.1 of Pseudophryne corroboree. Taxonomy (NCBI): domain Eukaryota; kingdom Metazoa; phylum Chordata; class Amphibia; order Anura; family Myobatrachidae; genus Pseudophryne; species Pseudophryne corroboree. The sequence continues at coordinate 463,008,470 of NC_086451.1, read as the reverse complement.
ATCCGTGGAGCTACAATACATCACGTGGAAAGTGGTCATGCTGTGGGCCTTGGCGTCGGCCAGGCGTGTATCCGAATTGGCGGCTTTGTAAAAAGCCCTTATCTGTATTTTATATGGATAAGGCGGAATTGAGGACTCGTTCCCAATTCCTTCCTCAGGTGGTAGCAGTTTTTCATGTGAACCAACCTATTGTGGTGCCTGCGGCTACTTGGGACTTGGAGGATTCCAAGTTTCTGGACGTAGTCAGGGCCCTGAAAAGTATATGTTTCCAGGACGGCTGGAGTCAGGAAAACTGACTCGCTATTTATCCTGTATGCACCCAACAAGCTGGGTGCTCCTGCTTCTAAGCAGACTATTGCTCGCTGGATCTGTAGCACGATTCAACTTGCACATTCTGCGGCTGGAATGCCGCACCCTAAATCTGTAAAAGCCCATTCCATGAGGAAAGTGGGCTCTTCTTGGGCGGCTGCCCGAGGGGTCTCGGCTTTACAAATTTGCCGAGCTGTTACTTGGTCGGGTTAAAACACTCTTGCAAGAGTCTACAAGTTTGATACCCTGGCTGAGGAGGACCTAGAGTTTGCTCATTCGGTGCTGCAGAGTCATCCGCACTCTCCCGCCCGTTTGGGAGCTTTGGTATAATCCCCATGGTCCTTACAGAGTCCCCAGCATCCACTTAGGACGTTAGAGAAAATAAGATTTTACTCACCGGTAAATCTATTTCTCATAGTCCGTAGTGGATGCTGGGCGCCCATCCCAAGTGCGGATTGTCTGCAATACTTGTATATAGTTATTGCCTAACTAAAGGGTTATTGTTGAGCCATCTGTTGAGAGGCTCAGTTGTTATCATACTGTTAACTGGGTATAGTATCACGAGTTATACGGTGTGATTGGTGTGGCTGGTATGAGTCTTACCCGGGATTCAAAATCCTTCCTTATTGTGTCAGCTCTTCCGGGCACAGTATCCTAACTGAGGTCTGGAGGAGGGTCTTAGTGGGAGGAGCCAGTGCACACCAGGTAGTCCTAAAGCTTTCTTTAGTTGTGCCCAGTCTCCTGCGAAGCCGCTAATCCCCATGGTCCTTACGGAGTCCCCAGCATCCACTATGGACTACGAGAAATAGATTTACCGGTGAGTAAAATCTTATTCTTGCAACACATTTACTTTACGGTAAAAGATAGGCAATCTATATCATAGGCCAATGCAGGAGGGGTTCTGGTTGCCCGAAAACCATCCTCCTCTTGGCAAATAGCTTAAATTATGACAATAACAAGCTGACACCACATCATGAAGCTTCATCTACCAAGTTTGCTGTGCATGTGGATCTCAGTCCTAAAGCAGTGCACTGGACCAGAGAGGAGCTGCCAGGAAGAAGAGACAGGAGCCTTACCATGAGGTGGGAGAATGTGTGCTTAGAAGTGCTGTACTGGTTCTATTATGTTTGTGTATATTTATTTATTATTTAAATATGTTTGATACAGCCTATACTATAGACCATTTTTGTTGTGTTAAATATTAATACTGTATTCCATACAGTATCCAGTGTATAAAAAGACCAATGTTTTCATTAATATCCAGGGTCGTTACTAGTTTCTTCTACCACTCTCCTAGACTCCCACACTCAATGTTAAGTAGAGTGGGAGATTGTGGATTACATTTGGAAACCCCCCTCTAGAAATCCTGCGTTTGCCGCTGTATATGTGGACTAAAACGTTTCAGTTTCAGGTCGACTATGCCCATTCTATAATAATGATCTATAAAGCTTTATAATGTGAAGACACTTCTGTGCTAGGAGAAACAATGAAAACTAATGAAAATGATGAATGTATCAGGTTGCGTTATAGCATGAGATGTTATTGTACCTGTACAGTAACCTTTGTCCTTTCAGCAGTGGTATAAATAAGGAAATTCTGTCTTTTACACACTCGCTGTTCCCAGTAACATAGATTATACAACGTTTGCTTCACCAAGTAAATTGATTGTGGTGCCACAGCTGTACGAGCCCTCGGTGATTATTGGTGATGATGATTTCTTTGCACTTCGTTTTTCTTCTGCTATCGGGAAGAGAAATTGCTATTCTAGATGGATCACAAAGTTCCAAAGATGGGTGATCAAACCTCATCAATATTTCTGCATGGATGCCTAGTAACAGGCAAGGCGCTGCTGTCTCCGAGCTTTCCATCTACTCGCTCTCCACTAGAAATAGAAAATGATTTCACTGTTCCATTGTCAGAGTAACAAAAATCTATCTTACATTGGAGGATGACAAAGGTGTACACTATGTGTTATTCAAGTGGTTGTTTGCAGCTGTGTATTGCTTGCATGAGCTCAGCCGTCACAGCGCTGAATGATGGGAAATTCTGCGGGATTGAGCCATTTGTGATGCATTGCCCGTACATAGTACAAAGTATTTACCATCAGATAAATGTATTGTGTTGTCTTCGTCTCCCATTCATAGAGACACAACCAGTGCTGAGAAATGTATTCAACAAAATTACGGGATATTTCCCTTATATGCTATTTGAGCACAGAAATGTATTTTAAATTTTTCTAGCACAATTTGGTCTGAATTGCAATGCCCCAATCATTTTTGCCTCCTTTAGAATTCCCCAATTATTTTTGGCCCACCTTGTATTGTACCACACAAAATCTAGTAAACTCTTTTGTCCCTTCTATAATTTCCTGATCATTTTTTTTTAGCCCTTCCCAATTTCTCCAATCATTTTAGTCCCATCAAGAAATTCACAATCATTTCTCTCCCACCCAGATTTGCCTAGCAATTTTTGTCTATTGTTGTCCTGGCCACATTTATCTAATGATCTATCTATCTATCTATCTATCTATCTATCTATCTATCTATCTATCTATCTATCTATCTATCTATCTATCTATCTATCTATCTATCTTTCTCTGGATGGGTCCACAGGATTATCCACAGGATAACATTGGGATATTGTCGAGCGACAGCGAAAATGGCACCAACACGGTCACGAGCTTTCTGGCCTCCCAGGATGCATTGGGGCCTCCACTATATAGTCCCGCCCACTGACTCAGTCAGATCAGTTTTTTGCTTGGTGCGGCAGGAAGCCGCATGGTCACAGGGCTGCTGTGAAAACAGCCTCAAGCTTTTGTTATTTTATTTTATAGACTTACTATATAGTTTTTTAGAGCGACTTCTCTTAACAGCGTCTTAAACGCATACTAGAAAGAGTCGCTCCAACAACTCCCCACCGGGTCGCAACAACGCTTACCTTCGGGTATCAGTGCTGTCTCGACGGGCGTCTGTGTCGGATGTTCTAGCAGGTCCAGCAGACGTAACCAGGCTGTGGCCGGAGCATGGGGAGACGGTGAGTCTATGGACTTCCTCTTACTAGAGGGGTCAGGACACAGCTACACTGATTTGGTGGAGACTACAAACAGTGTGTTGATGCGCCAAACATCTCGAGTGTGACAACGCTACGCTCCGGGGATCATAGGCGCCAGGACTAGGTAGAGGCCGCGATCCTGGGAGTTTAAGTCAACAGGGGGATTCAGACGCTCTCCTGGCCGCCCCTCCTCCGAGTTCATGGCCAGTTCCCGCGTGTCTCTCGTTTCATGAACTGAATGACCTCACTTCCGGCTCAGACGCTACCACGAGGGTACTCGGTCGCAGCTTAGACGCTGCGGTTGTGTACACTGGAGATAAAACCCACCCAGACCGAGTCGCAGGCCTTAGCGTCTGCATACACGTGGAAGTCGCTCAGCGTCCGTGTCCGTTGGTGAGCGTCCGTGTCCGTTATCAGTTATCAAGAGCGGCAGTGTACACCAGTAGCGTCTGAATCCCCTCAGCGTCTTACGAGCGTATTTGCTTGGATATGGAGGTGTGGTGAGTCTCCCTGTATCCCGCTCTCTGGAGGCAGGGTATACAGTACTAAAAATTCTCTCTACTTCTTAGTATGAATTGTTAATTTTTAGTACCTATTGCATATGAGACCTGTATATTACTGTGTTTTCTGCATGTTATGTTGAAAATAGAAACAGTTAAAACAGAAGTACAATTTTCCTACTTATGTATAAGTTGTTATGGAGGTTGTATTCTCATATGACAATGTCTAATGCTTTAACATGTGACTGACTGCTATTATGTGTGCTGACTTTTCTGTGTAATGTCAGTCCTGTTCTGACCCTCAAATCAGGTGCACTGTGGTCAGATTGATCTCACCTCTATATACTGACATATAGGGTGTTTTTCAGTCACAAAATTGTGTATTCAATAACAGATTATTACCATGTCTGTGAGCGGCAAAAGTGATGAGGAGAATTTATCAAGCACTCCTACAGCCCTAACATGCTTATCTTGTAAGTCAGGGATAATTGATTTGAATCAATTGGTCACTTTTGAGCGTTTGTGTGCAAACTGTTTCGCTTTTCAGCGAAGTAAAAAACAGGAGTTGGTTCAACCACCAACAGAGCCACCATGGAATATGTTCGCAAAGACTATCTTCTATAGCAGACAAGTTAACTACAGTAGCACCACCTCAAGGGTTAGGTTACACTATGAACCCATACATGCAGCTCCCTTCCTACGGCTTGGTTCCAGTAGCCTCTACAAGCAACCAAGAGACAGTTTAGACTAAGACAGATACGTCTATGTGGCAGACTACACAAGATGATACATCGGACGATGAGACAATAGATTCGACTCCGTATGATGATCAGTCGCAGAGTTTTAGTTCAGATGATGTAGCTGAACTTATTAATGCTGTTCTCTCGTTGGAAGAGCCAGCCAAGACAGTGTTAAAATCTAAAGCACCTGTATTTAAACGAACAAAATCAGTGAAAGCTGAATTCCCAGCATCAGATGAGGTGACAGAAATGATGGATGAGTCTTGGGCAGCGCCCAGTAAAAAGTATAAGATTCCTAAGAGATGGGATTCTTATTATCCATTTCCAGCTGTGGATTGTTCGAAAGGGAAGTTCCTCCAAAAGTGGATGCACATGTTCTGCGACTCGTGCATAAATCTGCTTTACCACTGTCATCTACCTCACTAAATGATGTCACAGACAGAAGGGTAGATAGCCTTTTGAAAAATATTTTTTCTCTAGTAGGAGCAGTGGTAAGACCTGCTATGGCTTCGGCCTGGGTAGCAAAGGCTATGGGCGAATGGAAAGAGGAACTAGAGAACAGCATCCCTTCTCCTACTGGGGAGCAAGAGGATCATTTTTGCCGTTTAAGACAATCTGCCCAGTATTTGGAAGAAGCAGCAATTGATGTAGGTACAGTTGCTTCTAAAGCTTCAGCCTTGACAGTAGTCGCTCGCAGAGCAATTTGGCTACGTACCTGGAAGGCAGATGCGGAATCCATGAAAGAATTGGAAGCATTGCCTTTTGTCGGTAATATATTATTTGGAAAACCTTTATCAGATATCCTAGAATCAGAGGATGAATCGAAAAAGGTCTGATTTCCGGCTACCTATAACCCTAAGTCCAAGGGTTTAAAATTTCGCTCTTTTCGTTGGCAAAGCAAAGCGAAAGCAAAAGAAGAGCCTAAACAATCCCAGTTTAAATCCAGGGGTAGTAAGCAGTGGGCTAGCAAGAAGCCAGCTTCCAAACCTGAACAGAAACCCTCAGCCTGAAGAGATGGGCCTCCGCCTGGAGGAATCCAGGGTTGGGGGCCGACTCCTTCAATTTGCACACATATGGCAACAGTCAACAGCAGATGCCTGGGTGCAGAAGGTAGTATCTCAGGGGTATGGGTTCCCATTCAGGAGGTAGCCTCCTCAAAGATTTTTTTGCACCAGCCCGTCTCGTATAGAGTCGAAGGCCAATGCCCTGCAAGAAGCAGTCCAAAAATTACTGCAGTCAGGTGTGATTGTCCCAGTACCTCCATCACAAAAGGGACAGGGGTTTTACTCCAATCTATTTCTAATCCAGAAACCAAATGGGTCATATCGACAATTCTAAATCTGAAAATGTTGAACAAATACATATGGATCCCGAAGTTCCACATGGAGACGCTACGCTCCATAATGTTGGCTATGGAACCGGGAGATTACATGGTATCTCTGGATGTACGGGATGCTTACCTACATGTGCCTATAGCACTGTCACATCAGTGTTACCTCAGGTTTGCCATCCTCCAGGAACATTTCCAGTTCCAAGCTCTGCCTTTCGGGCTAGCTACAGCACCCAGGGTGTTTACCAAGATCATGGTGGTTATGGCAGCTTGTCTGCGCAAACAAGGGATAAGAATATTCCCATACCTCGACGACCTGTTAATCTTAGCACAGTCGCAAGATTTACTGTTGAGCCATCTTCAACAGACGATAGTTTGTTTACAGATACACGGGTGGCTCATAAATTGGGAAAAGTCGTCCCTGAATCTGTCACAGCGGATGGTTCATTTGGGGGCCATATTGGATTCAGAAAGTTCTCTTACCAGAGAAAAAGATAGTCAAGGTGCAGGTCATGGCTCAGGAAGCGTTGCAAGCCCAGACAATATCAGTCCATGCAGCAATGCGACTGTTGGGTCTGATGGTATCAACCTTCGACATGGTGGAATATGCGCAATTCCACTCCAGACCATTGCAGCACCTTATTCTGACCAAATGGAATGGAAATCATCAGACGATAAAGAAACAGATGATAAAGATTCCAGTAAATGTAAAAAGGTCTCTAGCGTGGTGGCTACAGATTGACCATTTAAACAAGGGGAGACCCTTTTGGATAAAAGAGTGGCAAGTCCTGACAACAGATGCCAGCCTGCAAGGCTGGGGGGCGGTACTAGGAAGCCTATGGTTCCAGGGAAAACGGACCGCAAGGGAAAGTCGCCTGCCGATAAATCTGTTGGAGGTAAGGGCCGTTTACTTGGCTCTAGTTCAGGCAAAGGACAATCTACAAGGAAGACCAGTCCAGATCTGCTCAGACAATGCGACGGCGGTAGCATACCTCAATCATCAAGGAGGAACTCACAGCAAGAGTCTAATGGAGGAAGTAACTCCCATTCTAAAATGGACAGAACTCCATCTCCCGACATTGTCAGCAGTATTTGTCCCGGGTGTACTAAATTGGGAAGCGGATTTTCTCAGTCGGCACACCATTCAGGAAACCGAATGGGCACTACACCCAGAAGTGTTTCAGACACTGGTGAACAGATGGGGTCTACCAGAGATAGACCTTATGGCGTCTCGTCTAAACAACAAAGTTCCGAGGTACGGATCAAGAACAAGGGACCCAGAAGCGGTCCTGGTAGACGCACTGTCAGTAGAATGGAGGTTTCAGCTGGCATATCTGTTCCCTCCATTATCTCTGTTACCCAGAGTAGTGAGAAAGATAAAACAGGCAAAAGGAGCAATTATTCTAATAGCTCCAGCTTGGCCAAGAAGGCATTGGTACACAGATCTGTTGAGAATGTCCATGGAAGCACCAATACTGCTCCCTCAACGTCCAGATATGCTAATGCAGGGTCCTTGTTGTCACAGTCATCTGGATCGCCTATCTTTGACGGCGTGGCTGTTGAAACCTCTATCCTAGAGGCTAAAGGATTTTCGAAACAAGTAATCCAAACTATGCTTAGAGCAAGAAAGCCTTCGTCGGCCCGTGTGTATCATAGAATATGGCAAGCCTATATTCACTGGTGTACTGGAAAAAATTTAAATCCGAGATCTTTTAAAGTAGCTAGGATTTTTTATTTCCTTCAGGCAGGATTGGATAAAGGGTTGAAAGTTGCTTCCTTGAGGGTTCAAGTCTCAGCGTTAACTGTATGGTTTCAGCAGAAGATTGCTGATTTACAGGATGTACGTACATTTTTTCAAAAAGTAGTACATATTCAACCTCCATTTGTTCCTCCTGCAGCTCCCTGGGATTTGAATTTAGTTCTTAAATTTCTCCAGGGTCCTCTGTTTGAACCACTTGAGAGAGCAGATCTGAAGTGGTTAACGGTTAAAGTTCTTTTTTTACTGGCAATGGCGTCAGCCAGAAGAGTGTCAGATTTGGGAGCATTATCATGTAAGTCTCCTTTCCTAAGTTTTTTTTCGAGACAGAGCAGTTCTCAGAACGAGATCTAGCTATCTTCCAAAGGTGGTATCAAAGTTTCACCTGAATGAAGAGATTGTAGTCCCAGCTTTTCAGATATCAGGACTATCTGCGGGAGAAGCGTCGCTGGATGTGGTCCGGGCTTTAAGAATCTACATAGATCGTACTAGTGCCATCAGGAAAACAGATTCTCTCTTCATCCTGTACGGATTCCATAGAAGAGGATGGCCTGCTAGAAAACAGACGCTGGCGAGATGGCTCCGAATGGTAATATCAGAAGCTTATTCTCATGCAGATCTCCCTATTCCAGCTAATGTCTCTGCACACTCTACACGTAAGGTAGGTCCTTCTTGAGCAGCACAGCAGGGTGCTTCAGCAGAACAGATATGTAGGGCAGCCACATGGTCTTCCATAAACACATACATCAGACATTATGCCTTGGATACTTTTGCCTCTCATGACGCAGACTTCGGGCGAAAGGTCCTCCTGTGCAATCAGGAGCGTCCCCTCCACTAAAATGGCTTTGGGAATCCCAATGTTATCCTGTGGATCATCCTGTGGACCCAGCCAGAGAAATATACGTTATGGTAAGAACTTACCGTTGATAACGTGATTTCTCTTATGTCCACAGGTATCCACAGGGATCCCACCCTGACGCATCTGATTTGAGGATCTAGACAATCACTAAAACCTCTTCCTTCTTGTATGGAAGGGTGTGCATGTGTGTTCTTATCGCCTGTACAGGTCTCTACCTAATGTTCCTGCCTATAATCGCTGTGGAAAGAACTGATCTGACTGAGTCAGTGGGCGGGACTATATAGTGGAGGCCCCAATGCATCCTGGGAGGCCAGAAAGATCGTGACCGTGCTGGTGCCATTTTCGCTGTCGCTCGACAATATCCCAATGTTATCCTGTGGATACCTGTGGACATAAGAGAAATCACGTTATCAACGGTAAGTTCTTACCATAACGTATCTATCTATCTATCTATCTATCTATCTATCTATCTATCTATCTATCTATCTCAAGATTCTGCAATCACTAACTGCTGTCCATAAGTTTGTTTGACATAACGTTGATCAAAAACAACCACCTGGAAGGTCTACAGAAATGATTACACTTCCCAGTATCTCTCCCAATCACTATTAATTTTCCAGTAATTTCCAATGTGGAAAGGAATTCGGGAGAAACACAATTGAGAAAGGAAATTTCCCATCTCCCTTCGCAACTACAATTAAATCACAGTTATCATTACCCAAATAATAACCTGTGGTACAGAAATGTAGCATGAATAAATTGAATCCACAGACAAAACGAATCCGATAAGAATCACGGAGACTAATCTTATTAAGTAAAGTTTAACATGAGAAAAATGCAAGAAAGATACAGTGCTTAAGTATTGCAAAAGCAGTAAGTATGACATATAAATATAGTATAATTTTCTTATAAACAATAACAAAAATTAGTCTCACTTATATGACTCTGCTAGTAAGCAAAGTAAGTTGTAAAAAATAACATGTTTTTGAGTATATTGCCCTATCCACATCCCGCCTCTGACACTTGTTCTTCAGTTGGCCACTGATACCAGGGTTTCCAGTAGACATTATCACTGAGAGTATACAGCACCATGCCCTCTTAACTTGCCTGCCCGGGGCAGTTGTCAACTCTGCTGTGTCATTTTTAACACCACCTTCAATTTTCTTTTTATGCTATTATGAGTTGCAGAACTTTGTTGTGATTTAGCTGTTTATCAGTGTTTTAGGACCTATGGTATATGGGATAAGAAAACATCTCTGAAACTATATAAAAACGCTGCTTATGCTATTCTAAAGTACTACCAGCGGCGCTATACGCAGAGTTTTAGTATTACAGTACTGGCATTTTATCAGAATTATAAATCATATTGGCGCAAGATGTACAATTATCTGTGTGCGGTAAATGTAGGAAGCTATCAGCGCATACAGACAATATGTGAAAGCAGAGGAAATATCAGGCAAATGTACTTTTCATTTTATATTCATCACAAGCACTTGACGTTATCGCTGTAACAGAGACAAATCATAGGCAATGTGTTATTTCAGTAAATACTGACCTTCAAAGTGTGATGAAAAATGACCTTAAGGCCCCAGCGTGTCAAGCACTAAAGTATCCTGATCATCTCTATAATGCGGCTGTTCTGCAGAGCACAATGCTGGATGTAATGCTCATTGTTACACTGAGCGGATATTGTGGCCTCTGAATTAAGTTATATTTTCAGCAATAGGTGTATGGTGTTTTTTTTTTTTTGTCTTTAATAAGCTGTAAGGTAACTACATGAAGTCAATATGCAATTTGGGTTTATTGTCTACATCAGTGGTTCTCAAACTCTGTCCTCAGGACCCCACACAGGTCACATGTTCCAGGTCACCCGGCAGCGGCACTGTGTTTCACCAACTGTCACAGTTTAAAAATTCACAGGTGACCTGGAAGCCATGAACTGTGGGGGGTCCTGAGGACAGAGTTTGAGATCCTTTGGTCGAAATCATGATGTATTCTAGACTCAACTATTTGCGTAGGGTGAAAAACACCCTGTCTCCCGGCGCAAATTGACAAAATAATTAGCAAGGTCAGACACCCATCAGCTGCACACAATAATGAGCTTTTTGTGAAGCCCCAAGAACAAACAATTGCAAACCAACAAATTGTGTGCGCTTGATGTGCTAACAATTGACTATCTATATGTCAACTAAGATAGGTAAATGTGGTTGGATTCATTGAATAATTGAGAAACTTGCTTTTAATTAAAAACCTTTACTGGGTTCATATATACTTGAATAACAATTTAATAGTACCAATAATGGAATAACAGTATTTATATACTAAAATAAATTATAAAAAGGACACAAGACTGAATATTGAAAAGTCCGTTCTGGACCAGAGCCAGGATTTAAATGTACTCAATAGCTTTGGTATATAAAGCAACAATGTTATTCTTTATAATAACAGTAGCCACGTATTTATGTTGAATAGCAAGAATTGCTACAATTTAGTGAGCATGCACTGTATGATAACAAAGTTCTGCTATGAGATGGATTTGTAGCAGTAATTCACCTGTTAACGGCGTCCCGGTACAGGAGATAGTTCAATGGGTAATTACCCGATCCAGCGGGAGTGTATATAGTACCCAAACAATACGGTAATGTCCGGTGTATGCTCACCCAGCCTGTGGATGCACGTTATCTCTGGTAACAATGGTGTCAGTATCCAATTCCAATGTGTGGGATGGATAGCACACCTTCTCTCCGGTTGGAGACACCCGCACCGATGGATCTGCTGTATATAGCCGCCGCTTTCAGCTCACTGACACTGCACCTATATGATGATAAAGTGCTGGACCGGCACTCTGCCGCTGCTCACTTGGCCCGTCTCAGCGCCCGAGTGGTGGGCGTGATCAGAGGCAGAACTCTGGGTGGCAACGGAGTCATCTGCCGCCGGGCTCCTGCTCTGAAGGGGGGCACCTCTCCTCCCATTTTGTGACACCATTGAATTAAGTTAATTGATAGCTGCCGCTATCTTTTCAGTGGCCGACTTCCTCACTGGTCCCTGCACCTTACAAATCACACCCTCTTTATTATACTGAATATATAAATTTTACAAGTGTCACACCCAGGATTAGAAACCACAACCTATTACACTGGAAGCAGACACCTTACTGATGAAGCTGTTGCTCCTGTACAGGAAATATGAGAATTTTAACTATATGAAGATACTTCTCTGACAATTACACATAACTTCATATAGTTAGAATTCTCATGCTTCCTCTACAGGAGCAAATAGCTCCATCAGTAAAGTGTCTGCTGTTAGTGTAACAGGTCATGGGTTCTAATCCTGGGTATGACTGCTAAGTAATGTGTGCTTTAAAATAAAAGACAATTAAATGTATAAATACAGTATATACATTTTTTTCAGAGCACTCCACACACACACACACACACACACACACACACACACACACACACATATTTATCTTAATATAGGAAATAGGGGGGGGCACCAACATTTATCTTGCCTCCGGGCAACTGGGACGAACTTACGCCACTGGGCGTGATTGTATTCGAATACCAGCCGCAAGTTGCTCGTGATTGGAGCGTTGTAGGTTACAACGCTACAATAATGAGCAACTAGCAGCTGGTATTCAGTCTTGTGTCCTTTTTATAATTTATTTTAGTATATAAATACTGTTATTCCATTATTGGTACTATTAAATTGTTATTCAAGTATATATGAACCCAGTAAAGGTTTTTAATTAAAAGCAAGTTTCTCAATTATTCAATGAATCCAACCACATTTACCTATCTTAGTTGACATATAGATAGTCAAGCATCTTAGTTGCTAAGTATGTTAGTGCAAAGTGTGATATAATTTTTGGAGATATACGGAGAGAAACAGAAGGACAGCAGACTATCTCCCCCACCTCCACAAAAGAACTGCAAACAACTAGTGATGAGCGGGTTCGGTTTCTCGGAAACTGAACCCCCCCGAACTTCACCCTTTTTACACGGGTCCGAGCCATACTCGGATTCTCCCGTATGGCTCGGTTAACCCGAGCGCGCCCGAACGTCATCATCCCGCTGTCGGATTCTCGCGAGATTCGGATTCTATATAAGCAGCTGCGCGTCGCTGCCATTTTCACTCGTGCATTGGAAATGTTAGGGAGAGGACGTGGCTGTACAGTGCAGAGTTTTGCTGATCAGTTACCACCAATTTTATCCGTTCTCTGCCTGAAAAAAACGCTCCATATCTGTGCTCAGTGTGCTGCATATATCTGTGCTCACACTGCTTTATTGTGGGGACTGGGGAGCAGCTGTATTATATAGCAGGAGTACAGTGCAGAGTTTTGCTGACAGTGACCACCAGTATACGTTGTCTGCCTGAAAAACACTCCATATCTGTGCTCAGTGTGCTGCTTTATTGTGGGGACTGGGGACCACCAGTATAATATTATATAGGAGGAGTACAGTGCAGAGTTTTGCTGACCAGTGACCACCAGTATATAATATATAGCATTACGGTACAGTAGGCCACTGCTGTACCTACCTCTGTGTCGTCAAGTATACTATCCATCTAGATTCTATACCTGTGGTGCATTTCAGTTGTGCAGTTTGCTGACACAGTGACCACCAGTATACTATATATAGCAGTACGGTACGGAAGGCCACTGCTGTACCTACCTCTGTGTCGTCATTAAGTATACTATCCATCTACATTCTATACCTGTGGTGCATTTTAGTTTTGCAGTTTGCTGACACAGTGACCACCAGTATACTATATATAGCAGTACGGTACGGAAGGCCACTGCTGTACCTACCTCTGTGTCGTCATTAAGTATACTATCTATCTACATTCTATACCTGTGGTGCATTTTAGTTTTGCAGTTTGCTGACACAGTGACCACCAGTATATATAGCAGTACGGACCGGAAGGCCACTGCTGTACCTACCTCTGTGTCGTCATTAAGTATACTATCCATCTACATTCTATACCTGTGGTGCATTTTAGTTTTGCAGTTTGCTGACACAGTGACCACCAGTATATATAGCAGTACGGTACGGAAGGCCACTGCTGTACCTACCTCTGTGTCGTCATTAAGTATACTATTCATCTACATTCTATACCTGTGGTGCATTTTAGTTTTGCAGTTTGCTGACACAGTGACCACCAGTATACTATATATAGCAGTATGGTACAGAAGGCCACTGCTGTACCTACCTCTGTGTCGCCATTAAGTATACTATCCATCTACATTCTATACCTGTGGTGCATTTTAGTTTTGTAGTTTGCTGACACAGTGACCACCAGTATATATAGCAGTACGGTACGGAAGACCACTGCTGTACCTACCTCTGTGTCATCATTAAGTATACTATCCATCTACATTCTATACCTGTGGTGCATTTTAGTTTTGCAGTTTGCTGACACAGTGACCACCAGTATACTATATATAGCAGTACGGTACGGAAGGCCACTTCTGTACCTACCTCTGTGTCGTCATTAAGTATACTATCCATCTACATTCTATACCTGTGGTGCATTTTAGTTTTGCAGTTTGCTGACACAGTGACCACCAGTATACTATATATAGCAGTACGGTACGGAAGGCCACTGCTGTACCTACCTCTGTGTCGTCAAGTATACTATCCATCTACATTCTATACCTGTGGTGCATTTTAGTTTTGCAGTTTGCTGACACAGTGACCACCAGTATACTATATATAGCAGTACGGTACGGAAGGCCACTGCTGTACCTACCTCTGTGTCGTCATTAAGTATACTATCCATCTACATTATATACCTATGGTCCATTTTAGTTTTGCAGTTTGCTGACAGTGACCACCAGTATATATAGCAGTACGGTACGGAAGGCCACTGCTGTACCTACCTCTGTGTCGTCAAGTATACTATAAATCTACATTCTATACCTGTGGTGCATTTTAGTTGTGCGCAGTATATATAGTAGTAGGCCATTGCTATTGATACTGGCATATAATTCCACACATTAAAAAATGGAGAACAAAAATGTGGAGGTTAAAATAGGGAAAGATCAAGATCCACTTCCACCTCGTGCTGAAGCTGCTGCCACTAGTCATGGCCGAGACGATGAAATGCCATCAACGTCGTCTGCCAAGGCCGATGCCCAATGTCATAGTAGAGAGCATGTAAAATCCAAAAAACAAAAGTTCAGTAAAATGACCCAAAAATCAAAATTGAAAGCGTCTGATGAGAAGCGTAAACTTGCCAATATGCCATTTACGACACGGAGTGGCAAGGAACGGCTGAGGCCCTGGCCTATGTTCATGGCTAGTGGTTCAGATTCACATGAGGATGGAAGCACTCATCCTCTCGCTAGAAAAATTAAAAGACTTAAGCTGGCAAAAGCACAGCAAAGAACTGTGCGTTCTTCTAAATCACAAATCCCCAAGGAGAGTCCAATTGTGTCGGTTGCGATGCCTGACCTTCCCAACACTGGACGGGAAGAGCTTGCGCCTTCCACCATTTGCACGC
Organism: Pseudophryne corroboree; assembly: GCF_028390025.1. Classification (NCBI taxonomy): domain Eukaryota; kingdom Metazoa; phylum Chordata; class Amphibia; order Anura; family Myobatrachidae; genus Pseudophryne; species Pseudophryne corroboree. Next base: position 462,993,421 of record NC_086451.1, on the reverse strand, counting down.
CCCCTGCAAGTGCTGGAAGGAGCACCCGCAGTCCAGTTCCTGATAGTCAAATTGAAGATGTCACTGTTGAAGTACACCAGGATGAGGATATGGGTGTTGCTGGCGCTGGGGAGGAAATTGACAAGGAGGATTCTGATGGTGAGGTGGTTTGTTTAAGTCAGGCACCTGGGGAGACACCTGTTGTCCGTGGGAGGAATATGGCCATTGACATGCCTGGTCAAAATACAAAAATAATCAGCTCTTCGGTGTGGAATTATTTCAACACAAATGCAGACAACAGGCATCAAGCCGTGTGTTGCCTTTGTCAAGCTGTAATAAGTAGGGGTAAGGACGTTAACCACCTCGGAACATCCTCCCTTATACGTCACCTGCAGCGCATTCATCATAAGTCAGTGACAAGTTCAAAAACTTTGGATGACAGCGGAAGCAGTCCACTGACCACTAAATCCCTTCCTCTTGTAACCAAGCTCCTGCAAACCACACCACCAACTCCCTCAGTGTCAATTTCCTCCTTACCCAGGAAAGCCAATAGTCCTGCAGGCCATGTCACTGGCAAGTCTGACGAGTCCTCTCCTGCCTGGGATTCCTCCGATGCATCCTTGAGTGTAACGCCTACTGCTGCTGGCGCTGCTGTTGTTGCTGCTGGGAGTCGATCGTCATCCCAGAGGGGAAGTCGGAAGACCACTTGTACTACTTCCAGTAAGCAATTGACTGTCCAACAGTCCTTTGCGAGGAAGATGAAATATCACAGCAGTCATCCTGCTGCAAAGCAGATATCTCAGGCCTTGGCAGCCTGGGCGGTGAGAAACGTGGTTCCGGTATCCACCGTTAATTCAGAGGGTACTAGAGACTTGATTGAGGTACTGTGTCCCCGGTACCAAATACCATCTAGGTTCCATTTCTCTAGGCAGGCGATACCGAAAATGTACACAGACGTCAGAAAAAGAGTCACCAGTGTCCTAAAAAATGCAGTTGTACCCAATGTCCACTTAACCATGGACATGTGGACAAGTGGAGCAGGGCAGACTCAGGACTATATGACTGTGACAGCCCACTGGGTAGATGTATTGCCTCCCACAGCAAGAATAGCAGCGGCTGCACCAGTAGCAGCATCTCGCAAACGCCAACTCATTCCTAGGCAGGCTACGCTTTGTATCACCGCTTTCCAGAAGAGGCACACAGCTGACAACCTCTTACGGAAACTGAGGAAGATCATCGCAGAATGGCTTACCCCAATTGGACTCTCCTGGGGATTTGTGACATCGGACAACGCCAGCAATATTGTGCGTGCATTACATCTGGGCAAATTCCAGCACGTCCCATGTTTTGCACATACATTGAATTTGGTGGTGCAGAATTATTTAAAAAACGACTGGGGCGTGCAAGAGATGCTGTCGGTGGCCCGAAGAATTGCGGGCCACTTTCGGCATTCAGCCACCGCGTACAGAAGACTGGAGCACCACCAAACAATCCTGAACCTGCCCTGCCATCAACTGAAGCAAGAGGTGGTAACGAGGTGGAATTCAACCTTCTATATGCTTCAGAGGATGGAGGAGCAGCAAAAGGCCATTCAAGCCTATACATCTGCCCACGATATAGGCAAAGGAGGGGGAATGCACCTGACTCAAGCGCAGTGGAGAATGATTTCAACGTTGTGCAAGGTTCTGCAACCCTTTGAACTTGCCACACTTGAAGTCAGTTCAGACACTGCCAGCCTGAGTCAGGTCATTCCCCTCATCAGGCTTTTGCAGAAGAAGCTGGAGACATTGAAGGAGGAGCTAAAACAGAGCGATTCCGCTAGGCATGTGGGACTTGTGGATGGAGCCCTTAATTCTCTTAACCAGGATTCACGGGTGGCCAATCTGTTGAAATCAGAGCACTACATTTTGGCCACCGTGCTCAATCCTAGATTTAAAACCTACGTTGTATCTCTCTTTCCGGCAGACACAAGTCTGCAGAGGTTCAAAGACCTGCTGGTGAGAAAATTGTCAAGTCAAGCGGAACGTGACCCGTCAACATCTCCTCCTTCACATTCTCCCGCAACTGGGAGTGCGAGGAAAAGGCTAAGAATTCCGAGCCCACCCGCTGGCGGTGATGCAGGGCAGTCTGGAGCGAGTGCTGACATCTGGTCCGGACTGAAGGACCTGCCAACGATTACTGACATGTCGTCTACTGTCACTGCATATGATTCTCTCACCATTGAAAGAATGGTGGAGGATTATATGAGTGACCGCATCCAAGTAGGCACGTCAGACAGTCCGTACGTATACTGGCAGGAAAAAGAAGCAATTTGGAGGCCCTTGCACAAACTGGCTTTATTCTACCTAAGTTGCCCTCCCTCCAGTGTGTACTCCGAAAGAGTGTTTAGTGCAGCCGCTCACCTTGTCAGCAATCGGCGTACGAGGTTACTTCCAGAAAATGTGGAGAAGATGATGTTCATCAAAATGAATTATAATCAATTCCTCCGTGGAGACATTCACCAGCAATTGCCTCCAGAAAGTACACAGGGATCTGAGATGGTGGATTCCAGTGAGGACGAATTAATAATCTGTGAGGAGGGGGATGTACACAGTGAAAGGGGTGAGGAATCGGAGGATGATGATGAGGAGGACATCTTGCCTCTGTAGAGCCAGTTTGTGCAAGGAGAGATTGATTGCTTCTTTTTTGGTGGGGGCCCAAACCAACCAGTCATTTCAGTCACAGTTGTGTGGCAGACCCTGTCGCTGAAATGATGGGTTCGTTAAAGTGTGCATGTCCTGTTTATACAACATAAGGGTGGGTGGGAGGGCCCAAGGACAATTCCATCTTGCACCTCTTTTTTCTTTCATTTTTTTTGCATCATGTGCTGTTTGGGGACAATTTTTTTGAAGTGCCATCCTGTCTGACACTGCAGTGCCACTCCTAGATGGGCCAGGTGTTTGTGTCGGCCACTTGTGTCACTTAGCTTAGTCACACAGCGACCTTGGTGCGCCTCTTTTTTTCTTTGCATCATGTGCTGTTTGGGGACAATTTTTTTGAAGTGCCATCCTGTCTGACACTGCAGTGCCACTCCTAGATGGGCCAGGTGTTTGTGTCGGCCACTTGTGTCGCTTAGCTTAGTCACACAGCGACCTTGGTGCGCCTCTTTTTTTCTTTGCATCATGTGCTGTTTGGGGACAATTTTTTTGAAGTGCCATCCTGTCTGACACTGCAGTGCCACTCCTAGATGGGCCAGGTGTTTGTGTCGGCCACTTGTGTCGCTTAGCTTAGCCATCCAGCGACCTCGGTGCAAATTTTAGGACTAAAAATAATATTGTGAGGTGTGAGTTGTTCAGAATAGACTGGAAATGAGTGGAAATTATGGTTATTGAGGTTAATAATACTATGGGATCAAAATGACCCCCAAATTCTATGATTTAAGCTGTTTTTGAGGGTTTTTTGAAAAAAACACCCGAATCCAAAACACACCCGAATCCGACAAAAAAATTTCGGTGAGGTTTTGCCAAAACGCGTCCGAATCCAAAACACGGCCGCGGAACCGAATCCAAAACCAAAACACAAAACTCGAAAAATGTCCGGTGCAAATCACTACAAACAACAGACTACAGTGAGTTACCTATACCACTACCAGCAATGACTGCAGCCTGCACAGCCTTGACACTGAACTACCTGTCTGATTAAGTAACAGCCCTACTGCTCTCACACATTGCTCACACTCTCATTTACACAATCTACAACCACTGTGTATCCATCTCAGCCTCTCCGTTCCTTCCATTATTTCTTAAAATTCTGTTTGCACTGTCTTTTGCTTACATTACACCCCACATTCTCCTTGCTCATTCTATATTACACCCACACCATTCTATTTTTCTGAACACTACTGTACCAAATTATGATCCTCGATCCTGTCACATACCAATCCTCACGGCCAGGTCTCACCCCCCAAATTCCAAATCACCCACAAACACCCAGAACCCAGCCAACCTTATCCCTATCTCCCCTGCCCCCTCCCTTCCTTTCTCCTGTGCTCTCTGGAATGCTAGATCAATCTGCAACAAGCTGCCAACTATCCACGACCTCTTCATCTCCCAATCTTTTAACCTTCTCGCCATCACTGAAACATGGCTCTCCTCCTCTGACACCACCTCCCCTGCTGCCCTCTCCTACGGAGGCCTCTCCTTCACCCACATGGTCAGACCTGATGGTCGCCAGGGTGGAGGCGTGGGCATCCTTCTCTCCCCTAACTGCACCTTTCGTGTCATCCCACCTGAGCCCTCCCTCACCTTCTCCACCTTCGAGGTCCACACTATCTGCCTCTTCTACCCCATTCACCTCCTTGTGGCAGTGATCTACCGCCCCCCTGGCCACTGTTCACCTTTCCTTGACAACTTTGCTGCCTGGCTTCCCCACTTTCTCTCCTCCGACCTCCCCTCTGTCATCCTCGGTGACTTTAACATCCCTATTGACATCACTAATGCTGCTTCCGCTAATCTTCTTGCCCTTTCCACCTCCTTTGGACTTTCTCAATGGACCTCCACCCCTACTCACAATCTCGGCCACTCCCTCGACCTTGTCTTCACCCACCGATGTGATCTCTCTGACTTCTCAAACTCTTCCTTCCCTCTCTCTGACCACCATCTGCTTTCTTTCACCCTCTCATCCTCCTTCCTCCTCTCCACGCCCAGACCCACCACCACCAGACGCAATCTCGGGTCTCTCAACCCCATTTTCATGTCCTCCCTCGAGACTTTCCTATCTCCTCTTTCCACTATAACTTGTCCCAACCAGGCAGCCTCCTTCTATAACTCTTCCCTAACCGCTGCTCTCGACTCTGTGACCCCCCTCTCCTCTGTCCCCCTCCGCCGCTCCAAACCCCAACCCTGGCACACCAAACTAACACGTTTCTTACAAAAATGCTCACGTTCCACTGAACGCTCCTGGAGGAAATATCACTCTCTGCCGGACTTCCTCCATTTCAAGTTTATTCTCTCCTCCTACAGCTCTGCTCTTTCCCTCGCCAAGCAATCCTTTTGCCAAGCACTCATCTCTTCTCAGTCCTCCTGTCCACGCCGTCTCTTTAAACTTTCAACACTCTCCTTCGCCCCCCTCCTCCTCCCCTCCCATCCTCTCTCACTGCCACTGACTTTGCCTCCTTCTTCACCTCCAAAATTGAGGACAACCAACACGACATCTCCCGCCGTCACCCCTCTGCTACCCCCTCCCCCCTTTATCCCTCCCCTCCATCTATCCCACCCTGTCCTCCTTCTGTCTAACTTCAGAAAAGGAAGTCCACTCCCTCATCTTATCCTCTCCCCCCTCCACCTGCCCCCTGGACCCCCTTCCCTCCCGTCTTCTCCGTTCCCTCTCCCCCACTGCCTGCTCCCACCTTGCTCACCTCTTTAACCTGTCCCTCTCTACCGGCATCTTTCCCTCGCCATTCAAACATGCTCTGGTCTCACCTATTCTCAAAAAACCCAACCTCGACCCCTCATCACCTACTAACTACCGCCCCATCTCTCTTCTCCCTTTCGCCTCCAAATTACTTTAACGACTAGTCTACAGCCGTCTCACAAGCTACCTCTCTGACAGCTCCATCCTCGATCCACTACAATCTGGCTTTCGCCCTCTCCACTCAACTGAGACTGCCCTAGTGAAAGTCACCAATGACCTGCTTTCGGCCAAATCCAGGGGCCACTTCTCTCTGCTCATCCTTCTGGACCTCTCTGCTGCCTTTGACACCGTAGATCATCCTCTCCTTCTCCGCACACTCCAAAACGCTGGCCTCTCTAGCACTGTCCTTGACTGGTTTTCTTAATACCTCACTAACCGCTCCTTCTCTGTGTCTGCCTCCAGCACCACTTCACACCCTTCCATCCTTCCTGTTGGTGTCCCTCAGGGTTCCGTCCTTGGACCCCTTCTGTTCTCCCTGTACACCTCTTCCCTGGGTGCGCTCATTAACTCATTTGGCCTTCAATACCACCTCTATGCTGATGACACACAACTCTACCTCTCATCTCCTGATCTGTCCCCCTCTGTCCTCTCTCAGGTTTCCAGCTGCCTCTCTGCAATCTCCTCCTGGATATCTGAACGCTCTCTAAAGCTCAACATGGACAAAACTGAACTCATCATCTTCCCCCCATCCAGAGCAACACCCCCGACCAATATCTCCATCATTGTTGACAACACCACCATCTCCCCCGTTCCCCAACTCCGCTGCTTGGGTGTCACTCTTGACTCCTCCCTCTCCTTTGTACCCCACATCCAAGCTCTGGCACAATCCTGTCGTTTCCAGCTACGCAACATTGCTCGTATCAGGCCATATCTCTCCCAGAGTGCAACTAAACTCATCATCCACACACTGGTCATCTCACGATTTGACTACTGCAATGTTCTCCTCACTGGCCTCGCATCTTGCTCCCCTCCAATCTGTCCTCAACTCCGCAGCTAGGCTTATCTTCCTCTTCCACCGCACCACATCTGCCACTCCCCTTCGACAAAATCTACACTGGCTCCCATTCCCCTACAGAATCCTCTTCAAACTCCTCACCCTCACATACAAGGTCATATCTAATTCCACTGCTCCCTACATCTCCAACCTCCTTTCCCTTCATACTCCCTCCCGCTCCCTACGGTCGACTAATGACCGTCGCCTCTCCACCACCCTGGTCACTGCTTCCCATGCATGAGTTCAGGATTTTGCCCGTGCTGCACCCCTTCAGTGGAACGCACTCCCCTGCTCTATTAGACTCTCCCCGACCTTGCAAAGCTTCAAACGGGCACTAAAAACCCACCTATTCATCAAAGCATACCCTCCTGATGCATAACCCAGTGCTGAAGCCGCACCTCCACCCCCCTGCCTCATGCCGTGAACATCTCAGCTTTGCTTGAATACTGCCATCAGGTTACCTCCCACTTGCCTGCATCTCTTGTCATCTGTCTGTCGCCCCTCCCCACTAGATTGTTAGCTCTTCAGAGCAGGGCCCTCTTTCCTCTTGTTAACTAAGCCCTCGTCTCGACACATTTCACTCGCAGCTCTCCCCTACTCAACGACCATCTTTATCCTGCTAGTCAAGGCTCATCTCCATCTATTGCCACCAGCCTCTAGTAGTACGATGATCACTCAATCAATACTTACATCTTAGCTGTATTATGTCTTGAGAACATGTGGTGCTCTGTTACCTGTACTCTTTCTGTTATTTATTTACTGTAATGCTATATTTTGTCTCCCTGTACTGTCCTTTGTACGGCGCTGCGAAACACATGTGGCGCCTTATAAATAAAATGTAATAATAATAATAATAATAATTGTTAGCACATCAAGCGCACACAATTTGTTGGTTTGCAATTGTATTCTAGACTCAGTCATATTATGATGAGTGCAGGACACAGTATTGTCCTATAACCATAACTTTCCGGGAATGATAGGGAACCGTAGGGATGGATAATGTTACTAATCCTTTACAAATTACCCCACACTGGTTACAAATTACCCCGCACTGGTTACATATTACCCCGCACTGGTTACAAATAACCCCACAGTGGTTACAAATTACCCCGCACTAGTTACAAATTACCCCGCACTGGTTACAAATTACCCCGCACTGGTTACAAATAACCCCGCACTGGTTACAAATTACCCCACACTGGTCACAAATTAACCCGCAATGGGGTTACAAATAACCCCACACTGGTTACAAATTACCCCACACTGGTTACAAATTACCCCGCACTGGGGTTACAAATAACCCCACACTGGTTACAAATTACCCCACACTGGTTACATATTACCCCACACTGGTTACACATTACCCCACACTGGTTACAAATTACCCCGCACTGGTTACAAATTACCCCGCACTGGTTACAAATAACCCCGCACTGGTTACAATAACCCCACACTGGTTACAAATTACCCCACACTGGTTACAAATAACTCCACACTGGTTGCAAATAACCCCGCACTGGTTACAAATTACCCCACACTGGTTACAAATAACCCCGCACTGGTTACAAATTACCCCGCACTGGTTACAAATTACCCCGCAATGGTTACAAAATAACCCCACACTGGTTACAAATAACCCCACACTGGTTACAAATTACCCCGCACTGGTTACAAATTACCCCACACTGGTTACAAATAACCCCTGTGGCCGGAGAGCCCCAGCCACGAGGCAAATGGCCGCTTTGGCACTGAAGGGGTTAACCCCTAGTGCCCGACGCCATTTTGAGGGACAAAGGGCGCTTGGCGCCAGATTTGAAAATGTGTAAAACTGTGTTATAAAATTGTATTTTTGGTTGTGCCGTGGTCCCGGACCTCTCCGGAGACCACGGCAGGGAGGACAGCCCCCCGGCGCGCTCAGCAGAGTGTGCACGCCGGGGGAGAGGGCAGCCGCTGACCGCCGGAGTCCGGGAGCTCCGCTCCCGGCAGCGGTCAGTGTAGCCCCGGGCGCACTGGAGTGTGCGCGCCGGGGAGAAGGGTGAGCGCTGCGGCTGGGAGCTCGGCTCCTGCTGCAGTGCTCTCTGTGAGAGCCGCCGCTGGGGGCCGGGAGCTCTGCTCCAGGCGCCTCAGCCCAGCACGGGTGGCCAGCCGCCGCAGCCGGGACGGACGTCCCGGGCTGCTGGGCGGCGAGAGGGGTGCGCCGCAGCCCGGCTCCCCGCCGGACGCTGCGGCGAGGCTACCAGACAGGCGCCGCTCATGGGGGACCGGGCTAGCCGGTTCCCTAGCGGCGGGGGGTGCAAATAGGCTGCCGAGCAGGATGGTGAGCGCTGGGGTCCGGGAGCTACACTCCCGGTGCCTCAGCGCTGAAACAAGCCAGAGTCACGGCGGCCGGGACAAGTGTCCCGGGCCGCCGGGCTTCGGTACAGGGGGGTGCGCCGCTGCATGCGGCGAGGCCACTGAGTAGTGCCACACTGGGGGGACAGGGAGAGCCAGCTCCCTGGAACCCCAGAGGCAGGAAGGCAGGCTGGAGGATGGGGGAAGCCAGCCCCATACCTCCAGCACTGAGAGAGAGCCCTAGCAGCCAGGCTGCAGGGCTAGGGAAGTCCAGCGCTGAGCGCTGGGCACAGTAGTTACAGAACAGGACATTGTGTAAAACATGCAGTGCCTAGGTATGTGGAGCCTGTGCAGGCTCAGAGGGTATTTAAATGTATAAACATGTACAGTGTGATTTAAATGTAATGTATTTAAAGATAAATTGCACTTACTTGATTGTGTGTCCCAGGAGGGGGGAATCCATAGCTGTGCAGGCTGATGGATTCTCCCAGACCTTTTCCCCAAAAACGGAATGTTTTCCCATCCAGCCTCACATTTCCAAGGGGCACAGGGAGAGAGAGAAGCAGCTTAGCTATGAAACAAGCTGAGTGGTTTCTTGGAGCTCCATGGAGATCAGCCGTAGTGCCAAGAGACCTGGACCGGGGTGCCAGGCTGCCCAGCTCTGGAGCCCGAATCCAGGCTGCAGGCAGTGAGATGGGTCCCGGGCAGGTTTCTGGAAGTCAGATTAGGAGGGAAAACTTCCCCCCAGCCAGACTGAACGGCACCGTGGGAGTATCCTGAATCTCCAAGATGGGAGAGTCAAAGGAGACCGACCACTCCCCACTGTCCATAGGAACAATGTAAAGCTGTGCATGAGACCAGAGCATGCACAGCTCATGGGTAAACAATGATTGGTTGTGCACCACAGGGCGGGCTTACCCCCTGTGGTAAGGGGTCTTGGAGAGGGATAAAAGAAGGGCAGTTGGCCCATAGGAGTGTGTATTATTCCATCTTATTCTGCTGAAAACATCTGATTGTATGCTGTTACCCCTAGCAATAGGGAGGAGCCTTTTTAAAGGTTATTTGAGCAATAAACATCTTTGCCTCAAGAAGACTGCTTCATCTTGTGACCAACAGGGTTAGGCCAAACCTAGCCCCGTCCTCCGGCTGTCCAGGGAAGCACCTAGCGTCTCCAAGCTCCGCCTTCCGCCAGCTACCGGTAGAGGCCTAGCAAGTGGCTAGTGGGGATTCGTCAGCACCACACAGCTGTGGTAAGGCAGTGCGTCGGCACATACAGAGCAGAACCGTGGTTCCAAACGCCACGGCAGGTTAGGAGTTTGGTGGTGGCAGCGAGAACCCGCCCACAACGCAGTGGGTGGAGTCAGTAACAGGCGGTTACTGACGGTAAGCGGGAATCCCCTATGTGGTCAGGCCTCGTGCGGCTTGACCTTCCAATCTGTGCGCAGTCAACGGGACGCGAAAGCGGCGAGTGCTTTCGTACGGTACCGTCCTGTCACAACCCCACACTGGTTACAAATTACCCCGCACTGGTTACATTTTACCCCGCACTGGTTACAAATAACCCCACAGTGGTTACAAATTGCCCCGCACTGGTTACAAATTACCCCGCACTGGTTACAAATAACCCCGCACTGGTTACAAATTACCCCACACTGGTCACAAATTAACCCGCAATGGGATTACAAATAACCCCACACTGGTTACAAATAACTCCACACTGGTTACAAATAACCCCGCACTGGTTACAAATTACCCCACACTGGTTACAAATAACCCCGCACTGGTTACAAAAACCCCACACTGGTTACAAATTACCCCGCACTGGTTACAAATTACCCCGCACTGGTTACAAAATAACCCCACACTGGTTACAAATAACCCCACACTGGTTACAAATTACCCCGCACTGGTTACAAATTACCCCACACTGGTTACAAATAATCCCACACTGGTTACAAATTACCCCGCACTGGTTACATATTCCCCCGTACTGGTTACAAATAACCCCACAGTGGTTACAAATTACCCCGCACTGGTTACAAATTACCCCGCACTGGTTACAAATAACCCCGCACTGGTTACAAATTACCCCACACTGGTCACAAATTAACCCGCAATGGGGTTACAAATAACCCCGCCCTGGTTACAAATTACCCCACACTGGTCACAAATTACCCCGCACTGGGGTTACAAATAACCCCACACTGGTTACAAATTACCCCACACTGGTTACATATTACCCCACACTGGTTACATATTACCCCACACTGGTTACAAATTACCCCGCACTGGTTACAAATTACCCCGCACTGGTTACAAATTAACCCGCACTGGTTACAAAAACCCCACACTGGTTACAAATTACCCCACACTGGTTACAAATAACTCCACACTGGTTACGAATAACCCCGCACTGGTCACAAATTACCCCACACTGGTTACAAATAACCCTGCACTGGTTACAAAAACCCCACACTGGTTACAAATTGCCCCACACTGGTTACAAATTGCCCCACACTGGTTACAAATTACCCCGCACTGGTTACAAAAACCCCACACTGGTTACAAATTACCCCACACTGGTTACAAATAACTCCACACTGGTTACGAATAACCCCGCACTGGTCACAAATTACCCAACACTGGTTACAAATAACCCTGCACTGGTTACAAAAACCCCACACTGGTTACAAATTACCCCACACTGGTTACAAATTACCCCACACTGGTTGACTTCCCTATTTGATCATTAGAATTTTCATGACACTCCACTAATAAAACAATGTGATAATGAAGTTGTTTATTTTTCCTGTACAACCTCAATTGTCCTTTAAGATCTTTCAGCAGTCACACCTAACAGTCATATAATTGTGCCGACACACTGACTGTGAATCACTGATGTAGTGTATAATATATAATAGGAAGTGTGAGAAGTGGTCATTAGCCTGGTTGGTTGGGTTCGGTGAGAACAGGTTATTATTAAATTGAATGGATTTCAATAGAAATACAGGGGAACGGGGCAAGAAGGTGACAGATTGACAGTATATTGATTGGCACTCAATAGGTCATCACCCTATGGTCGACATACATAACCACCCACTACACTCCCATCCATGACACATGCACGAGGCCGATCTCTTGAGTGCAACGGCAACATTGCCACTCAGAAATGTCCAGAAATAAAAGCAGAGATCCAGCCAACAATACAGTAAAATAATTACCTTTGCTTCTGCGCGTGTACCGCTTGCTAAGAATCACTCGTAGCGGCCATGTACAAAGCTGCAGCATACTGAGAGTCTGGCCATGAGCTGTTGCAGCGATTGTGCTGCCGAGAACAGAAGCTGCCTGGCAAATGGACTACTGTAGGTTGCTGCGTTTTCCCATTGGACCAAGCAGTAGCCGGGGAAAGATAGATCTTTATTTAAGCCAGTCTATGGGACAGTGGACACATCGAGCAACAGTACATCGGAACAGAATAGAGCTGGCCTGGCCAACCTGTGAATCTCCAGGTGTTGTGAAACTACACATCCCAGCATGCCCTGCCACAGTTTTAGCATTCTCTAATAGCAAAACTGTTGCAAAGCATGATGGGACTTGTAGTTTTACAACAGCTGGAGAGCCACAGGTTGGCCAGGCCTGGTATAGAGAATAAAATAATAACCTATCCCCACTTCAGTCAGCCAAGAGGGCGGCCAATTGCCCCAGCAGTGGCAACGGCACTTTGATTGCCCTCCCTCGCGGCTTGATCTTAACGCCAACTCACAGGTTTATTTATGCAGCCCTATGTCAACAAAAAGCTGGGAGATCTGAACCATGGTAAGTGCAGCAGGGTTACATACGTTTAACCGGTGGACGGGATGCCAGCACTCAATATCCTGACAGCGGCATCCCGCCCGCCAGAATGTCGGCAGCGTGGGGAGCACTAAGAATCCCCTCGTGGGCTTACTACGCTCGCCCTGCTGAGGGCGCGGTGGCTCGCTGCACTTGCCACAGGATCTATTCCCACTCTGTGGGTGTCATGGACACCCACGAGTGGGAATAGCCCTGCTGCGTCGGTATTCCATCTGTTAGCATTGTCGGCTGTCAGGATTTTGGCATCGGTATCCTGCACGCCGAGATCCCAACAGCCGGCATCTGGGCTGCCATCAGAAATGAAGGGGCCCGGGACTGACAAATTTGGCAGGGCCCCCCCAGTCCCAAAGCTCACCCACATCTTACCAATTTGAGGGGTCCTGGGGACAGGCCAGCTGCCGGTGCACCGGCAGGGTAGGCAGCCTCGGAGGCACACACAGAGCTGCGGTTGTAATATTCTTTCTATTAAGCTGGCCGTGAGCCAATCAGCTCACGGACAGGCAGCCAATCAAAAGCTGATAGCTCCTGATTGGCTGCAGGTCCGTGGCTGCCTGACCTGCCGGTGCGCAGGCAGCAGGCCTGTCCCCACGATCCTCACTGCTGCCACTGAGGTCCCCACCGTTTCCCCTTGATGGCGGGTCTGCCTGGCTGGCATTTTAACTGCAACCGGTGCAGCATATGGTATGGCCACACTTACTAGTAGATCCGTGCACCTTACGGGTAACTGAAGCAACTCCTTACTGCTTGAAGGAGATCAAGTGACACCAGTTGCACAACTTTGTATGTATAAAATGTATACACTGTGTCCTCACCACATACACCATGAATATGCCAAACAGTGTTCTATAGTGTTAAAAAAAACATAGGGGGTCATTCAGATCCGATCGCTGCTGTGCATTTTCACACAGCGGGCGATCAGGTAGTAACTGCGCATGCGTATGCACCGCAATGTGCATGTGCATCAGACAATAACAACGGGCATCACTGGTTAGCGACGGGATGGTGCGATAAATCTGTTCGCAAGGCGCGTTCGCAAGGTGATTGTCAGGAGGAAGCCATTTGTGTGCAGTAACTGACCATTTACTGGGAGTGTCCGGAGAAACGCAGGCGTTCCCAAGGGGAAGGGAGGGTGTCTGACGTCAGCTCCGGCCCTGATCAGCCTGATGTGATCGCACTGGAGGAGTAAGTTATGGGCTGCGCAGAGACTGCACAAAGTGGATTTTAGCAGCTCTGCTACACATGCGATCGCACATATGCACAGCAAATATACACTCCCCCTGTAGGCGGCGACTATCTGATCGCAGGACAGCAAAATTTGCAGATCTGAATGACCCCCATAATGCAAACCCTTCAGAATTACCAGGATTTCTGCATAAATTAAATGTTTTGGGGGTCTGCGCAGATGCAAGACCCGTTCTGCGCAGGTGCATAATGGGTCTTGCGATGTCGCTTGCAGCCCCGTGACATGCGCAGTGTGATTGACAAGCTGCAGTGTTTGTGTGGTGATGCAAATCCATACAAACATAAATCTGGCCTAAAATAACATACTAAAATAACTTTCAAACTACATATTAGTTTATAGAAATAAAAAAAAAAGTTTTTTCATTTTTTTTAATTTAAAGCAGTTTACACACAGGATGAAGGCCGCTAAGTTTAAGGAGTTTTGTGGAAAGGCGGAGGAAACGTGAGAAGAACGCAGAATGCAATATATGAAAGATTTGCACTTTGCTCCGGTACAAAGTTAAACACACTTCTTGGAAATTCCTTTCAGATCACACACAAAAGATGAATAAATAATAAGCACCAGCTGTGTGTAATGCGCAGACTGTACGAGAACACAGAAGCCAGTACTTTCAAAGGGTGGACTGCAAAAACTTCCAAAATCTAAAACATGTAATTATGTAACTGTGTTATGCAGCCGTTTCCCGGGGCTCGGAAAATTGGTCGACACTTTTTTGGTAGTTCAGTATTTTACATCACAAGGATTCAAATATGGCTGTGGCGTAAGAGAAGTTGTATAAGAATCCTTCTGTTTTCCCTGAAATATGCAGAAATAAACAAAGGGGAAGGAATTTAACTGATTCATAATTTCTTAATTGCCAAATTAATGCACCAATCTCTTCAGAGTTGTCTCTGAAAATTCCACGGTTGGATTTAAGCGTTATCTGGCAAATATGTGTCAAAAATTTTCCCAAAATTGTCAGTTTTCTTTATTACTAAATGATCTAAATATGGATTCAGTATGGTATCCCGGCTGACGGGATACCGGCGGGCACAGAACCAATGCCAGCATCCCGATTATGTAAATCCCAACAGCAGGAGGTAAAACTGTTCCCCCCTCTCTCCTACCCACTAACCCTAACCATCCCTTTCTGTAGCCTAACCCCAATCTCCCCCCTCAGTGCTTAAACCTAACTTCCCCCCAGTGGTGCCTTACCCTAACCACCCCTCCCCGCAGCCTAACGCTAACTTCCTTCCACCCCCCACCCCCATGCAGCCTAACCCTATACCCCCCCGCCAGGTGGCGCCTAAACCTAAGCCCCACCCCCCGGCCCTAAACCGCCCGCTATACTTACGGTCGGGATGCCGGTTGCCTGGATTCCTCGTGACGGTTTACTGACCCTATCGGAATTCCAGTATCTACCTTCTGACGGCTGTTGGGATTCCGGTGTTGGTATTACGGCTGCTGGGATCCCGTCAGCCGCCATCTTGGCTGCATCCCGTAAGTATAATCTATTTAAACTCGATTCAGTGTAGTTTTTTTTTTTTAAACAAATATGCAGATTTGTTAGTAGAATTATATTAAATCCAGATTACATAGCTATTATTTACATAATTTCATAATTAAAAGAATTAACAATTTTGGGGATATGAATTGAAAAAATACAGGGGCCTGATTCATAGTTGTATGGTAATGTATGCGCCGCTGTAATTCCGTATTCAGATACTGTGCGAAAATATGCAAATGTCTCAGCCGTCAGGATTTGTACCGTAACGCCCACGGGCAGCTTTGCTAATCTCAGCAATCGTGTACGAAGTCGCAGCACAATCACTGATCCTTCGAGAATTGGCCTTCTGTGTAATCCTATGGTCACGCAGAATGGCCGTTTGTACTGAGACGTCGGAGCCATATTTAATGGGTGCGGGATCCCAGACAAAGACAGTGAGAAGCCCCAAAAATGTCTGTGACTCGCCTGCGATTTTTCCGCCATTACTCGTTGCCTCCTCCAAACGGTCCCTTCTTGTCAATCACTTTGCAAATAAATCCTCACTGTTATTAAGGATATTAAATATCAATCATTGAACACAAAGCATTTCTACCCTTACTTGCACTAGCAAACATTTATTTTTGCTATAGCTCATGATTTAACATGAGTAAAATGATGTTCCAGAGTTGGTTTGAGATTTGTCATGTATAGTACCAAGGTTTTAGACGACAACACCAGGCATAATTTGTTATTTGCCAAGATGGCTAATACTGCCTCAGGAAACACATCTTTGGCCCTATAAATCTGCACGCCCTATTTGAAGCCTCTGAGTACTCTGGTTGCAAGTTCTTTGATACCTGCTCATGTAGTGACATAGCTAACAACTGACTACTCATACACCAACACAGATTTACTACTGAGTACCTGCTTGTGCGCTAACTGGGGTTACTGTTTCTCTACTTACCTGCTTGTGTATAAATTGGGTAACGGGACTAACAGCTTGTGTACTGACCCAGGTAATTAATGATTGCCTGCCTGTGTGCCAACACAACTAACATCTTACCACTTATTTACCGACCAAGCTAACATCTGATTACCTGCTTGAGTACAATCTGGCTAATGGGTACTAGTGCTTATGAACTGGCCCAGCTAACATCTGATTACCTGCTGGTGTACAAACACAGCTAACATCTTACTTACTGCTTGTGTACTGACCCAACTAACATCTGATTACCTGCTTGTGTACAATTTGGCTAATGGGTAATAACAGCTTGTGTACTGACCCAGCTAATGTCTGATTGCCTGCCTGTGTGCCAACACAACTAACATCTTACCACTTATTTACCGACCAAGCTAACATCTGATTACCTGCTTGAGAACAATCTGGCTAATGGGTACTAGTGCTTATGTACTGGCCCAGCTAACATCTGATTACCTGCTGGTGTGTAAACATAGCTAACTTATTACTTACTGCTTTTGTACTGACCCAACTAACATCTGATTACCTGCTTGTGTAACAACATAGCAAACTTATTACTTACTGCTTGTTTACTGACCCAACTAATGTCTGATTACCTGCTAGTGTACCAACACAGCTAACATCTTAGTTACTGCTTGTGTACTGACCCAAATAACATCCGCTTACCTGCTTGTGTACAAATTGGCTAATGGGTACTAACAGCTTGTGTACTGACCCAGGTAATGTCTGATTGCCTGGCTGTATGCCAACACAACTAACATCTTACCACTTATTTACCGACCAAGCTAAAAATCTGATTACCTGCTTGAGTACAATCTGGCTAATGGGTACTAGTGCTTATGTACTTACCCAGCTAACATCTGATTACCTGCTGTTGTACCAACATAACTAACTTATTACTTAATGCTTGTGTACTAACCCAACTAACATCTGATTACCTGGTGGTGCACAAAGACAGCTAACATCTTACTTACTGCTTTTGTACTGACCCAACTAACATCTGATTACCTGCTGGTGCACCACACAGCTAACATCTTACTGCTTGTGTACTGACCCAACTAACATCTGATTACCTGCTTGTGTACCAACATAGCTAACTTATTACTTACCGCTTGTGTACTGACCCAACTAATATCTGATTACCTGCTGGTGTACCAACACAGCTAACATCTTACTGCTTGTGTACTGTCCCAGCTAACATCTAATTCACTTCTTCACCAAACCCAGCCAAATCTCATCCTAACCCTCTGTTCTACGCTCTCTATGTACCCCATCTGTGTCACCCCTGTCTGTCTACCCCTCCCCTTTAGAATGTAAACTCTCACGAGCAGGGCCCTCTTCCCTCATGTGCTTATCCTTTCTTACTTTAATAATCTTCAACTGCATCAAATCCAGCAGTCTTCTGCCACCTGATACTTATTCCAGTGTCATCTGCTGATGTAACTATGTGTATTTACCCTGTACTTGTCCTATACTGCTATCAACTGTAAGTTGCTGTTTTCCTGTTTGATTATTTATGTACTCTGTAATTGGGCGCTGCGGAACCCTTGTGGTGTCATATAAATAAAGGATAATAATAATATAATAATAATAATTACCTGCTAGCATACAAAAACAGATAACATCTTACTTATAAGTTTTGTACTGACCCAGCTAGCATCTCAATACCTATTAGTTTACCAACACAACGAACATCTTACTATTTGTGTACCGACCTAGCTAACATCTGATTACCTGCTGGTATACCAACACAGCTAACATCTTACTGCTTGTGTACTGACCCAACTAACATCTGATATCCTGCTGGTGTACCAACACAGCTAACAACTTACTTATTGCTTGTGTACTGACCCAACTAACATCTAATTACCTGCTTGTGTACCAACACAGCTAACATCTTACTTACTGCTTGTGTACTGACCCAACTGACATCTAATATCCTGCTGGTGTACCAACACAGCTAACATCTTACTTACTGCTTGTGTACTGACCCAACTAACATCTGATATCCTGCTGGTGTACCAACACAGCTAACAACTTACTTATTGCTTGTGTACTGACCCAACTAACATCTTATTACCTGCTTGTGTACCAACACAGCTAACATCTTACTTACTGCTTGTGTACTGACCCAACTGAAATCTAATATCCTGCTAGTGTAACAACACAGCTAACATCATACTTACTGCTTGTGTACTGACCCAACTAACATCTGATTACCTGCTGATATACCAACACAGTTAACATCTTACTACTTGTGTACTGACCCAGCTAGAATCAGGGTTGGACCTCCTGTTAGTGTACACTGGGCAGAACTTTGATCCAGGGAACCTGTTCTGGGCCTTCCACTAGATGGATTTGGCTTATAACTTCACAGAGTGATGAGATTGGGTCCAAGAAGACACACTAAAGGGTTGAGGTCCCTGTCAGACCTCCCGTTGGTGTAAGCCAGACAGAACTATGACACAGGGAGCCTGTTCTGGGCCTTCCACTGGACGGATTTGGATGAAAACTTTAATGACCTGTAATAACTGACAGAAATGAACATAACTCAATCACCTGAAATAACTGACTGAATCAATCAATAACTAAATCAATGAACTAAAATAACTGACAGAAATGGAGGCGGAAAGGTAAAAAATGTTTTGTACCCAAAAGCCTTGGAATAGCAACATTGATAACAGAAGCAAAACTTTAAACCTATTTTGCAATGGAAAAGTGATTATAAAACTGAACAGAAAGGAAAGCTGTGGATCAGGGCTACTGGCGACACCCCAAAAACATAAACACTGGGCAGCCACCTCATGGGTGTGTTGGAAGAGCTGCTAAGCTGCTAATTATTTTTAATATGTTGACTGTTACATCCAAATCATTAATAACTTAATTCCTTGAACATTTAAACTGAGACAATGCCGGATACTTCAGCTAGTTCTATATACATACAATACATAAAAACTGCAGCACAATATACTTTGCAAACCTGCACCTGCTCCACAGTTCAGCACACAAGCTGTAGTGTAAACTCCTAATCAAGTCACCTGTGTGAGAATTCCTCAGTTCAGCATCTGATTCTCTATAGTGCTCTGCTTACTGGTGTTTAGGCTTCAGTTTTTCCTGGCCTGCAGGGCCTCAATCCACATCAGAGCCTAACCTTGATTACTGCTGTGACAGGTTCTGATCACCTGACCATGATTCATCCACTCCTGAGCCAGACAGAGACTCCCTTGAATCACCTCACTTTATCCACCAATCATCAAGCACCAAGGGGTATAAGTAAGGAGGCCTGAGTTTCAAAATCTGCCAGTTACATGAGTCACAGCTCACACAGTGTGAGTTTAGTAGCTGAGCTCCCTAAGAGGTAACACTATTACTTTAGTTCCTATAAAACTCTGCTCTTTTGCTACCCAGTCCGGATTACAGTTGTGTTATCAGTTATATCCAGTATCAGTCTCGTCTTAAAGACACAGCCGCAGTATTCTTCAGTCTCGTCTTAAAGACACAGCCGCAGTATTCTTCAGTATCGTCTTAAAGTCACAGTATCCTTCAGTCTTGTCTCAAAGACACAGTCACAGTATTCTTCAGTCTCGCCTTAAAGACACAGTCACAGTATTCTTCAGTCCCATCTTAAAGTCACAGTATTTTTCAGTCTTGTCTTAAAGACACAGTCACAGTATTCTTCAGTCTCGTCTTAAAGAAACAGTCACAGTATTCTTCAGTCTTGTCTTAAAGACACAGCTGCAGTATTCTTCAGTCTTATCATAAAGACACAGTCACAGTATTCTTCAGTCTCATCTTAAAGTCACAGTCTTCAGTTCTTCTTTAGCCTCATCTTAAAGCCACAGCTACAGTCATTGTTCTTCATTCAGAGTGCTACCGCATCATTATACAATTATTAACTCCATTCTTCAGTTAAGTCATTGGGGTAACCTCAGCCTCTATGAATTATCGTTACTCCATTAAATCTTACTTTTTGTACCTACTTCATCGTCCATAGTCTTCCCTAAGCTCTTCATCTCACTGATTTTCATTGACCAGCCAATATACACTCAGTCCTCCAGTTACCCACACAGACTTCACATACACGCCAGGTTCACAAACTACAGTCATGACAGTACTGTACTGAGTCAGGATGCTACTTCCCCTCCAAACAGTAAGTACAGCTCACACTTCAGTGGGGCTCTCTGCGTGGAACCACACGTCTCAGCCAGCCTTCTTGCTGTAGTCTCTTTATCAGCTGTGTATCCCTTTTCTGTGTCAGGCAGCTCAGTGGCGTCTCCCAGTTCCTCCCCCAATTGTCACCTCTCCAACTGTCACCTTTCCAACTGTCATCCTCCCAACTGTCACACCTCCAACTGTCACACCCCAACTGTCACCCCTCCAACTGCCACCCCTCCAGTTGTCACCCCTCCAACTGTCACCCCTCCAGTTGGCGCCCCTCCAACTGTCACCCCCTAACTGTCACCTCTCCAACTGTCACCCCCTCTACAACTGCTCTTTTGTTTGTTTTTCTTAAATCAACTTTGTTTAGCATAGTGCTGGCCTCTATGCCCTTTGCAACAATGGCCTAATTTGAGTAAGATCTCACTGGCCACGAAATGGTCATCAGAATCACCTGAAAAGTTATAGTTTGTGATCACAGCATATTATCTGTGTGTGGGACAGGTCCAGTGGCATCAGAAAGGGGGAGTGGGGGGTGGAGGGGGAGTACTTACCTGCCATGCACTGTCCTAGCCAACTCTTCACAGATGCATTACTGGGAGGGGGCGTGGCCATGCTGACCCTGCCGGAACATCCCCGCCTCCACCCAGTAATGCATCTGTGAAGAGCCAGCTAGGACAGTGCATGGCATATCACGCTGTGGCAGCACACTTTTTAAAGGACAAGTCACTGCGGGTATTGGAGGTAAGCGCTCACCCGCACTGGAGGTGGGGTTTGTTGGGAGTGCCAAAATATTTTTTTTGCCGTGCCCCCCCCCCCCCCCAACCTCAAAACATTCTGGCGCCCCTGGGTAGGTCTGTAAGTTATACCGCACAACTGCAGAGTATCACAGAGGGAGACAATATTTACGTGTGTTCCCTGTTTTTGCTTAATTACTTAGTAATGCAGAAGTGGAGATAAGCAGTAATAATATGCATTGTGCTGCTCTATATTCCAGGTATTCTTTTAAGCTGGTCCTTCTTTTTCTTTGATAAAAGTCAAAGTGCATTAGGCATTGAATAATAGATACATTAAAAACCCATCATTGTGATCTCACCTATACACCTGCAGTATAGACAGCACCTATGTATTAAAAATATATCATAACCACCAAAGTCTTCTGCAGTGTTTAATCTAGCTGCAAGTAGGTCTGGAGACTCGCCGCTGGGTGTAGTGTCAGGCAGACAGTTTTCCTTAATTGTAAAGTGCTGCAGAAATGGCCAGTATTATATTATTTTTATTATTATATATATATAATTTTATTATTATATTATTTTATATATATTTATTATTTATTATTTTATTATATAGTATTATTATTATTATATATATAAATATATATATATATATATATAATATTATTATTATATTATTATATTATTATTATTTATTATACTGTATATATATATATATATATATATACACAGTATAATAAATAATAATAATAATAGTAGTTTTAGGGGTAGTTGTCTCCATGTGTCAAACCAGATAGATGTTACCTAAGGAAGAGATTAATAATTAGATTCAATAAAAGCCAACACATCTCCTATCACTAACAATTTGACATTCTACTGATAAATATGCCGGAGGATTTTGAAAATCATGAATATAAATGACTTACACAATGTATTTTCCCCTGTGGCCCTGAGAGTGTGGATCTTGTTTACTCGCCGTGTGTCCCGAGGTCTGCGTCCTACAAGGACACCCAATACAATTTTAACTTATTGTTTTTGCTCTTTGCTGAGCTGCAGGCACTGCGGTTCAATATGATTGTTTCCAACCTATCCCCAAAGCGGGTGACAGAAATAGCGTAAACTTCTTGTGACAAGGAGCCAGGAAATGAAGACGGCAAGCTGCCATCGAAGATGCCTTACTGTGGATAATAGAGAAGTGGTTGTGGTTGAGCGTGCTAGGGTATATTATATCATTCATTTAAGTGATTGAAATGTTAAGTCCACTTTTTCAGGGGTGTGAAGTTTGCAAAACAAATGGCTTCTAACAGTTGCAAAATCATATGTATTGTACACGTTCATATGAAGTTATTTCAGTGATAGCTAAAACGTGTTGTCAGATGTAGTTTTCATAAAGGTATTAAGTTTATCTTGTTTTTTTAGGGAGGGCATCTGAGCACCCCTGGCTGATTCGGGCTAGGCCACTTTTGGAAGAGTAGGTTTTAGAATCTCCTGCAAAGTCTTCAATTAATACAAAAATTAAGACTCTTATGAGTCACGGGGGAGTTACGCCTACCCATTCCCCAATGGAAGCCTCCAGGGGCTCATTATTCCTCTTCCATCCAGCACCAGAGAGGAATTAGATTGTATGAGAGCATTGGGACCACGGAAATGACTTGTCACTTAGAGGGGTTTCTGTGGATGCGTCCAGATCTGATTCCGTGGCACTTATGCGAAAGGGCTTCTCCTATGGCTTCCTTCCCTGGCCTACCATGCTCCAGCTCTTGGGCTGTAAGGTGACACAAGTTTAAGATATGCAAAAGTCAATCTATGGACACATTCTTGCTGCAAATATACCATACAGAACTCCATATGTTACTGCACTTTAAATGGACATGCATCCAAATGTAAATGAGGGCCTTTGTCTCTGGTCATTGCAATGACACTGAGATATAGGGGGTCATTCCGAGTTGATCGCTCGCTAGCAGTTTTAGCAGCCGTGCAAACGCATTGTCGCCACCCACCGGGGAATGTATTTTCGCTTTGCAGAAGTGTGAACGCTTGTGCAGCAGAGCGCCTGCAAAATCATTTTGTGGAAAATAAGACCAGCCCTGTAGTTACTCTTCGTGTGCGTTGATTCTAACGACGGAGGGACGGCTTTTGACGTCACACACCCTCCCAGCATTCGCCCAGCCACGCCTGCATTTTCCCCGACACGCCTGCATTTTTCTAAGCACTCCCTGAAAACGGTCGGTTGCCACCCAATAACGCCCACTTCATGTCAATCTTCCTGCATTCCGCCGTGCGACTGAAAGCTTTGCTAGAACCTGTGAAAACTCACGATGCTCATTGTACCTGTACGATGCGCCTGCGCATTGTGGTGCATATGCGTGCGCAGAAATGCCGATTTTTAGTCTGATCATTGCGCTGTGAACAACGGCAGCTAGCGAACAACTCGGAATGACCACCATAGTACTTGGGAATTTTAGCAGCAATACACTCAACTTCTTAAGATCAGTAAAGAATATACAGGTTGAGTTTCCCATATCCAGATATTCCGAAATACAGAATTTTTTTGAGTGAGATAGTGAAACGTTTGTTTTCTGATGGCTCAATGTACACAAACTTTATTTAAATCACAAAGTTATAAAAAATATTGTATTAAATGACCTTCAGGCTGTGTGTATAAGGTGTATATGAAACATAAATGCATTCTGTGCTTAGACTTAGGTCCCATCGCCATGATATCTCATTATGGTATGCAATTATTCCAAAATACGGAAAAATCCAATATCCAAAATACCTCTGGTCCCAAGCATTTTGGATAAGGGAGACTCAACCTGTACATTACAATTGTACATAGATGGAGCCCCATCTTTAGAGGGGTTCCGGTATGAATGGTCGACCATGTTATGGTCGACAGTCATTAGGTCGACCACTATTGGTCGACATTGACATGGTCAACATGGACACATGGTCGACACATGAAAATGGTCGACACATGAAAGCTCGACATATGAAAAGGTCGACATGAGTTTTTTTACTTTTTTTGGTGTCGTTTTTTGCGTAAAGTGACTGGGAACCCCAATTAGTGCACCGCGTCCCCTCGCATGGCTCGCTTCGCTCGCCATGCTTCGGGCATGGTGCCTTCGCTTCGCTCGGCACACTTTACCGTTCCAATCGTAGTCCATGTGGATCGTAAAGTATAGAAAAGTTCCCAAAAAGAAAAAAGTTAAAAAAACTCATGTCGACCTTTTCATATGTCGACCTTTCATGTGTCGACCATTTTCATGTGTCGACCATGTGTCCATGTCGACCATGTCAATGTCGACCGATAGTGGTCGACCTAATGACTGTCGACCATAACATGGTCGACCATGTGAACGGATACCCTTTAGAGGCAGGGCTGTGCCATATTTAATACTTAGAAGATGGCGCTGAAATGTAATGGAGGATTTTGAAGCCAGGGTGGATAATACCCTGCGAGCTACACTATAAGCTGCATTTCAATATAAAACTATCATTACCCTGCACACTCTTGTTCAACTCATACCACCAAGAGCTAGTCGCCCAAAGCAGCCACCCAAATTGCAGATATAAAGTATAGAGTGGACTGTGCTGTCATTTTCTCCATATTTGTCTTGATACATGGGTCCACCAAAAATGAAAACTTACGTGACACCACATCTGATTATCAGGGCTGCTGAGAAATACGTCGGACCCTGGAAATACAGATGGGATGCGTCATAAATGTGTTGTCCCCGAGCTGCATTCACTTAGGGGGTTATTCGGGTCTGTTAGCAAAGAAAAAAAAGCACACTGATGGTCAAAACCATGTTCCAAGCAGGTGGGGCAGATGTAACATGTGCAGAGAGAGTTAGATGTGGGTGGGTTATTATATTGTTTCTGTGCAGGGTAAATACTGGCTGCTTTATTTTTGCACTGCAATTTAGATTTCAGTTTGAACAAACCCCACCCAAATCTAAATCTCTCTGCACATGTTACATCTGCCCCACCTGCACTGCACATGGTTTTGACCATTAGTGTGCTTTTTTTGCTTTGCTAAGAAACCCGAATAAGGCCCTTAGATGGGTGACAACACCTATGGATCTCTTTTGAATGCAAACAAATATAGACTGATTAGATCATCCTTTAAAATCTTATAGCGCCTGAAATTTTTCGGGTTTTGTGTTTTGGTTTTGGGTTCGGTTCCGCGGCCGTGTTTTGGGTTCGACCGCGTTTTGGCAAAACCTCACCGAATTTTTTTTGTCGGATTCGGGTGTGTTTTGGATTCGGGTGTTTTTTTCAAAAAACACTAAAAAACAGCTTAAATCATTGAATTTGCGGTCATTTTGATCCCATAGTATTATTAACCTCAATAACCATAATTTATACTCATTTTCAGTCTATTCTGAACACCTCACACCTCACAATATTATTTTTAGTCCTAAAATTTGCACCGAGGTCGCTGTGTGACTAAGATAAGCGACCCAAGTGGCCGACACAAACACCTGGCCCATCTAGGAGTGGCACTGCAGTGTCACGCAGGATGGCCCTTCAAAAAAATACTCCCCAAACAGCACATGACGCAAAGAAAAAAAGAGGCGCAATGAGGTAGCTGACTGTGTGAGTAAGACTAGCGACCCTAGTGGCCGACACAAACACCGGGCCCATCTAGGAGTGGCACTGCAGTGTCACGCAGGATGTCCCTTCCAAAAAACCCTCCCCAAACAGCACATGACGCAAAGAAAAAAAGAGGCGCAATGAGGTAGCTGACTGTGTGAGTAAGACTAGCGACCCTAGTGGCCGACACAAACACCGGGCCCATCTAGGAGTGGCACTGCAGTGTCACGCAGGATGGCCCTTCCAAAAAACCCTCCCCAAACAGCACATGACGCAAAGAAAAAGAAAAGAAAAAAGAGGTGCAAGATGGAATTGTCCTTGGGCCCTCCCACCCTTATGTTGTATAAACAAAACAGGACATGCACACTTTAACCAACCCATCATTTCAGTGACAGGGTCTGCCACACGACTGTGACTGATATGACGGGTTGGTTTGGACCCCCCCCAAAAAAGAATCAATTAATCTCTCCTTGCACAAACTGGCTCTACAGAGGCAAGATGTCCACCTCATCTTCACCCTCCGATATATCACCGTGTACATCCCCCTCCTCACAGATTATCAATTCGTCCCCACTGGAATCCACCATCTCAGCTCCCTGTGTACTTTGTGGAGGCAATTGCTGCTGGTCAATGTCTCCGCGGAGGAATTGATTATAATTCATTTTAATGAACATCATCTTCTCCACATTTTCTGGATGTAACCTCGTACGCCGATTGCTGACAAGGTGAGCGGCGGCACTAAACACTCTTTCGGAGTACACACTTGTGGGAGGGCAACTTAGGTAGAATAAAGCCAGTTTGTGCAAGGGCCTCCAAATTGCCTCTTTTTCCTGCCAGTATAAGTACGGACTGTGTGACGTGCCTACTTGGATGCGGTCACTCATATAATCCTCCACCATTCTATCAATGTTGAGAGAATCATATGCAGTGACAGTAGACGACATGTCCGTAATCGTTGTCAGGTCCTTCATAGAGATGAGCGGGTTCGGTTTCTCTGAATCCGAACCCGCCCGAACTTCATGTTTTTTTTCACGGGTCCGAGCGACTCGGATCTTCCCGCCTTGCTCGGTTAACCCGAGCGCGCCCCGAACGTCATCATGACGCTGTCGGATTCTCGCGAGGCTCGGATTCTATCGCGAGACTCGGATTCTATATAAGGAGCCGCGCGTCGCCGCCATTTTCACACGTGCATTGAGATTGATAGGGAGAGGACGTGGCTGGCGTCCTCTCCATTTAGATTAGGGTTGAGAGAGAGAGAGAGAGATTGACCTGAGGCTGTGATACTGTAGAAGAGAGTGCAGAGTTTAGTGACTGACGACCACAGTGACCACCAGACAGTGCAGTTGTTTGTTTTATTTAATATATCCGTTCTCTGCCTGAAAAAAACGATACACACAGTGACTCAGTCACATACCATATCTGTGTGCACTGCTCAGCCCAGTGTGCTGCATCAATGTATATATATATATCTGACTGTGCTCAGCTCACACAGCTTATAATTGTGGGGGAGACTGGGGAGCA
This sequence comes from Pseudophryne corroboree, assembly GCF_028390025.1. Lineage (NCBI taxonomy): Eukaryota > Metazoa > Chordata > Amphibia > Anura > Myobatrachidae > Pseudophryne > Pseudophryne corroboree. Next base: position 462,966,115 of record NC_086451.1, on the reverse strand, counting down.
CTGCAGTGCCAGTTATAGGTTATAGCAGGAGCCAGGAGTACATAATATTATATTAAAATTAAACAGTGCACACTTTTGCTGCAGGAGTGCCACTGCCAGTGTGACTAGTGACCAGTGACCTGACCACCAGTATATATAATATTAGTAGTATACTATCTCTTTATCAACCAGTCTATATTAGCAGCAGACACAGTACAGTGCGGTAGTTCACGGCTGTGGCTACCTCTGTGTCGGCACTCGGCAGCCCGTCCATAATTGTATATACCACCTAACCGTGGTTTTCTTTTCTTTCTTTATACATACATACTAGTTACGAGTATACTATCTCTTTATCAACCAGTCTATATATTAGCAGCAGACACAGTACAGTGCGGTAGTTCACGGCTGTGGCTACCTCTGTGTCGGCACTCGGCAGCCCGTCCATAATTGTATATACCACCTAACCGTGGTTTTTTTTTCTTTCTTTATACATACATACTAGTTACGAGTATACTATCTCTTTATCAACCAGTCTATATATTAGCAGCAGACACAGTACAGTGCGGTAGTTCACGGCTGTGGCTACCTCTGTGTCGGCACTCGGCATCCCGTCCATAATTGTATATACCACCTAACCGTGGTTTTTTTTTCTTTCTTTATACATACATACTAGTTACGAGTATACTATCTCTTTATCAACCAGTCTATATATTAGCAGCAGACACAGTACAGTGCGGTAGTTCACGGCTGTGGCTACCTCTGTGTCGGCACTCGGCAGCCCGTCCATAATTGTATATACCACCTAACCGTGGTTTTTTTTTCTTTCTTTATACATACATACTAGTTACGAGTATACTATCTCTTTATCAACCAGTCTATATATTAGCAGCAGACACAGTACAGTGCGGTAGTTCACGGCTGTGGCTACCTCTGTGTCGGCACTCGGCAGCCCGTCCATAATTGTATATACCACCTAACCGTGGTTTTTTTTTCTTTCTTTATACATACATACTAGTTACGAGTATACTATCTCTTTATCAACCAGTCTATATATTAGCAGCAGACACAGTACAGTGCGGTAGTTCACGGCTGTGGCTACCTCTGTGTCGGCACTCGGCAGCCCGTCCATAATTGTATATACCACCTAACCGTGGTTTTTTTTTCTTTCTTTATACATACATACTAGTTACGAGTATACTATCTCTTTATCAACCAGTCTATATATTAGCAGCAGACACAGTACAGTGCGGTAGTTCACGGCTGTGGCTACCTCTGTGTCGGCACTCGGCAGCCCGTCCATAATTGTATATACCACCTAACCGTGGTTTTTTTTTCTTTCTTTATACATACATACTAGTTACGAGTATACTATCTCTTTATCAACCAGTCTATATATTAGCAGCAGACACAGTACAGTGCGGTAGTTCACGGCTGTGGCTACCTCTGTGTCGGCACTCGGCAGCCCGTCCATAATTGTATATACCACCTAACCGTGGTTTTTTTTTCTTTCTTTATACATACATACTAGTTACGAGTATACTATCTCTTTATCAACCAGTCTATATATTAGCAGCAGACACAGTACAGTGCGGTAGTTCACGGCTGTGGCTACCTCTGTGTCGGCACTCGGCAGGCAGTCCGTCCATAATTGTATACCACCTAACCGTGGTTTTTTTTTCTTTCTTCTTTATACATACATAGTTACATAGACATCTCTTTATCAACCAGTCTATATTAGCAGCAGACACAGTACAGTACGGTAGTTCACGGCTGTGGCTACCTCTGTGTCTGCACTCGGCAGGCAGTCCATAATTGTATACTAGTATCCATCTCCATTGTTTACCTGAGGTGCCTTTTAGTTGTGCCTATTAAAATATGGAGAACAAAAATGTTGAGGTTCCAAAATTAGGGAAAGATCAAGATCCACTTCCACCTCGTGCTGAAGCTGCTGCCACTAGTCATGGCCGAGACGATGAAATGCCAGCAACGTCGTCTGCCAAGGCCGATGCCCAATGTCATAGTACAGAGCATGTCAAATCCAAAACACCAAATATCAGAAAAAAAAGGACTCCAAAACCTAAAATAAAATTGTCGGAGGAGAAGCGTAAACTTGCCAATATGCCATTTACGACACGGAGTGGCAAGGAACGGCTGAGGCCCTGGCCTATGTTCATGGCTAGTGGTTCAGCTTCACATGAGGATGGAAGCACTCAGCCTCTCGCTAGAAAAATGAAAAGACTCAAGCTGGCAAAAGCAGCACAGCAAAGAACTGTGCATTCTTCGAAATCCCAAATCCACAAGGAGAGTCCAATTGTGTCGGTTGCGATGCCTGACCTTCCCAACACTGGACGTGAAGAGCATGCGCCTTCCACCATTTGCACGCCCCCTGCAAGTGCTGGAAGGAGCACCCGCAGTCCAGTTCCTGATAGTCAGATTGAAGATGTCAGTGTTGAAGTACACCAGGTTGAGGAGGATATGGGTGTTGCTGGCGCTGGGGAGGAAATTGACCAGGAGGATTCTGATGGTGAGGTGGTTTGTTTAAGTCAGGCACCCGGGGAGACACCTGTTGTCCGTGGGAGGAATATGGCCGTTGACATGCCAGGTGAAAATACCAAAAAAATCAGCTCTTCGGTGTGGAGGTATTTCACCAGAAATGCGGACAACAGGTGTCAAGCCGTGTGTTCCCTTTGTCAAGCTGTAATAAGTAGGGGTAAGGACGTTAACCACCTCGGAACATCCTCCCTTATACGTCACTTGCAGCGCATTCATAATAAGTCAGTGACAAGTTCAAAAACTTTGGGTGACAGCGGAAGCAGTCCACTGACCAGTAAATCCCTTCCTCTTGTAACCAAGCTCACGCAAACCACCCCACCAACTCCCTCAGTGTCAATTTCCTCCTTCCCCAGGAATGCCAATAGTCCTGCAGGCCATGTCACTGGCAATTCTGATGAGTCCTCTCCTGCCTGGGATTCCTCCGATGCATCCTTGCGTGTAACGCCTACTGCTGCTGGCGCTGCTGTTGTTGCCGCTGGGAGTCGATGGTCATCCCAGAGGGGAAGTCGTAAGCCCACTTGTACTACTTCCAGTAAGCAATTGACTGTTCAACAGTCCTTTGCGAGGAAGATGAAATATCACAGCAGTCATCCTGCTGCAAAGCGGATAACTGAGGCCTTGACAACTATGTTGGTGTTAGACGTGCGTCCGGTATCCGCCGTTAGTTCACAGGGAACTAGACAATTTATTGAGGCAGTGTGCCCCCGTTACCAAATACCATCTAGGTTCCACTTCTCTAGGCAGGCGATACCGAGAATGTACACGGACGTCAGAAAAAGACTCACCAGTGTCCTAAAAAATGCAGTTGTACCCAATGTCCACTAAACCACGGACATGTGGACAAGTGGAGCAGGGCAGGGTCAGGACTATATGACTGTGACAGCCCACTGGGTAGATGTATGGACTCCCGCCGCAAGAACAGCAGCGGCGGCACCAGTAGCAGCATCTCGCAAACGCCAACTCTTTCCTAGGCAGGCTACGCTTTGTATCACCGCTTTCCAGAATACGCACACAGCTGAAAACCTCTTACGGCAACTGAGGAAGATCATCGCGGAATGGCTTACCCCAATTGGACTCTCCTGTGGATTTGTGGCATCGGACAACGCCAGCAATATTGTGTGTGCATTAAATATGGGCAAATTCCAGCACGTCCCATGTTTTGCACATACCTTGAATTTGGTGGTGCAGAATTTTTTAAAAAACGACAGGGGCGTGCAAGAGATGCTGTCGGTGGCCAGAAGAATTGCGGGACACTTTCGGCGTACAGGCACCACGTACAGAAGACTGGAGCACCACCAAAAACTACTGAACCTGCCCTGCCATCATCTGAAGCAAGAAGTGGTAACGAGGTGGAATTCAACCCTCTATATGCTTCAGAGGTTGGAGGAGCAGCAAAAGGCCATTCAAGCCTATACAATTGAGCACGATATAGTAGGTGGAATGCACCTGTCTCAAGCGCAGTGGAGAATGATTTCAACGTTGTGCAAGGTTCTGATGCCCTTTGAACTTGCCACACGTGAAGTCAGTTCAGACACTGCCAGCCTGAGTCAGGTCATTCCCCTCATCAGGCTTTTGCAGAAGAAGCTGGAGACATTGAAGGAGGAGCTAACACTGACTGGGAACCCCAATTAGTGCACCGCGTCCCCTCGCATGGCTCGCTTCGCTCGCCATGCTTCGGGCATGGTGCCTTCGCTTCGCTCGGCACACTTTACCGTTCCAATCGTAGTCCATGTGGATCGTAAAGTATAGAAAAGTTCCCAAAAAGAAAAAAGTTAAAAAAACTCATGTCGACCTTTTCATATGTCGACCTTTCACGTGTCGACCATTTTCATGTGTCGACCATGTGTCCATGTCGACCATGTCAATGTCGACCAATAGTGGTCGACCTAATGACTGTCGACCATAACATGGTCGACCATGTGAACAGATACCCTTTAGAGGCAGGGCTGTGCCATATTTAATACTTAGAAGATGGCGCTGAAATGTAATGGAGGATTTTGAAGCCAGGGTGGATAATACCCTGCGAGCTACACTATAAGCTGCATTTCAATATAAAACTATCATTACCCTGCACACTCTTGTTCAACTCATACCACCAAGAGCTAGTCGCCCAAAGCAGCCACCCAAATTGCAGATATAAAGTATAGAGTGGACTGTGCTGTCATTTTCTCCATATTTGTCTTGATACATGGGTCCACCAAAAATGAAAACTTACGTGACACCACATCTGATTATCAGGGCTGCTGAGAAATACGTCGGACCCTGGAAATACAGATGGGATGCGTCATAAATGTGTTGTCCCCGAGCTGCATTCACTTAGGGGGTTATTCGGGTCTGTTAGCAAAGAAAAAAAAGCACACTGATGGTCAAAACCATGTGCACTGCAGGTGGGGCAGATGTAACATGTGCAGAGAGAGTTAGATGTGGGTGGGTTATTATATTGTTTCTGTGCAGGGTAAATACTGGCTGCTTTATTTTTGCACTGCAATTTAGATTTCAGTTTGAACAAACCCCACCCAAATCTAAATCTCTCTGCACATGTTACATCTGCCCCACCTGCACTGCACATGGTTTTGACCATTAGTGTGCTTTTTTTGCTTTGCTAAGAAACCCGAATAAGGCCCTTAGATGGGTGACAACACCTATGGATCTCTTTTGAATGCAAACAAATATAGACTGATTAGATCATCCTTTAAAATCTTATAGCGCCTGAAATTTTTCGGGTTTTGTGTTTTGGTTTTGGGTTCGGTTCCGCGGCCGTGTTTTGGGTTCGACCGCGTTTTGGCAAAACCTCACCGAATTTTTTTTGTCGGATTCGGGTGTGTTTTGGATTCGGGTGTTTTTTTCAAAAAACACTAAAAAACAGCTTAAATCATTGAATTTGCGGTCATTTTGATCCCATAGTATTATTAACCTCAATAACCATAATTTATACTCATTTTCAGTCTATTCTGAACACCTCACACCTCACAATATTATTTTTAGTCCTAAAATTTGCACCGAGGTCGCTGTGTGACTAAGATAAGCGACCCAAGTGGCCGACACAAACACCTGGCCCATCTAGGAGTGGCACTGCAGTGTCACGCAGGATGGCCCTTCAAAAAAATACTCCCCAAACAGCACATGACGCAAAGAAAAAAAGAGGCGCAATGAGGTAGCTGACTGTGTGAGTAAGACTAGCGACCCTAGTGGCCGACACAAACACCGGGCCCATCTAGGAGTGGCACTGCAGTGTCACGCAGGATGTCCCTTCCAAAAAACCCTCCCCAAACAGCACATGACGCAAAGAAAAAAAGAGGCGCAATGAGGTAGCTGACTGTGTGAGTAAGACTAGCGACCCTAGTGGCCGACACAAACACCGGGCCCATCTAGGAGTGGCACTGCAGTGTCACGCAGGATGGCCCTTCCAAAAAACCCTCCCCAAACAGCACATGACGCAAAGAAAAAGAAAAGAAAAAAGAGGTGCAAGATGGAATTGTCCTTGGGCCCTCCCACCCTTATGTTGTATAAACAAAACAGGACATGCACACTTTAACCAACCCATCATTTCAGTGACAGGGTCTGCCACACGACTGTGACTGATATGACGGGTTGGTTTGGACCCCCCCCCAAAAAGAATCAATTAATCTCTCCTTGCACAAACTGGCTCTACAGAGGCAAGATGTCCACCTCATCTTCACCCTCCGATATATCACCGTGTACATCCCCCTCCTCACAGATTATCAATTCGTCCCCACTGGAATCCACCATCTCAGCTCCCTGTGTACTTTGTGGAGGCAATTGCTGCTGGTCAATGTCTCCGCGGAGGAATTGATTATAATTCATTTTAATGAACATCATCTTCTCCACATTTTCTGGATGTAACCTCGTACGCCGATTGCTGACAAGGTGAGCGGCGGCACTAAACACTCTTTCGGAGTACACACTTGTGGGAGGGCAACTTAGGTAGAATAAAGCCAGTTTGTGCAAGGGCCTCCAAATTGCCTCTTTTTCCTGCCAGTATAAGTACGGACTGTGTGACGTGCCTACTTGGATGCGGTCACTCATATAATCCTCCACCATTCTATCAATGTTGAGAGAATCATATGCAGTGACAGTAGACGACATGTCCGTAATCGTTGTCAGGTCCTTCATAGAGATGAGCGGGTTCGGTTTCTCTGAATCCGAACCCGCCCGAACTTCATGTTTTTTTTCACGGGTCCGAGCGACTCGGATCTTCCCGCCTTGCTCGGTTAACCCGAGCGCGCCCCGAACGTCATCATGACGCTGTCGGATTCTCGCGAGGCTCGGATTCTATCGCGAGACTCGGATTCTATATAAGGAGCCGCGCGTCGCCGCCATTTTCACACGTGCATTGAGATTGATAGGGAGAGGACGTGGCTGGCGTCCTCTCCATTTAGATTAGGGTTGAGAGAGAGAGAGAGAGAGATTGACCTGAGGCTGTGATACTGTAGAAGAGAGTGCAGAGTTTAGTGACTGACGACCACAGTGACCACCAGACAGTGCAGTTGTTTGTTTTATTTAATATATCCGTTCTCTGCCTGAAAAAAACGATACACACAGTGACTCAGTCACATACCATATCTGTGTGCACTGCTCAGCCCAGTGTGCTGCATCAATGTATATATATATATCTGACTGTGCTCAGCTCACACAGCTTATAATTGTGGGGGAGACTGGGGAGCACTGCAGTGCCAGTTATAGGTTATAGCAGGAGCCAGGAGTACATAATATTATATTAAAATTAAACAGTGCACACTTTTGCTGCAGGAGTGCCACTGCCAGTGTGACTAGTGACCAGTGACCTGACCACCAGTATATATAATATTAGTAGTATACTATCTCTTTATCAACCAGTCTATATTAGCAGCAGACACAGTACAGTGCGGTAGTTCACGGCTGTGGCTACCTCTGTGTCGGCACTCGGCAGCCCGTCCATAATTGTATATACCACCTAACCGTGGTTTTCTTTTCTTTCTTTATACATACATACTAGTTACGAGTATACTATCTCTTTATCAACCAGTCTATATATTAGCAGCAGACACAGTACAGTGCGGTAGTTCACGGCTGTGGCTACCTCTGTGTCGGCACTCGGCAGCCCGTCCATAATTGTATATACCACCTAACCGTGGTTTTTTTTTCTTTCTTTATACATACATACTAGTTACGAGTATACTATCTCTTTATCAACCAGTCTATATATTAGCAGCAGACACAGTACAGTGCGGTAGTTCACGGCTGTGGCTACCTCTGTGTCGGCACTCGGCAGCCCGTCCATAATTGTATATACCACCTAACCGTGGTTTTTTTTTCTTTCTTTATACATACATACTAGTTACGAGTATACTATCTCTTTATCAACCAGTCTATATTAGCAGCAGACACAGTACAGTGCGGTAGTTCTCGGCTGTGGCTACCTCTGTGTCGGCACTCGGCAGCCCGTCCATAATTGTATATACCACCTAACCGTGGTTTTTTTTTCTTTCTTTATACATACATACTAGTTACGAGTATACTATCTCTTTATCAACCAGTCTATATATTAGCAGCAGACACAGTACAGTGCGGTAGTTCACGGCTGTGGCTACCTCTGTGTCGGCACTCGGCAGCCCGTCCATAATTGTATATACCACCTAACCGTGGTTTTTTTTTCTTTCTTTATACATACATACTAGTTACGAGTATACTATCTCTTTATCAACCAGTCTATATATTAGCAGCAGACACAGTACAGTGCGGTAGTTCACGGCTGTGGCTACCTCTGTGTCGGCACTCGGCAGCCCGTCCATAATTGTATATACCACCTAACCGTGGTTTTTTTTTCTTTCTTTATACATACATACTAGTTACGAGTATACTATCTCTTTATCAACCAGTCTATATATTAGCAGCAGACACAGTACAGTGCGGTAGTTCACGGCTGTGGCTACCTCTGTGTCGGCACTCGGCAGCCCGTCCATAATTGTATATACCACCTAACCGTGGTTTTTTTTTCTTTCTTTATACATACATACTAGTTACGAGTATACTATCTCTTTATCAACCAGTCTATATATTAGCAGCAGACACAGTACAGTGCGGTAGTTCACGGCTGTGGCTACCTCTGTGTCGGCACTCGGCAGGCAGTCCGTCCATAATTGTATACCACCTAACCGTGGTTTTTTTTTCTTTCTTCTTTATACATACATAGTTACATAGACATCTCTTTATCAACCAGTCTATATTAGCAGCAGACACAGTACAGTACGGTAGTTCACGGCTGTGGCTACCTCTGTGTCTGCACTCGGCAGGCAGTCCATAATTGTATACTAGTATCCATCTCCATTGTTTACCTGAGGTGCCTTTTAGTTGTGCCTATTAAAATATGGAGAACAAAAATGTTGAGGTTCCAAAATTAGGGAAAGATCAAGATCCACTTCCACCTCGTGCTGAAGCTGCTGCCACTAGTCATGGCCGAGACGATGAAATGCCAGCAACGTCGTCTGCCAAGGCCGATGCCCAATGTCATAGTACAGAGCATGTCAAATCCAAAACACCAAATATCAGAAAAAAAAGGACTCCAAAACCTAAAATAAAATTGTCGGAGGAGAAGCGTAAACTTGCCAATATGCCATTTACGACACGGAGTGGCAAGGAACGGCTGAGGCCCTGGCCTATGTTCATGGCTAGTGGTTCAGCTTCACATGAGGATGGAAGCACTCAGCCTCTCGCTAGAAAAATGAAAAGACTCAAGCTGGCAAAAGCAGCACAGCAAAGAACTGTGCATTCTTCGAAATCCCAAATCCACAAGGAGAGTCCAATTGTGTCGGTTGCGATGCCTGACCTTCCCAACACTGGACGTGAAGAGCATGCGCCTTCCACCATTTGCACGCCCCCTGCAAGTGCTGGAAGGAGCACCCGCAGTCCAGTTCCTGATAGTCAGATTGAAGATGTCAGTGTTGAAGTACACCAGGTTGAGGAGGATATGGGTGTTGCTGGCGCTGGGGAGGAAATTGACCAGGAGGATTCTGATGGTGAGGTGGTTTGTTTAAGAAAGGCACCCGGGGAGACACCTGTTGTCCGTGGGAGGAATATGGCCGTTGACATGCCAGGTGAAAATACCAAAAAAATCAGCTCTTCGGTGTGGAGGTATTTCACCAGAAATGCGGACAACAGGTGTCAAGCCGTGTGTTCCCTTTGTCAAGCTGTAATAAGTAGGGGTAAGGACGTTAACCACCTCGGAACATCCTCCCTTATACGTCACTTGCAGCGCATTCATAATAAGTCAGTGACAAGTTCAAAAACTTTGGGTGACAGCGGAAGCAGTCCACTGACCAGTAAATCCCTTCCTCTTGTAACCAAGCTCACGCAAACCACCCCACCAACTCCCTCAGTGTCAATTTCCTCCTTCCCCAGGAATGCCAATAGTCCTGCAGGCCATGTCACTGGCAATTCTGATGAGTCCTCTCCTGCCTGGGATTCCTCCGATGCATCCTTGCGTGTAACGCCTACTGCTGCTGGCGCTGCTGTTGTTGCCGCTGGGAGTCGATGGTCATCCCAGAGGGGAAGTCGTAAGCCCACTTGTACTACTTCCAGTAAGCAATTGACTGTTCAACAGTCCTTTGCGAGGAAGATGAAATATCACAGCAGTCATCCTGCTGCAAAGCGGATAACTGAGGCCTTGACAACTATGTTGGTGTTAGACGTGCGTCCGGTATCCGCCGTTAGTTCACAGGGAACTAGACAATTTATTGAGGCAGTGTGCCCCCGTTACCAAATACCATCTAGGTTCCACTTCTCTAGGCAGGCGATACCGAGAATGTACACGGACGTCAGAAAAAGACTCACCAGTGTCCTAAAAAATGCAGTTGTACCCAATGTCCACTAAACCACGGACATGTGGACAAGTGGAGCAGGGCAGGGTCAGGACTATATGACTGTGACAGCCCACTGGGTAGATGTATGGACTCCCGCCGCAAGAACAGCAGCGGCGGCACCAGTAGCAGCATCTCGCAAACGCCAACTCTTTCCTAGGCAGGCTACGCTTTGTATCACCGCTTTCCAGAATACGCACACAGCTGAAAACCTCTTACGGCAACTGAGGAAGATCATCGCGGAATGGCTTACCCCAATTGGACTCTCCTGTGGATTTGTGGCATCGGACAACGCCAGCAATATTGTGTGTGCATTAAATATGGGCAAATTCCAGCACGTCCCATGTTTTGCACATACCTTGAATTTGGTGGTGCAGAATTTTTTAAAAAACGACAGGGGCGTGCAAGAGATGCTGTCGGTGGGCCAGAAGAATTGCGGGACACTTTCGGCGTACAGGCACCACGTACAGAAGACTGGAGCACCACCAAAAACTACTGAACCTGCCCTGCCATCATCTGAAGCAAGAAGTGGTAACGAGGTGGAATTCAACCCTCTATATGCTTCAGAGGTTGGAGGAGCAGCAAAAGGCCATTCAAGCCTATACAATTGAGCACGATATAGTAGGTGGAATGCACCTGTCTCAAGCGCAGTGGAGAATGATTTCAACGTTGTGCAAGGTTCTGATGCCCTTTGAACTTGCCACACGTGAAGTCAGTTCAGACACTGCCAGCCTGAGTCAGGTCATTCCCCTCATCAGGCTTTTGCAGAAGAAGCTGGAGACATTGAAGGAGGAGCTAACACGGAGCGATTCCGCTAGGCATGTGGGACTTGTGGATGGAGCCCTTAATTCGCTTAACAAGGATTCACGGGTGGTCAATCTGTTGAAATCAGAGCACTACATTTTGGCCACCGTGCTCGATCCTAGATTTAAAGCCTACCTTGGATCTCTCTTTCCGGCAGACACAAGTCTGCTGGGGTTGAAAGACCTGCTGGTGACAAAATTGTCAAGTCAAGCGGAACGCGACCTGTCAACATCTCCTCCTTCACATTCTCCCGCAACTGGGGGTGCGAGGAAAAGGCTCAGAATTCCGAGCCCACCCGCTGGCGGTGATGCAGGGCAGTCTGGAGCGACTGCTGATGCTGACATCTGGTCCGGACTGAAGGACCTGACAACGATTACGGACATGTCGTCTACTGTCACTGCATATGATTCTCTCAACATTGATAGAATGGTGGAGGATTATATGAGTGACCGCATCCAAGTAGGCACGTCACACAGTCCGTACTTATACTGGCAGGAAAAAGAGGCAATTTGGAGGCCCTTGCACAAACTGGCTTTATTCTACCTAAGTTGCCCTCCCACAAGTGTGTACTCCGAAAGAGTGTTTAGTGCCGCCGCTCACCTTGTCAGCAATCGGCGTACGAGGTTACATCCAGAAAATGTGGAGAAGATGATGTTCATTAAAATGAATTATAATCAATTCCTCCGCGGAGACATTGACCAGCAGCAATTGCCTCCACAAAGTACACAGGGAGCTGAGATGGTGGATTCCAGTGGGGACGAATTGATAATCTGTGAGGAGGGGGATGTACACGGTGACATATCGGAGGGTGATGATGAGGTGGACATCTTGCCTCTGTAGAGCCAGTTTGTGCAAGGAGAGATTAATTGCTTCTTTTTTGGGGGGGGTCCAAACCAACCCGTCATATCAGTCACAGTCGTGTGGCAGACCCTGTCACTGAAATGATGGGTTGGTTAAAGTGTGCATGTCCTGTTTTGTTTATACAACATAAGGGTGGGTGGGAGGGCCCAAGGACAATTCCATCTTGCACCTCTTTTTTCTTTTCTTTTTCTTTGCATCATGTGCTGATTGGGGAGGGTTTTTTGGAAGGGACATCCTGCGTGACACTGCAGTGCCACTCCTAAATGGGCCCGGTGTTTGTGTCGGCCACTAGGGTCGCTAATCTTACTCACACAGTCAGCTACCTCATTGCGCCTCTTTTTTTCTTTGCGTCATGTGCTGTTTGGGGAGGGTTTTTTGGAAGGGACATCCTGCGTGACACTGCAGTGCCACTCCTAGATGGGCCCGGTGTTTGTGTCGGCCACTAGGGTCGCTAATCTTACTCACACAGCTACCTCATTGCGCCTCTTTTTTTCTTTGCGTCATGTGCTGTTTGGGGAGGGTTTTTTGGAAGGGACATCCTGCGTGACACTGCAGTGCCACTCCTAGATGGGCCCGGTGTTTGTGTCGGCCACTAGGGTCGCTAATCTTACTCACACAGCTACCTCATTGCGCCTCTTTTTTTCTTTGCGTCATGTGCTGTTTGGGGAGGGTTTTTTGGAAGGGACATCCTGCGTGACACTGCAGTGCCACTCCTAGATGGGCCCGGTGTTTGTGTCGGCCACTAGGGTCGCTAATCTTACTCACACAGCTACCTCATTGCGCCTCTTTTTTTCTTTGCGTCATGTGCTGTTTGGGGAGGGTTTTTTGGAAGGGACATCCTGCGTGACACTGCAGTGCCACTCCTAGATGGGCCCGGTGTTTGTGTCGGCCACTAGGGTCGCTTATCTTACTCACACAGCGACCTCGGTGCAAATTTTAGGACTAAAAATAATATTGTGAGGTGTGAGGTATTCAGAATAGACTGAAAATGAGTGTAAATTATGGTTTTTGAGGTTAATAATACTTTGGGATCAAAATGACCCCCAAATTCTATGATTTAAGCTGTTTTTTAGTGTTTTTTGAAAAAAACACCCGAATCCAAAACACACCCGAATCCGACAAAAAAAATTCGGTGAGGTTTTGCCAAAACGCGTTCGAACCCAAAACACGGCCGCGGAACCGAACCCAAAACCAAAACACAAAACCCGAAAAATTTCAGGCGCTCATCTCTAGTCCTTCAGTCCGGACCAGATGTCAGCATCAGCAGTCGCTCCAGACTGCCCTGCATCACCGCCAGCGGGTGGGCTCGGAATTCTGAGCCTTTTCCTCGCACCCCCAGTTGCGGGAGAATGTGAAGGAGGAGATGTTGACAGGTCGCGTTCCGCTTGACTTGACAATTTTGTCACCAGCAGGTCTTTCAACCCCAGCAGACTTGTGTCTGCCGGAAAGAGAGATCCAAGGTAGGCTTTAAATCTAGGATCGAGCACGGTGGCCAAAATGTAGTGCTCTGATTTCAACAGATTGACCACCCGTGAATCCTTGTTAAGCGAATTAAGGGCTCCATCCACAAGTCCCACATGCCTAGCGGAATCGCTCCGTGTTAGCTCCTCCTTCAATGTCTCCAGCTTCTTCTGCAAAAGCCTGATGAGGGGAATGACCTGACTCAGGCTGGCAGTGTCTGAACTGACTTCACGTGTGGCAAGTTCAAAGGGCATCAGAACCTTGCACAACGTTGAAATCATTCTCCACTGCGCTTGAGACAGGTGCATTCCACCTACTATATCGTGCTCAATTGTATAGGCTTGAATGGCCTTTTGCTGCTCCTCCAACCTCTGAAGCATATAGAGGGTTGAATTCCACCTCGTTACCACTTCTTGCTTCAGATGATGGCAGGGCAGGTTCAGTAGTTTTTGGTGGTGCTCCAGTCTTCTGTACGTGGTGCCTGTACGCCGAAAGTGTCCCGCAATTCTTCTGGCCACCGACAGCATCTCTTGCACGCCCCTGTCGTTTTTTAAAAAATTCTGCACCACCAAATTCAAGGTATGTGCAAAACATGGGACGTGCTGGAATTTGCCCATATTTAATGCACACACAATATTGCTGGCGTTGTCCGATGCCACAAATCCACAGGAGAGTCCAATTGGGGTAAGCCATTCCGCGATGATCTTCCTCAGTTGCCGTAAGAGGTTTTCAGCTGTGTGCGTATTCTGGAAAGCGGTGATACAAAGCGTAGCCTGCCTAGGAAAGAGTTGGCGTTTGCGAGATGCTGCTACTGGTGCCGCCGCTGCTGTTCTTGCGGCGGGAGTCCATACATCTACCCAGTGGGCTGTCACAGTCATATAGTCCTGACCCTGCCCTGCTCCACTTGTCCACATGTCCGTGGTTAAGTGGACATTGGGTACAACTGCATTTTTTAGGACACTGGTGAGTCTTTTTCTGACGTCCGTGTACATTCTCGGTATCGCCTGCCTAGAGAAGTGGAACCTAGATGGTATTTGGTAACGGGGGCACACTGCCTCAATAAATTGTCTAGTTCCCTGTGAACTAACGGCGGATACCGGACGCACGTCTAACACCAACATAGTTGTCAAGGCCTCAGTTATCCGCTTTGCAGCAGGATGACTGCTGTGATATTTCATCTTCCTCGCAAAGGACTGTTGAACAGTCAATTGGTTACTGGAAGTAGTACAAGTGGGCTTACGACTTCCCCTCTGGGATGACCATCGACTCCCAGCAGCAACAACAGCAGCGCCAGCAGCAGTAGGCGTTACACGCAAGGATGCATCGGAGGAATCCCAGGCAGGAGAGGACTCATCAGAATTGCCAGTGACATTGCCTGCAGGACTATTGGCATTCCTGGGGAAGGAGGAAATTGACACTGAGGGAGTTGGTGGGGTGGTTTGCGTGAGCTTGGTTACAAGAGGAAGGGATTTACTGGTCAGTGGACTGCTTCCGCTGTCACCCAAAGTTTTTGAACTTGTCACTGACTTATTATGAATGCGCTGCAGGTGACGTATAAGGGAGGATGTTCCGAGGTGGTTAACGTCCTTACCCCTACTTATTACAGCTTGACAAAGGGAACACACGGCTTGACACCTGTTGTCCGCATTTCTGGTGAAATACTTCCACACCGAAGAGCTGATTTTTTTGGTATTTTCACCAGGCATGTCAACGGCCATATTCCTACCACGGACAACAGGTGTCTCCCCGGGTGCCTGACTTAAACAAACCACCTCACCATCAGAATCCTCCTGGTCAATTTCCTCCCCAGCGCCAGCAACACCCATATCCTCCTCATCCTGGTGTACTTCAACACTGACATCTTCAATCTGACTATCAGGAACTGGACTGCGGGTGCTCCTTCCATCACTTGCAGGGGGCGTGCAAATGGTGGAAGGCGCATGCTCTTCACGTCCAGTGTTGGGAAGGTCAGGCATCGCAACCGACACAATTGGAGTCGGACTCTCCTTGTGGATTTGGGATTTCGAAGAACGCACAGTTCTTTGCGGTGCTACTGCTTTTGCCAGCTTTAGTCTTTTCATTTTTCTAGCGAGAGGCTGAGTGCTTCCATCCTCATGTGAAGCTGAACCACTAGCCATGAACATAGGCCAGGGCCTCAGCCGTTCCTTGCCACTCCGTGTGGTAAATGGCATATTGGCAAGTTTACGCTTCTCCTCCGACAATTTTATTTTAGGTTTTGGAGTCCTTTTTTTACTGATATTTGGTGTTTTGGATTTGACATGCTCTGTACTATGACATTGGGCATCGGCCTTGGCAGACGACGTTGCTGGCATTTCATCGTCTCGGCCATGACTAGTGGCAGCAGCTTCAGCACGAGGTGGAAGTGGATCTTGATCTTTCCCTAATTTTGGAACCTCAACATTTTTGTTCTCCATATTTTAATAGGCACAACTAAAAGGCACCTCAGGTAAACAATGGAGATGGATGGATTGGATACTAGTATACAATTATGGACGGGCTGCCGAGTGCCGACACAGAGGTAGCCACAGCCGTGAACTACCGCACTGTACTGTGTCTGCTGCTAATATATAGACTGGTTGATAAAGAGATAGTATACTCGTAACTAGTATGTATGTATAAAGAAAGAAAAAAAAACCACGGTTAGGTGGTGACAATGCTAAATTCCTTTGTCGTATAAACAACCCTTTATGAGGTCTAAGAACACTGTACGCTCTTTACTTAAGAAGTACCGTAAGGGTACGCAAGTTGCGTAACGATCGCTCAGCCGTAGGCGAGACGCTCAAGCGTCACGTTCGCTCACGGCCCAGAGATCACAGGCAGGCACGCTATTGGCTGTTGACTAACGTAATGATTCGCTATGGCGTAGCAGACGCTCGAGACCACGAGGAGATCACCAGCGGCGCAGACGCTCACAACGCTATACCTTTATATCTATATTTTTTTAACAATGAAATACACAGTATACCTTAGTGTTGAGACAGGGTGTAAGTGCAACCTGGTGTAACCTGATTAACTACAAAGCTGCTTGAGAGTCACCGACGCTCAAGTGAACACTTAACACTATAAGAAATACACAGATACTTGTTTAGGGTCCAAAGCCTATTATATGTATTATAACTAATATACTTGCAAAAAGGAATCACAGTACAAATGATACACTACAATATAACAGAGACTTCCTAACCAAAATAGCTACACTAGAAATACAATACAATACCAATCTAATACAATACAATACAATACTAGTCAAGGGGAGATATGGGAGAAAAGAGAAGGGAGAGAGAGAGAGAGACGGAGAGAGAGAGAGAGAGAGAGATGGAGAGAGACGGAGAGAGAGAGAGAGAGAGAGAGAGAGAGAGATAGGGAGAGAGATGAGAGAAATGGCTCACAGAAAGACAATGATTACGGAGAGAAACTTACGCACAAGGGTAACGATCGCAAGCGCTTCTGGACAGCCAGCTTCCCGATTATCAGCAATGAGAACCGTTTGATGAGAAGTGCCAGCTGGATGCCACAGGCCCGTCTTTTATGCTACTCACACAATGCAATCCAATGGTCCCTACAATCTCATTGTCCATTGGACGCAGGAATTCGGCTTCGCATTATAACAAAGGTCATAGGTTGATTCATACAGGTGGGCTGTGTTGTATCAGTGGCCTTGGTTATGCAACACAATGGGTGATGACCAACACATTCCTGTCTTCTGGAGAGCTATTGTTTGACGAATACAAAACAGAATCCTGTCTGGGTTTTGTTCTATATTCATGATGTCCACTTTCAGTTGAGACAATGACATCTCAGCCCTCATTCTCCTGGATACAAACCCTAATCCATTCGAAAACACAGGTGTTGGCCCTCCTCATTGAGTCTCAAAGCTCAGTGTAATTAAAGACTATTGTACTCCGTCTGCGGGAAAGATACTGATTTGGAGTACAATTGATCTTCAATTACTATTCCGGTGCTTACCTTATGCATGTAAAGATATGAGGCCCTCCCAACATGCAAACTATTGTTTGGGGGATCTCTGAGGTCAAAGAGCCATTTGAGACCCACTGATACCTGTCTACAACTGTTCAGGTGCATGACTAAGTAAGAACAAATAATAATAAATGGACATAACTTCTTATGTCCATAACTATTCGCACGAGCGATTAATCCGCTCCAAACCAACACCGGAATATTGCTATTTAAATACTCTTCCGATGGGTACCAAACACCACTGTATGACTCCTGTTAGACCCTTCGCACAATACAAAGAGGGATCCCTCCGTTCAGGGACATTCTATATTAACCAAACTTTCAGAATCTATCAAAGGGACCATGATCTATAAAATACATTATTTATAAAAATGTGTAACGAATGAGTCGCACGCTACGACTACATACTCTTTACCGTAAATATGCATACCGAGTGCGAGCGAGTGCACACAGTAGCGGGTATGCGCCTTCACGGGAAAGCGCACGCATGCGCAGCGCGTACCAGGGTGAGGTGCAAATATGGCAATGTGTATAGAAACATTTTTCTGACTTTGACAGTCCACCCTTTGGCAGTCAATAATAACTGCCACCTTCTAAAACATTTCAAAAGGAGAAAAATGTAAGTCGGGGGTTAATTGATTTCCATGGTGGGGTAAGGAAGAAGAGTGGAGCAGGTGTGAAGAGGGTATGACCTAGTGAGAAAGCAGAAGCATGTGTGTATGAGTCCATGTTTGGAGGGTCATGTATCATCGTGCCGTACGTGTGGTAAATCAAGCTTCGAGGTATTGCGAAGTATACATTTGAATTCCTTCTTATCCCGTGGTACAGGTCTGTGGATGGGCTGTCAAACTTTACCGAGCTCATTTCGGCTTTCAGTTGTAACAAAATGGGGATGCACATTTTAGTTGATGATACATGAATGGGGGAAGTATGTGGTTGCTGATATCTGTGCCTGTATTCCCTATCGACTATGTGTGTCATTACCTGAGGGTTGTAGAAATGAAGAAAAGACATAATTACGGTAAATGCGGTGGTATTCTATGTCAGGGAAATGTACATCTGTTGTTGAAGTTTTGTTCGGTATCTGTTGAGAGTCGTCTTCTTTGCGCTGTATTGCTCCTTGGGCATGAGCAAATAGCTTTGTCAGTGCCATCAGATTTACAAAAAATGTTGGGCTAGCGTGAGTTTAAAAATACTAGGGAAACTGGGGATCCATGGCAAAGTTCATCAAGTGTCCATATCATAGGTTGTCAAAACTTCATCTTTGGTGCTTGTCTGTTGTCTGTATAGCGTCTCGTCAACTTCCTCGTCCAAGGGGGTCTTTGTATCTTGGAGAAAAAGCAGAAAAACAGGTGAAAGAAACGGACCTTATAATCGCATTTTCATCACATCATGGTTTCTATCATTGGGTCATAAATCAAATCCAGGTTAATTACAGTTTCCTCACTCCTCAAGCTCATAACTCTTGTACTTTGTTTGCACCTCATTAAAGCCTGCCCGCATCTAAATATCAATCCAATAAATATAACAACACCTAAGATACATAGTAGAAACTTTCCAACATAAAATACGAGAGAAAAGAGAAGGGAGAGAGAGACTCCTTGAGCCCAGTCTCCCAAACCGGAGAACCAATTTCGCGGGTTCAACCATGACACCCAACTAGTCAGCTCATTACCTACAGCAGCAAGGGTGAGATTGTGTTTTCGGCGAAATTCCCACTTTAATTGGAGAATATCGTCCATCTTTTGGTCTATGACCTCTACCGGATCCTCGGTGCTATTTGTGATATACGTGCAACACTTTATACCGTACTGTGTTGCCAATGTAACACAATATCCGCCTGTTACTGCTGTAAGATAATTAAGAACCATCCTATGCTGAACTAGTTCTGTTTTATAAGCTTGAAGTTCTCTTCCAGTGTATCTGAACGTGTCATCATACATTTCAGTGATATTATCTAACAAATTGGCGAGTGCGGAAATGTATCTATAATTCATCACTCCTCGAGCGGTGCGAGTGAAATCTAACGCTACCAGAACCTGAATCCCGGTGGATTCATGGATAAGATCAGAGGCCGGATGCTCTAACCTTTCTGACAGTTGTCTTTTAACTCGGTGCTCGTAATGAGTGTGAGTATAAGGAGCTTGGGCACCACGGTGTATGTCCTTCATTTTGTCATGTGTAACAGTCATCACTTCAGGCAATACTTTTCCAATATAACACAATCCTTCAGAGTTTGGGGCAAGCCACTTGTACGCCTTTCTCCCACATATGAAATATGCATCATCGGGGAGAACATATGGGACGGAGAAGGACATTACCATATTACACACCTTCCAGGTGAATTCTCCTGACCCTAATTCTTCCATCTGCTTAATGCATGTATCAGTTTGTACGATATGTGCACAGTATCCTGGTGATACTTCTCCAACTCTCGTAATCCTATTTCCTAAGGTATACCTATACCGGAAAGATTTTCCTCTACTGGCTATGTGGCGTACAAGCTCTGTATCTGTAGGCATTCTATCTGCTCTGTGTGAAAAGGTCATGGTAAGGTTGCTCCATGACACTTCCCAATTTCCCGGTTTACGGGGATTGGAGATATTGAAACATAAGAGGGACCTATCCACATGGTATTGGTGGAGCTTCAAACTAGGAGGGCTGGAGATGTTAAACCTCCGGTCCACCGGTCTCCCACCACTTAGCTCAAGTACCTCCCCTAACGTTAAAGGAAATGGTACTAGCCCTGATTTGCTATGACCCTGAGGTACTTGAGAGCATACCCAACAATCTGTTTTATTTAACACACTACCCACTAAGGAGTGATAGTCACTCAATGGATGCCGGTCCATATGGATATTAAAACTGGATTGGCATTATAGTTACAGAGCCTACAGATACAGTTTTCTTTTTTAACTAACAATCCTTCAAAGAAAATGTTTACAGATAACATGGTTGTTAGATCGTGCCCGGTACTCGCCTTTGCTTGGTGATTGGGTTGCTATTGGAAATTTACACCTCCGTCTCAGTCATCAGGACCTTTCTGGATCCTTTCTCGACCTCACTGGTACTCTCACCGAAACAGACTGCTCTGGTCAACATCATGGTTAACGGGAAAATCCATATCACAGTCTCTTGGGGCAAGTCCATCTTACAGGAGGAGAAAAGAAGAAATTTGTAAAGGGGGTATAAGAAAACAGTTTGAGGGGGAGAGAACTTGTTACGATAATAAGTTCTCTCATCTTGTTGTTCTTCTTGTTCTGCTGTCCTCTCAAAGGTGCTGTCTCTCAGTCTTCCAAACGAACATTCTGGTGATGCAATATTCCCTTCCTAACCGACGATCTTTCTGTAAGGAGCAAAAATCTGGCATTACCATTGGTCCAACTGAGGGGTGACATAGCATCTTTAAACCATGGAAACATGAGTGAGAAGAGAGAGAAAACACAAAAAAAACAAAAGAGATAGAGAACAATTCATGTGCATATATACATTACATAACTCGACAATAACCATCAATAAGAAAAGAGAAACAAAACATTTTTTTAAACATTGTCAACATTTAAGAAAACATTGTTAGCATTAGAAAAACATTGTCAGACTTATTAGGCTGTCATATCTACGTGTCTAATGGTCTCCTTGAGCAGTCCCTCCCCACCAGCACCTGCATTACTCCACTGTCTGTATCTGGCCAGAAATACATTGTGGCGGAGGTCATGCTGGGGTTTGGTAGACTTCTGCAAGGACCAAGTGGATATGCAATGTGTGAATTCTTACCACTACTCGTCAGAGATGGGGATAGAGAGAGAGAGAAAAAACATTTTTCACAAATACATTTACAACTTTTCACCTGGTCATTCCTGTGTCTTCAGTGAATGACCTCCCACTTTGTTAACCGTTACCTCAGGCTTACCATCCGTCGTATGCTCATCTTTCTTGACTACCTATCATGGGTGTGGCTCAAAATTCCTCCTATCTGATCTCTGATTATAATGGTGTGTGTTGTAATTTTGCTCATTTCTTGGTCTAGGGGGTCTAACTTTATGTGGGTTATTACAGTTGTTGGCATAATGCCCTTCTCTTCTACAGTGGTAACAGATCCTTGGCTTTCTCCAAGTGTCAGTGAACTGGGGTCTTGGCTGATTTGATGCCTCCTCAAACGCTTGGATGCTCATCACCATCAACCGCTTTCCCTGTACCTACCTGATTCCTTGGATACCATGATTATGTCGTTGTCTAGGGAGTTGATATACCTTCTGTGAATCTTTGATCATACAGTTAGATCTTTCCTAGGATCTGGGTAATCAGATATAATTGATCTCAATTCTGTCCGGGACCAGGGATGGCGCATTGCACTGTCCTTGACGGGAATGGTTCCCTGATCGCCAGTCTTCCCATTGGGGACTGTGATCACCCTGACAGGACTAAACTCAATTACATCACCTTGTTTTGGTCTTATAATATGGGGTACATTTGTTTGTGCGTGATATAAAACATTGTACGTACCTGTGGACACGACCTCACCTGACCCTCCGTTAGGGGGTTTGATTATTGCCTTTACCAATTTGGTCGCGTCCACCTGGATGTCTTGTAGGATGGCTTCTGGAAGAGGTGTCGACATTGTTCTGGGCTCACTTTCTTGTTTGTATTCCTGGGGAAAGTTTGACATGGGGTGCAACTTGCATAGGTTAATAGTTGTACATTCAACAGTATTACAATAATCATTGTTACATTTATTACACTTATTCTTATGATCTATACTACAGTTGCTAAGAGCGTTTTTATTGTTCAACCTTGTGCTTTTCTCCGCAACCACAATCCCCTCCATTGCCATTTCTCTCCTCTCAAGATGAAAGTTAGGTAAGTAAGTTACATTTCTTTGCATTTCACCCTCCTGTTGCCATATCTGTAAACAATCATAATGCTTGCTTCGTCTCTTTGTTGGTTCAATGAGACATATCCTCCTCCTTAAATTTTGTAACACTTTTGGGCTAAAGCTGGCTATATTTGGGAACTTCTCCCCATCATGTACAGTCATTCTTTCTCATTCATCACATAAAACTTCTGTGTGACTTCCATGTTTCTCACACATTATGTACCTGGCCGATCCTACTGGACGGTCTTCTGAATCAACCCGAACCGAGGTTGATCGCCCCCTACCTGAACAACTGGCCCCCATAATCTGCAGGTGTTGCTTACTACTCCTATGATCTTTATATCACGGTCTTCAGCGAACCCTTACAGCAAACCAAATTATTCAAAATAGGCCGGCGGTGGCGGTTTACCGAGTACCCCACTCACTCGCCCACCTCGACCAATACGACCTGATCACACCGATATGGTGCTGGCGTACTCGATACAGGGCCCTACCAGAAACCTTCTGTTTACTGGAACATACGAGGGTTACCCGCAGGACACTTACTCTTTCCAGTAAAGGTGGGGTTGTTAGATAGTTCCTGAGTGACCAGCGAACTTCCCTTTAAAAATAAAAAATTACACAAATCACGTCAGAATGTACAAATAGCGTTTGTGACCACTTTACTCTAATGGTATTAGGTCAGATTACTAACTACTGCACACAATTACGTGCGGTACAATCGTTCAGTACATAAGCACTACCTGTTATGTACTGAGAGATCAATGGAATCGAAAATTGCGGCTGCGAATTCCTTCAGCCAGAGCTTCCAATGGCCTATATGGGTTTTAGCACCAACCCCCGGGGTTGTGCTTCTTGTACCTTTATAGCGGACCTTCTTGTACCTTATGACCTCCTGGTCTTGTTACCTTGTGACCTCCTGGCCTTGTTACCTTGTGACCTCCTGGTCTTGTTACCTTGTGATCCGCTATACTCTAATGCTCATATTTTATTTAACCAAGGATGCCTCCTTAGCCACCGTATATGTCACTTACACGTATGTCCTACCCGATTTCTTTTTGGTTCAACCTCTAAGTTATATAAACTTATGTAATAAAAACACACTCACTCAACACATGTACACTTTCGTTTCTATATCTATTTCTGCGCAGAAATTTTCTTTAGCCCAGCTGTGTTACCAATTAGGAGCAGGATCTGTTAAACTAAATTTCAGATTTCCAAAAATAGACTTGCGTTATTTACCGCGTCGCGTTATCTACCGCTTTGCGCTAATTATCGCTTTATCGTGACTTGAGCTACGTGGGCGTAACCGGACGCTACGTTGCGTAATGAACGCTGCGTGCGTCGGCCTTTGGATTGCGTACGCTAGTCTTTGTTAGAGACACGTGTACGCAAAACAAAGATCCACCGTAACACAATATACTTTTATCAATGTAAATGATCCCTGATCATCTACCGCGTACCCCACTGGCTTTGCCTTATCTCCCAGGCAAACCTGTGTGTTTGTCTACACTTTTAACTATTACCTCTATTCTTAAACTATGAAATAACAGCAAGTCTCTTTTAGCACTTTTCTTTCAACTATAAAACTGGCAAACAGGATAGTGATATACGAAAAATGAAATACACAGATGGAAAAGAAATGCAGATATATATATGTATGCGTGCGTATATACGCAAGACAGAAGAAAAATAAACAGTTTTTTTTTTTTTAAAAACACAAGCGTTTTGTTCTTACCTCTGGTTCCCGGATTCCTTCAGCACTTTTTATCTAAGCAAAGCAGACGCTTATCCCGTCAGCACTGCGAGACAACCTCCCGCCCTTTGCTGAGGGATAATGTCTGCTGATCTACCTAGTGCAGATATGTGAAGGACTGGACGGCCCCCAATTGACAATGCTAAATTCCTTTGTCGTATAAACAACCCTTTATGAGGTCTAAGAACACTGTACGCTGTTTACTTAAGAAGTACCGTAAGGGTACGCTAGTTGCGTAACGATCGCTCAGCCGTAGGCGAGACGCTCAAGCGTCACGTTCGCTCACGGCCCAGAGATCACAGGCAGGCACGCTATTGGCTGTTGGCTAACGTAATGATTCGCTATGGCGTAGCAGACGCTCGAGACCACGAGGAGATCACCAGCGGCGCAGACGCTCACAACGCTATACCTTTATATCTATATTTTTTTAACAATGAAATACACAGTATACCTTAGTGTTGAGACAGGGTGTAAGTGCAACCTGGTGTAACCTGATTAACTACAAAGCTGCTTGAGAGTCACCGACGCTCAAGTGAACACTTAACACTATAAGAAATACACAGATACTTGTTTAGGGTCCAAAGCCTATTATATGTATTATAACTAATATACTTGCAAAAAGGAATCACAGTACAAATGATACACTACAATATAACAGAGACTTCCTAACCAAAATAGCTACACTAGAAATACAATACAATACCAATCTAATACAATACAATACAATACTAGTCAAGGGGAGATATGGGAGAAAAGAGAAGGGAGAGAGAGAGAGAGACGGAGAGAGAGAGAGAGAGATGGAGAGAGACGGAGAGAGAGAGAGAGAGAGAGATAGGGAGAGAGATGAGAGAAATGGCTCACAGAAAGACAATGATTATGGAGAGAAACTTACGCACAAGGGTAACGATCGCAAGCGCTTCTGGACAGCCAGCTTCCCGATTATCAGCAATGAGAACCGTTTGATGAGAAGTGCCAGCTGGATGCCACAGGCCCGTCTTTTATGCTACTCACACAATGCAATCCAATGGTCCCTACAATCTCATTGTCCATTGGACGCAGGAATTCGGCTTCGCATTATAACAAAGGTCATAGGTTGATTCATACAGGTGGGCTGTGTTGTATCAGTGGCCTTGGTTATGCAACACAATGGGTGATGACCAACACATTCCTGTCTTCTGGAGAGCTATTGTTTGACGAATACAAAACAGAATCCTGTCTGGGTTTTGTTCTATATTCATGATGTCCACTTTCAGTTGAGACAATGACATCTCAGCCCTCATTCTCCTGGATACAAACCCTAATCCATTCGAAAACACAGGTGTTGGCCCTCCTCATTGAGTCTCAAAGCTCAGTGTAATTAAAGACTATTGTACTCCGTCTGCGGGAAAGATACTGATTTGGAGTACAATTGATCTTCAATTACTATTCCGGTGCTTACCTTATGCATGTAAAGATATGAGGCCCTCCCAACATGCAAACTATTGTTTGGGGGATCTCTGAGGTCAAAGAGCCATTTGAGACCCACTGATACCTGTCTACAACTGTTCAGGTGCATGACTAAGTAAGAACAAATAATAATAAATGGACATAACTTCTTATGTCCATAACTATTCGCACGAGCGATTAATCCGCTCCAAACCAACACCGGAATATTGCTATTTAAATACTCTTCCGATGGGTACCAAACACCACTGTATGACTCCTGTTAGACCCTTCGCACAATACAAAGAGGGATCCCTCCGTTCAGGGACATTCTATATTAACCAAACTTTCAGAATCTATCAAAGGGACCATGATCTATAAAATACATTATTTATAAAAATGTGTAACGAATGAGTCGCACGCTACGACTACATACTCTTTACCGTAAATATGCATACCGAGTGCGAGCGAGTGCACACAGTAGCGGGTATGCGCCTTCACGGGAAAGCGCACGCATGCGCAGCGCGTACCAGGGTGAGGTGCAAATATGGCAATGTGTATAGAAACATTTTTCTGACTTTGACAGTGGTATATACAATTATGGACAGGCTGCCGAGTGCCGACACAGAGGTAGCCACAGCCGTGAACTACCGCACTGTACTGTGTCTGCTGCTAATATATAGACTGGTTGATAAAGAGATAGTATACTCGTAACTAGTATGTATGTATAAAGAAAGAAAAAAAAACCACGGTTAGGTGGTATATACAATTATGGACGGGCTGCCGAGTGCCGACACAGAGGTAGCCACAGCCGTGAACTACCGCACTGTACTGTGTCTGCTGCTAATATATAGACTGGTTGATAAAGAGATAGTATACTCGTAACTAGTATGTATGTATAAAGAAAGAAAAAAAAACCACGGTTAGGTGGTATATACAATTATGGACGGGCTGCCGAGTGCCGACACAGAGGTAGCCACAGCCGTGAACTACCGCACTGTACTGTGTCTGCTGCTAATATATAGACTGGTTGATAAAGAGATAGTATACTCGTAACTAGTATGTATGTATAAAGAAAGAAAAAAAAACCACGGTTAGGTGGTATATACAATTATGGACGGGCTGCCGAGTGCCGACACAGAGGTAGCCACAGCCGTGAACTACCGCACTGTACTGTGTCTGCTGCTAATATAGACTGGTTGATAAAGAGATAGTATACTCGTAACTAGTATGTATGTATAAAGAAAGAAAAAAAAACCACGGTTAGGTGGTATATACAATTATGGACGGGCTGCCGAGTGCCGACACAGAGGTAGCCACAGCCGTGAACTACCGCACTGTACTGTGTCTGCTGCTAATATAGACTGGTTGATAAAGAGATAGTATACTCGTATACTAGTATGTATGTATAAAGAAAGAAAAAAAAACCATGGTTAGGTGGTATATACAATTATGGACGGGCTGCCGAGTGCCGACACAGAGGTAGCCACAGCCGTGAACTACCGCACTGTACTGTGTCTGCTGCTAATATAGACTGGTTGATAAAGAGATAGTATACTCGTAACTAGTATGACTATAAAGAAAGAAAAAAAAAACACGGTTAGGTGGTATATACAATTATGGACGGGCTGCCGAGTGCCGACACAGAGGTAGCCACAGCCGTGAACTACCGCACTGTACTGTGTCTGCTGCTAATATAGACTGGTTGATAAAGAGATAGTATACTACTAATATTATATATACTGGTGGTCAGGTCACTGGTCACTAGTCACACTGGCAGTGGCACTCCTGCAGCAAAAGTGTGCACTGTTTAATTTTAATATAATATTATGTACTCCTGGCTCCTGCTATAACCTATAACTGGCACTGCAGTGCTCCCCAGTCTCCCCCACAATTATAAGCTGTGTGAGCTGAGCACAGTCAGATATATATATACATTGATGCAGCACACTGGGCTGAGCAGTGCACACAGATATGGTATGTGACTGAGTCACTGTGTGTATCGTTTTTTTCAGGCAGAGAACGGATATATTAAATAAAACAAACAACTGCACTGTCTGGTGGTCACTGTGGTCGTCAGTCACTAAACTCTGCACTCTCTTCTACAGTATCACAGCCTCAGGTCAATCTCTCTCTCTCTCTCTCAACCCTAATCTAAATGGAGAGGACGCCAGCCACGTCCTCTCCCTATCAATCTCAATGCACGTGTGAAAATGGCGGCGACGCGCGGCTCCTTATATAGAATCCGAGTCTCGCGAGAATCCGACAGCGTCATGACGTTCGGGCGCGCTCGGGTTAACCGAGCAAGGCGGGAGGATCCGAGTCTGCTCGGATCCGTGAAAAAAACCATGAAGTTCTGGCGGGTTCGGATTCAGAGAAACCGAACCCGCTCATCTCTATTTAGAATGTGGCAAAGTTTCTTATGTACCTTCTAAATGTTCTATACCAAATGCACTACATCCACCTCCCCTCTCCTACAAGCCCTTCACTGGCTCCCCTTCCCTTTCAGAATCCAATTCCAGCTTCTCACACTCGCCTACAAAGCCCTCACCCACTCTTCTCCCTCTTACATCTCTGACCTTATCTCCCTTTACACTCCCACCCGTCCTCTTCGCTCTGCTTATGCACGCCGACTCTCCTGCCAACTGAATACTTCCTCCCACTCCTACCTCCAAGATTTCTCACGTGCTGCTCCTTTTCTCCGGAATTCTCTACCTCTCCCTCTCAGACTCTCCACCTCTCTACAAAACTTCAAACGGGCACTGAAGACCCACTTCTTCACCAAACCCAGCCAAATCTCATCCTAACCCTCTGTTCCACGCTCTCTATGTACCCCATCTGTTTCACCTCTGTCAGTCTACACCTCCCCTTTATAATGTAAGGTCTCACGAGCAGGGCCCACTTCCCTCATGTGCTTACCCTTTTCTTACTTTAATAATCTTCGACTGCACCAAATCCTGCGGTTTTCTGCCACCCTGATACTTATGCCAGTGTCGTCGGCTGCTGTAGCTATGTTTATATACCCTGTACTTGTCCTATATTGTCTTCTACTGTAAGTTGCTGTTTTCCTAGTTTGCTTATTTGTTTAAGCACTCTGTAATTGGGCGCTACGGATCCCATGTGACACCATATAAATAAAGGATAATAATAATACTTCCAGGAGTATCTTGCTAGCACAATACTGTACCTCTTACAGCAGGTTTCATTATAAGCCTTTGAAAAGAACAAAAAATGTTACTGTTAATACTGTTAAAATTTGACTACGTAAACATAAGAGTTATTTGTATTCATTTTAATAAGGGTATTTTTGTTTTTTCTGTGAGGCTGTAGAGGTCACCCGGCCACACTTTGCGGTACAGTAATGAGTACACAGTCAGCTTTGTTTTCCCTTTACAGAAACATGTAGATTGGATGTGCCTCACGCCGGGGAAGTAATATTGCAGTTATATTACATACGGGGTGATAAAATACTGTAGGCTTACAACCTTATAAATTGTTAGAGCTACCTGTATTTTTTACAGTGATTAATGATGGATCAGAGCGTATCCGGCCGGCCATTCATCAGTCGCTGATCTGCTTACCCTGGTACTGAGCGCGCCTTTAGCACAGAGCTACAGCGAATACAAGAGAGGCAGGACAGAAGTCAGACTCTCTGTAAACTGTGACCACCATGTGAAGCGGCTAGCCTACCCTGGCGGTTTCATAATATCAGATTTACGCCCAAGAGTCATTTGTGTTTGTAATAATTTCAGAATAAATTAATCGCCTCCTTTGAACTTCAGGTGCCTAATGCAGAGGGGTCTCTGCGTCTGTTATTGGCAGAGTTGTGGGCGCGATAACGGTATCTGGACTATGGATAGACACTGTCTAGTTAGACAGTCAATTTGTCGACACCATATGGTCGACAGGCATTAGGTTGACAAGGTCAAAAGGTAGACAGTTCAAACGGTCAAAAGGGACAAAGGTCAACAGGTTGAAAAGATCGACATGCATTTTTTTCAACTGTTGATTAGTTTATCATCCACGTCAACTACTACTGGTTATAGTGTTCCGTGCCGAGCGCAGCAGTATTGGAGCGAGCCACTTTGCCCGAAACTTGGCAAGCATCTACGTTGCCACTAATTGGGGTCACAGGTGATGAAACATTAAAAAAAGTGTCAATCTTTTTTGTGTCAACCATCTTCATGTCAACATTCTGACCCGGTTGACCATTTGCACTGTCTAATTTTTAACTGTCGACCTTCTGACCCTGACAACCTTTTGACCCTGTAGACCATGTGGTGTTGACCTATTGACTATCCAGCTAATAACTGTAGTTTCTCCATTCCACACCCAGCGTTGACTTCAGGCCGACTTCCAGTCATCGCCCCGGAAACACCCAACGCTCTGCAGTCCTGTTTCACATTGCGTATGACCCAATGGCAACAGCGGCTTTGTGCATACTCTCTGGGTAACGCAATGGGCCATAAGGGTTTTCTGAATTTTTTGCAAATGCACAACAGCAAATAATCGCTCAACTACATGAATACCGGCAATGCACGCGGTTTGCATGGTGTCTAATGTTCGCTGTATAAAGAATGATGGGCCACTAGCCGTAGTGCGTCAATGTTGGCTGTTCACCCGAGTGTTAAAAAAAAAAAATTCTGAAAATAATCCCTGCAAGACTTTAATGCGAGTTTGGAAGCTCTTCTCGCAACGCCTGCTTGTCACCTCCTCAGGCAGGGAAATGGTATACGACAATGTGACATCTGCTATAATGACTACTTTCTGAAAACAGATGCTGCTTCTGATAGTTCAACAATCCCGACGTTCTATAAGAGACTGGGTAATTCTGACTACTTACTTCTGAGTGGTTTAAAATGTCACAAGAATTCCAAAAGGGCCTTCAAGATTCTGCTGAAGCTGACTGCTGCACGTCTAATTTATAAAGAGTTCTGTCTCAAGTGGGAACATTTACTTATATTGTCATCTAATGTGATCATTCAAACTTAACGGATCCATGGAACAAGTGGAACTGTCCAGATCAAAAAAGTTCAGGTTAGAAATGATAGAACTGCGGAACTCAACTCATGAACGTTACCTTATTATTGCTAGCCAGCTGAACGTGCAAAAGGTGACGGGGAAGGGGTGGGGGCGGGGGAGCAGAAGAGCTTGGAATATTGCTGCACTCTCTGTTTAATTACTACTTTAATAACTTCTTGCAAATGGTATCCGGTCTTTAGGCCGACCACACTTTTAAAAAAAATAAATTTTGAACTTTTTCATACTTTACGATCCACGTGGACTACAATTGGGAATAGTAACACAGACACAGTGCACTAATTGGGGTTCCTGGTCACTTTACAAAGAAAACGACACCAATTTATTTTAATTTTTTTAAACTCATGTCGATCTTTTTCCACGCCGACCTTGTTCATGTCGACCTAATGACTGTGTCGCCCTATTTCAGGTGTCGACCTAGTCACTGTCGACCTAATGACTGTCGACTTAAGTGTGGTCGACCCTATGATCCACACCCCTGCAAACAGTCCACATTTATTGCACATGACTACACGCAATATAATTTTAATAACACGGCCACCATTGTCGGTGATCACTAATGTGTCTCGTGTTGGTGGACAGAAAACATTTCATTCATTTGTAACCCCTCAATTGCAATTTCTAATGCATGAGCATACAACACAATGGAAAGTCAAGTGATGTCACTAGTACTGCTGCAGCCCGGTGGCACAATGGTTTTGTCCCTCTGATGTGATGTGGAGGTGTATGGTGAAACAGGTTTGGGTTTGGTGCATGGCCTGTGGTGGATCTATCCTGCCGTTACCAAAGGCAGTGCACCAAGCCCAAACCTGTTTCCGTGACATGACGTTATCAGCAGCTGATGTGCCCTTTAGATGCCGAAATCTGATGACACTACGCACCTCAATGTGTGACCATGTGTCTGCTAGCCCCGCCATCTTACACCTGATGCTGGGACAGTATGATATGAGGCGCAGTCTAGTGGCCGTGAGGGGAAATTACCTGCTCTGGCCATGGTGGGAAATTACAATGACCTAGAGAACATCAGTCCACCCACCACAGGAGTTGTACATAAACCATAGGGACCCTGCATTTGTAAATGCACATTTTGCCGTATTTCGGATATTCACACAGAGCTGGGAAAAGAATGGTCAGTTCATTCCTCTCACTGTGGGGCTGAGCCGTACAGATCTCTGTTCATGGCCGCACATGGCGAGTTTCTGCATACAGCGTATGTACTGTATAGAAGCTAATGTATATGCATCTTTTTGCAGCCCCCATACTGTACGTGCCTTGTATTCCCTTATTCCCTCCAGTGACCCTCCACTGTTTCTGGATTCTCAGATAGCTGTAAGGCTTGTAAGCCTGTGTGCCACACTGTGCACCGCCACCCTCAGCAGAGGGAGTGGGTCTTGGTGCTTATATAAAGGGCAGGGGCTGACAGAGGAGGTAAGGGTACAGGGTGTGCACTCTTGTCTCTGCTGCACGCCCACCGCTTACAAGTGCTGCGCAGAAGCTGCCCAACTGGCACCCTAGAGATTCGATCTGGAGTCATAAAGCAGAACGGGGCAAGGGAGTAGGTCTGAGTGCCCCCTTCAGGGCCGGTTCCCACAGGCAACTGCATCCACTGTCTCCCGTAGATCTGCCACTGCTCTTACACCCTGTTACAGGAAATGCCTATCAGCAGCTATAAACCCAACAGCTTACTATTTATTATTGACTGGCACAGAATTATACCAAGTCTATACTACTTTTATTGGTAATAGAATTAGGGCTAGATGCATCATCGCTTGGAGAGTGATAAAATGGAGAAAGATAAAGTACCAGCCAATCAGCTCCTACCTGCCATGTTACAGGCTGTGTTTGAAAAATGACAGTTAGGAGCTGTTTGGCTGTTAATTTCTCACTCTCCATTTCATCATTCTCCAAGCGATGATGCATCTAGCCCTTAATCTGTTTATATCACAGCCTGACTAAGGCTTCTAGATGACCTAGGCTAACATACGTGTTGCAAATAATCATCCTAAGTTACATGGCACATCACACGTACATCATCATCAGTTATTTGTAAGACACTAAAGAGGGTCAGGATGTCAAACCCAACTAAATACAAATATACAAGTTACCAGAACAAGTACTTAAAGTAGACATTTGATGGAGTACTGTATGTGCAGAGGTTAGTCAGTGAGTATCTGCTCTTTTTGGACATGCAGTATTGTCCTTTGGTAACATTGGGGCAGATGTATTAAGCCTGGAGAAGTGATAAAACAGAGTTAGGTGCAAGGTGATAACACACCAGCCAATCAGCTCCGAACTGTCATATTTCAAACCATAATGATCGGCTAGTGCGTTATAGCCTTCCATTTATCACTTCTTTATCACTTCTCCAGGCTTAAAACATCTGCCCCATTAGGACATCTAAGAGGAGATGGCAGTTGGACTGATAATAAAGAGGAATAGTGGTCACAGACGGAGAGGAACATTTGGGCGTTACTTGCATAGAGGGTAGCAATGAAGGCAGAAGGAACATACTGTATTAGTTCACAGGAAAAGAAAGAAAACCAGAGGACTGAGAGCTGAGCCTTGAGAGGCATCAACTAATAAACATAATGGGGCATACTGTATGCCAGATGAGTTATGACTAGAGATGAGCGGGTTCGGTTCCTCGAGATCCAAACTCCCCCGAACTTCACCCATTTTACACGATTCCGAGGCAGCCTCGGATCTTCCCGCCTTGCTCGGTTAACCCGAACGAGGCCGAACGTCATCATCCCGCTGTCGGATTCTCGCGAGATTCGTATTCTATATAAAGAGCCGTGCGTCGCCGCCATTTTCACTTGAGCATTGGAGATTGAACGGAGAGGACGTGGCTGCGTGGCCCTGAAAAGCTCCGTAATCTGTGCTCAGTGTGCTGCAAATATCTGTGCTCAGTGTGCTTAAAATATCTACGTTCTCTGCCTGAAAACGCTCCATATCTGTGCTCAATGTGCTGCAAATATCTGTGCTCAGTGTGCTGCAAATATCTGTGCTCAGTGTGCTTAAAATATCTACGTTCTCTGCCTGAAAACGCTCCATATCTGTGTTCGGGAGGCGGTCAGGATTCCGCTGGACGGGATCCCGGCGGTCGAAATACCGATGCCGGAATCTTGACCAGCACAATTCCGACATATTCTCCCTCCGTGGGTGTCCACGACACCCATAGAGGGAGAATATAATAGTGTGGCGAGCGTAGCGAGGCACCGTGCCCGCAGCGTGGCGAGCATAGTGAGCCCGCAAGGGGCCGCGTTCCGCTCGCCACCCCTGTCGGGATTGTGTGGTCGGGATTCCGGCGTCGGTATTTCGACCGCCAGGATCCCGTCCAGCGGGATTTAGTACTGATCCCCTGTGCTCAGTGTGCTGCAAATATCTGTGCTCAGTGTGCTGCAAATATCTGTGCTCAGTGTGCTTTATTGTGGGGACTGGGGACCACCAGTATATAATTAATTATACTTATAGTTGTACAGTACAGTAGGCCATTGCTGTATCTTGCAGCTCTGTGTCACTGCAAGTATCCATCCATTCCATTTTCTTACAGTGATTTGGACCAATAATACCATTGATTAGAACGAATAATTCCAGTGATTTTGTCATTTTCTTCCAGTGATTTGGACCAATAATACCATTGATTAGAACGAATAATTCCTGTGATATTGAGGTGTTTGTGTCGCTTAGCTTAGCCGTCCAGCGACCTCGGTGCACCTCTTTTTCTCTTTTCTTTGCATCATGTGCTGTTTGGGGCCAATTTTTTTAAGTGCCATCCTGCCTGACACTGCAGTGCCACTCCTAGATGGGCCAGGTGTTTGTGCCGCCCTCTTGGGTCGCTTTGCTTAGTCATCCAGCGACCTCGGTGCAAATTTTAGGACTAAAAATAGTATTGTGAGGTGTGAGGTGTTCAGAATAGACTGGAAATCAGTGGAAATTGTGGTTATTGAGGTTAATAATACTATAGGATCAAAATTACCCCCAAATTCTATGATTTAAGCTGTTTTTGAGGGTTTTTTGAAAAAAAACACCCGAATCCGACAAAAATTTTTGCGAGGTTTTGCCAAAATGCGTCCGAATCCAAAACACAGCCGCGGAACCGAATCCAAAACCAAAACACAAAACCCGAAAAATTTCCGGTGCACATCTCTAGTTATGACTTACACTAATAACCTTGTGATTAGACTATAGAGCCAGAAGCATATGTATCTGCTATAAGAGTGGACTTTCCCATAAAGCCAGCTATGCTTACCAGTACTTAGATGCCGTGAGGAATTGGGTAGTATCAATGGTTAGTGGCCTTACAAACAGAACCACAGATGAGGTTCAATATTAATTCTGTAAATATTACATAATATATATAATAATAATAATAATAATAATATTAATTGTGAATTCACTGATATAATAAACAGGTAAAAACAAACTTATCTAATATAAAGGGCCAGGGTAGAATATTAGAATAAACAAAAGAATCAAAATCAGAGGAAAAGCCAAAGTTAAAACCAGGAAACAAAACATCCAACCAATCAGAGCACAGATAGCAACTACTGAGCAGGAACTATCATCGGCACAGGTGAAAGGGCAATGCAGCTATTTAAAGGCTGGGTATCCAATGAAGTACAGACTGAATTGCAATCTTCTCCTTAGTAATGGCCAGCAAGACCTAAGCGATATCCCAGGGGAGACCAAAAGCTTCCGTGGTCTCCTAAGCAACCTGCATTGCTTCCCGTTTGCCTCTTACAAGAAGTAGAGACATTGAAGGAGTAATCAGAGAGGTAGGAGGTTAATTGTAAACATCAACCAAATTTGTGAACATAATAGAAAATCAAATATAACTAATATAAATCTAGGAGATTAAAAAAAATGTAAACACTTTACTTGCTGAGAAGATTGTCAACCTTTATAATATAACTAATTCTGTCAACCGGAGCAATGTTGGCGTAGATGAACCATCCTTGTGTCACCAGAATGAGAGCCATTAGCTTGAACAGAAATAGTCGACTGACCTTGGGAAACTTTAAAATAAGTTTTACTAGTTTTGAGTATGTGTGTTAGACACAAAGTTTAGACTTAGTTTAGCAGCGGTGAAGGAGACCGTAAGTTAAAGCAATGACAGAAAAACAGTCCCCCACTTGGTAGTCTGAACACATTGGTCGGCAGATGTACAGTATCTGGAGTGTGGAGTGTGCAAATAAATTAATAATATTCAAGAAGTGAGATATGCTTACTAATTATTACAATGGGCTATCAGAAAGTAGGGCTAAGAAAGAAACTAGCATACTTTTGAAGTTGCCTTTTATATTAAAATGGGGATTTATTCTAGGATACACAATAACTTCAACACTGTTACTTTTATACTTAATAGAGCTGGAATGTTCAGGAGAGATCTGGACTTCCAATAAAAATTGTTCTTGGAGGGAGGATTAGACGCTAAAGAGTACAGTACAATCAAATCATTCTCTACGATCCTATGTATCTAATTTATGTACCCCCCTTTACGTGCCTCCTAACAAGAGACGTTAATCATTACTCTTCATATTGAGAAGTTTTCAGTATAGTGCCTCCACCCAGGTCTGAGGTACAGTAGGCTGTTTATCCTAGAAGTGGGGTTGGGGACATGTCCAAGGTGAATATGGACTCAATAACTGTACACTTTTAAAACTCTTTACAATTTATTTCATTTATTGTGTCCTCAGTTCTTAGGGAGATCAAAATCACATTATACAATATTTAACACTTTGCAATAGCATCTAATTCACTGTGGTATTAAAACATTAAAATATAATTAACGCTTTAGTACCATTTTAGTAACTATATTTTTCATACAATAAATTATTAGTTAAAACTTGGTGCTAAAACGTTTCAGTCTATGGCACAATAAATTGATATCACTAAGGTGGTCATTCCGAGTTGTTCGCTCGCTAGCTGTTTTTAGCAGCCGTGCAAACGCTATGCCGCCTCCCACTGGGAGTGTATTTTAGCTTAGCAGAAGTGCGACCGAATGGATCGCAGAGCGGCGGCAACGTTTTTTTGTGCAGTTTTACAGTAGCTCAATACCTACTCAGCGCTTGCGATCACTTCAGACTGTTCAGTTCCTGTTTTGACATCACAAACACGCCTTGCGTTCGCCCAGCCACACCTGCGTTTTTCCCGGCACGCCTGCGTTTTTCGAACACTCCCTGAAAACGGTTAGTTGACACCAAGAAACGCCCACTTCATGTCAATCACTCTGCGGCCAGCAGTGTGCCTGAAAAACTTCGCTAGACCCTGTGTGAAACTACATCGGCCATTATAAAAGTACGACGCGCGTGTGCATTGTGCCGCATACGTATGCGCAGAAGTGCCTTTTTTTGCCTCTTTTTTGCAGCTAGCGATCAAATTGGAATGACCCCCTAATTACACCGTGGACCGCTGCTTTATGTTCAATTAGAACCTTCTCTGTCACCTCTTGGTGAACAGAACAACACTAGTAAATACTGAAAAATCCCCAGACCACCCTCAGGTACACATACAGCTCACACACAATTTAAGTTTGTATCTTACACTTCATGTAATAGTTTGACATGACTTCAGTTTGTTATTTATGGGCGTAGTCTCAGAGGTGCACCCAGGGGCGTTTCAACAGAGGAAGGGGCCCGTGTGCACTGTGCACCTCCGGATGGACCCCCTCCTGTGTACGGCGCTGTAGGAGTCTACTGTGCATGCGCAGGTCTCCGTAAACATGATGCCTGCCATGATCCGGAGACCAATTTGGCTGCCGCCGGGACGACGGTATTTTGACCCGTCGGCATTTAACATGTCGGTATTTTGACCTTGTCGGTATTTTAAATGTCGGTATTTTGTCCATGTTGGGATTTTGACCTTGTCGTGATTTTGACCATCGGCCAATTGGTGTCGGGATTTGGAACGTCGGGATTTTGATTGGAGGTATTTCATACCAATCCCCTGTTACTAATCTAGTACATTATCATGCATGCACTACAGTATTTACTGTATATATTTATCTTGGGGACCAACACAAACAAAATGGTTAGGCAAACCAATGTTTTGGCTGGGCACACCCCCTCTAGAGACTGGCCACACCCCTAAACATGGGCCCCTACCACTGCATTCCCCCGGTGGGCCCTACATGCCCCAGTCCGACACTGTCATAGGGTCTCTGTATGATGTGTGTTACTGTGAGAACCCACCTCACCAGATGTACTGTGTCACCTCAGCACAGACCTCAAAGTATATACCGCAACCTGGCGCACAGCTAAGGTCTGGACCTGCTGCTCTCACAGAGCTAAGCCCACCTCAGCGCCACCGGTTCTCCTCTCTGGGGCTGCCTCTCCTTTCAGAAATATCTGTCCAATCCTCTCTACAGGCTGCAGGCTTCTCCTCAGTCCTTCCTCATTCTGTCAGCTTTACAGAGTACCGCTCTCCCCCGGGTCAGGTGCCACACATGGGGCTGATCTGAAGGGGTGATTTCTGTAGAATTAAGCATCCGCTTCCCAGGAGT
Organism: Pseudophryne corroboree; assembly: GCF_028390025.1. Classification (NCBI taxonomy): domain Eukaryota; kingdom Metazoa; phylum Chordata; class Amphibia; order Anura; family Myobatrachidae; genus Pseudophryne; species Pseudophryne corroboree. The sequence goes on along the minus strand of NC_086451.1, from coordinate 462,928,007 downwards.
CACAGCATGCCTTCTCCGCCAGTCCCAAATGACTCCAACTCCTCTTTGGTGTCAGGTTTGTTTTTTTAACCCCCCCCCTCTTCCTCTTCCTGTCTGCGTGGCTCTCGTTCGCTAGCCCCCTCTCTCCTGATCTCTATCCAGCCATATCGGCTTCTATTAACTCTTCTTAGAAGTCTTTTTCAGTGCCATTTTCTCACTGCAGCCCAGTCCTATTGATTCCCCGCAAATAACAGTATCAAAACAGTATATAAAAAAAAGAAACACACACAGGAGTTTCATTACCCCCACAGAGGGGTTACATTTATAATATATTTATTGCATTGTTGTGCATTTATATAAATAATTATTTTATTATTTATGATATCTTTAGGAAGATGTGCATAATAAATTTGACGAACAGTTAGGGGCCGAAGGAGTTGAAGGCAGCAAGCCGTAATTACATCCACATTACGAACCCAGAGAAGAATGCAGGTATATACCTACTGTACGTATATGCTGAGTTGCATGCATCTATTAGACAGCTCTATCTTTTATCTTCTAATAACACACATACAGATACTGTTCTGTAAGAATGCTGGTTACCACACATAATGTGTTTTCTAAAAGTTATTGCACCTCTTTTTGGTAGCAGGTTAGTAAACTTTATTCTAAATCTCTGCCATGACAAATCCCCCCCCCCCCTTAACTCTATGACACCTAAATGTGTTCCCACCTTTACTCGTTTCATAGAGTTTACAAAAGCATTTGACTTGAATATAACAAGATACACATGATAGAAGACAAACAGCATTCAATACGATAAGGTATCAGTCTCTCTTACAGCACTATATGTGGCGCTCCAATAACACAGTGATAGACTTGTGTATATGCAGATACTTTTATAGAGGCATGTAAACAAGTCCTGCTCCTGGAGTCTAGACAGCGTGACCTTTAAGATTGGTGAATACTATTCACTCAGATGTGATGTTATTTAGAGAGATGAGTAATGTATAATACCACACAGTTAAGAGACAACACATAGCGAATAACCATTTAACCACATATCAACAATTATTGGGAGTCAGCCACACTTGGTTACGTGGCTATATCCAATTCTTCCCCATCCAAGTTGCTATATAATGGTGATCTCATTGCTTAGAATTAGACTTGGATGTTATCTTAGATCTCAATATAAAACGCCAGATATTACAAATACCACTATTTGGGAAGATAATGCATAAATATGTAAATAGAGGATGTATTATTTTATAGATATCATGGAAGAAATATTTATGCTTAAACAAACTGAAAGCATATGTATAAAAAAATGTAAACAGTATTTTGCAGAATCTCAGTTTGAGGCAATCAATCCAATAAGATTCTTCACAGCCTACAAAACATTTGTGCCCAAAGCATAAAAACATTAAAATAGACTAAGCAAAATTGTTATCATAGATGCAATTCAGAGGAGAAGGTAATGGCTAATGGTTTAGTATATTTTGTCAACTTTCACCATGCTTTCATTGACCTATTATCATTCAACATGTCGACACTGATGAAATGTTGACATGATTAGAATGTCAACAAGTCCCTGGTGATCCAGTGCTGACTTACCTGGTACGGGGGGACCCAAGAGTTCAGTGGTGTCTTTTGGGTCTGGCGGTGATGCCCTGAAAACACCCAGCAGACCCTGTGGTGCTTCCAGTGGTAAGTAATACTAAACCTAACCCTAATGCCTAACCCCCCCCCCCCCCCCCCCGAGCTAACCCTAATCATCACCCTAGCGGCAACCCTACCCCTCTCTTCCTGCAGACTAAACCTGACCATCCTCCTAGTGCCTAACCCTAAACTCCCTCCCACAGCCTATCCCTAACCCTTCACCTAGTGCACATACCAAACCCACCCCTCCCACAGCCCAACCCTAACCCTTCCCCTGGTGCATATCCCTAACCCCCCCAGCCGCAGCCCAACCATAACCATCACCCTAGTGTCTAATCCTACCCCTCTCTTCCTGCAGACTAACCCTAACCCTCCTCCTAGTGCATATACCAAACCCAAAAATATTGACAACTACTCCTAGCCTTTGTTTGATAGCTAATTCACACTGATTAAATGGCTAGGTTGTCTAGTCTCAGAAAACAGCCATAAGAATAATATATTTGAGTCAGTGTTCCAGCGGCTACATTTGCCTTATATTTTTGTTACCATGGTGTGGAAAAACCTTTGCATAGACTGAATTGGCAATACACGTTAGCCATGTACACTTTTGAGTTGGACAATCGTACATGTAATTCTGTGTTCACAGATATATGTACATTTGTACACTTCAGACCCCTTTGATATTTTTTGATAGTACAGGTTGAGTATCCCTAATCCAAAATGCTTGGGACCAGAGGTATTTTGGATATGGGATTTTTCCGTATTTTGGAATAATCGCATACCATAATGAGATATCATAGTGATGGGACATAAATCTAAGCACAGAATGCATTTATGTTACATATACACCTTATACACACAGCCTGAAGGTCATTTTAGCCAATATTTTTTATAGCTTTGTGCATTAAGCAAAGTGTGTCTACATTCACACAATTCATTTATGTTTCATATACACCTTATACACACAGCCTGAAGGTCATTTAATACAATATTTTTAATAACTTTGTGTATTAAACAAAGTTTGTGTACATTGAGCAATCAAAAAACAAAGTTTTCACTATCTCACTCTCATTCAAAAAAGTCCGTATTTCGGAATATTCCGTATTTCGGAATATTTGGATATGGGATACTCAACCTGTAATAGTACTAGACATGAGAATACATTGTCCCCAGCCCTCTATATATTAGTGATAGAGCAGCTAGATGATGATGATGACAATTAATCCTGACATCACAGGCATGTAAATAAACTGGGTGCTAAACTTACCAAGAGAGTATTTAAGGGATGTACTATAATGGTAGAGTGCAAAAAAAGATATGGCAGTAACAAGTGAGCAACTTTATTGTCCAACAGAACTGGTTTATTGAGTCGTTTTGTTTACTGTAAACTGGACAGACCTGGGCTTGGTAAACTAGCTGGCAATGTAATAGCAGCCAAGGACACAAGAAGATCAAGCTCATTCCAGTCATACACAGCAGTAGGGAACACTTTGTGAGGTGCACAGATATGCAATCAGCAAGGATATGGTCAATGTAGCAGTGTAAGAACAAAGCGGTTGCTGATAGTCAAAACAAGTCTTGAAAAGTACACATATTCACAGTAACAGGGGAGGAAAAAGGCGCAAGCACTTGATGTCTGAAGTTACTATAGTATAGTATGCCCAAGTAGTTCTCACAAATACTGACAATCACCTAGCACTGAATGTCAGGTCTGTGTCTGCTTTACAGTGCTAGGGGGCTAAGATTCAAAGCCAGGAGATCCAGACAACTTGTGCGTATGCTCTTTTTATTTTACTATGCCAGGGATTTGCTCCAGGACATTTCTCCATGTTCTCAGCTTGAGGGCAATTTTACCAAAGGTAAGTGATCCAGCTTCTCAAAGTTACAGGGCAATAAAGAAAAAGTGTGCTGTGCAAATGTTACATAGATCAAACATTCTCCATTGTTTACCGATATTCTACAGTATTAAATATAAAATACTTTTACTCACATACAAGGTTATTAACCAAACTGCACCAACATACATCTCTTCACTCATCTCAAAATATCTCCCTACCCGACCTCTCCACTCTGCACAAGATCTACGTCTCTCATCCACACGCATTACTTGTTCACACTCAAAATTACAGGACTTTATCCGGGCTTCACCCACTCTGTGGAATGCCCTCCCACGCACAGTAAGACTCGCCTCTAGTCTCCAAACCTTTAAATGTTCCCTGAAAACTCACCTCTTCAGACAAGCCTATCAAATTCCAGACCCACCCACATAACCTTCAGTGCTTCCCTATCTAATTACATCCTCTGTAGAGTATTCATAACATCACATATCTTGTCTTTCTTTAGTCTCACACCCTCCTGACACTTGGATAACTTTGTGGGGTATCATCATACAACCCATTAAGAACCTAGCAATCTGGTGGACCATTATGCAATAGGTAGCATCTATCCTTGTGTATCTATGCTTATTTCCCTATAGATTGTAAGCTTGCGAGCAGGGCCTTCCTACCTCTATGTCTGTCTGTTTTTACCTAGTTTTGTTCTATTACTGTTGTTCTAATTGTAAAGCGCAACGGAATATGCTGCGCTATATAAGAAACTGTTAATAAATAAATAAATAAATAAACATTCTGCAAAGGCATCTTTATTAAGATATTACATTTTGTATACTTACTCAGCATTTTATTCTTATTTAGCAATATATCAAACTTCAAAATCAACTATTAATCGGTAGCTGTGACAAGCGGACGGGTTAATCTTGGTGTGTGTGGTGGGGAATTCTGGCTGTGAGATACAGCGGGGAAGAGACTGATGTGTATGATTAAAAATCACTCTGCAAAGTGCTGCATAATATATTGGCTCTATATAAAGGTTAAGAAGAATAAGAATAATATTAATTCGGCAGCACCTAAAGATAAACTAATCCAACTGAACTTAGAGTTTAGATGGCAATTCAAAGCTTTACTTATCTGGGACTTAAAGTGACTGGGAAATGTTTATCGTTCTGTAAGGCCAGATACCCCCCAACATTTTCAGCTGATAAAGAGAGATCTTAAGAAATGGGATAAAAATGCTACATCTTGGTGTCGCAGAATAATAGCAATAAGGAACAATGCGTTACCGAGAATGGTTTATTATGTCCAAATATTGGCAGTAGGATCTGGGACTGGTACAGATACACGTTATGCTATTTGTGTTGCCAAAATATTCAGATGCAATAGATGGGGGAACTAATAGTCCCCCATATCAGCCAATTCATTGCAGTAGTACACATGGACAATACATGGATAGGCATCTTTGCCAACATAGAGACTCTGGGCTCTAGTTGAACAGTCATCACTGTAACAGTCCATTTTGAACACCTTTTTAACCAATCAGATTTCAGCATTATGGCTCACTTTTGTGGACTCCTCATCGGGCCTTAGTTAACACTAAATTGGTCCCCTCCTTGTGATTGGACAGAGGCAAGCTAGAGTACTGTACGTGTTTTTCTGGCAAATGATCAGATCATTGACTTTACAGACACTGAGAATTATATTGAAGAATGAGACATCACTCCTTTAGCACTCCACTCCATTCAATATTTAGCAGATGGAGCTTACCGCTTTTGCGACTCTACCACTTATGCCATCTTTAGATGGTGTAAGCGGTCGTTGGGTCATCTCTACGTCTCTCAGCTCCTCCAATAATAATATTTCAAATACTTGCAAATGCACGTCATGGGGTTTCAACTCATGGCAGTACACTATTTCAGCATTGGTGTCTCCCTCAAGATGGAGGGAGGGATGGTGTCTCCATCCCACCGATCATGTTGCAAATATAATTTTCTGAAGGCTCAGAAGAAAGACCTCAACCTAGTGCTGGGGTGGGTGGACTAGCAAGAGGTCTGGGAAGGTGTGAATAGATCTATACTTAATGTGGTTAACAGAAAAGAATATCTACTGCGCAAAATGATTTATCGGAGGTTATACACGCTTTCCAACAGTATCTCACTTCTGCTGGAGAGATTGAGAGCAACATGGCTCCATACTTGGTGGCAAAAATGGCTAAAGAGTCAAAAGACATTCTGCACACCCCACTTGTGGGATGGACTAGGGTGGGAACCATGGCACCCTCACCTTGGAACTGCTGTCTACAGCACTGATGCTGAATAGAGCCTCAGCACCTGTAGTTGTTAACGTATGAGACTGGAGCTCCAGGGGGACTATGGCCATCCATGGTGAATTTAATATTTCAGCTTGGGTGGAGGAACAACTGCATATTGGGCGTTGGCAATTGGTCACCACAGGAAGAGGACTTTTATGTATTAGTATAATATTTTTGTGAAGCTGACACTGCATTTCTTTTCTTTGTCATACCTCCAGTTTTTGTTTTGCAGAAGGTCACATTCTCCCGCTTTGCAGCTGCTCTTGGGTCTTACACAATTTATTCACTGAAAAAAAACAAGTTCGTTTTTATATTTTACTCCAATGTCAGCGTACAGGAAAATATCAAGTTTGTATGCACAGAAATACGGTCGCCCTGACAATAGGACATGCACTAAAACTGGATGGTTGTAGTCTTAGGGGAAATTTGAGGAATTAGTTAGATTGTCAAAAGGTTCACGGAAAGTTGAAAAAGCTTCCCAGAAGAGGATGGTAAATACTAATATCATAGGGTAGTAAAAGCTTAATTAAGGCAGACACAAGACTATTCTAAAGCTGAAAAAATCAGCTAAAAACAAAGTGAGATTTTCAAAATGAAAATGGGCAGACCTTGCGTACAATGCGGGGTAATCAGATGTGGACGCAATGGGGGGGAAAAAATTCACAAACGGCCCCATAACGGGTGTCTGGGCACGCACAGCGCACACATCATACATGTGTGAACTTTCATTATGCGATCGCAATCCTGGAAGGGTGCGATTGCAAAATGATTGGCAGGCGGCGGACGTAGGGGGGTGGCGATGCGGCGTTGGTTGGGAGTGGAGCAGGAAATGCAGACGTGCCATGCCAATTTTGGGGGCACCCCAATGACGTTGCCTGCATTTCCTGCAACGGGAAACATAGCGGCGGTGTTAATGTATACGCAGCCTGGCGGCGTATACAGGAGCTGTTCTCTATTTCCTGAATCCGCGATTACAATGTAATTGCGATCCCAACTCAGGGCGGTGCCACACATGCTGGGCGTCCTTGCCTTGTAGACCTTTTAATGTAGATCTAATGATCCACACCCATGCAGGATATATTGGACCTATTCTATGAAGTCAACGTCTACGAAGTCTGGCCGTAGCTAAAATCATGTTTTCCACCTCCAAGACAAAAATGTCATAACAGCCCTTTCATTTCTGTTTCCTGCTTACAACATCCCTCATTCAACTTTGTGCTCAGCACAGATCGGAAATAAAAAAGAAAAGGCTCTCCATAATCATTAATACATTCTCGCCGCAGCTTGTCTGTCTTTGACAATGTGACAAGATATACACAGCACAACATTTGTCCTCTTGAAAAATAAAATATCAACAAGTAAGCTGTTACGCAGGTGACAGACACAGAAGCGAAACGAAAGGAGAGTGGAAATGATGGCTCAATCTATTTTCACAGCCAATAAATTAAGAGAAAACTTTGCACAAGTCGGTGAGAATTATTCACAAGAGTTCTGCAGGATTTGAAACAGGAATAAAACGCTACAACTACATAAGAGGAGCAGATGGAAAATAGGATTTTAATTACCTACCGGTAAATCCTTTTCTCGTAGTCCGTAGGGGATACTGGGATCCATTTAGTACCATGGGGTATAGACGGGTCCACTAGGAGCCATGGGGACTTTAAGAATTTATTAGTGTGGGCTGGCTCCTCCCTCTATGCCCCTCCTACCAGACTCAGTCTAGGAAACTGTGCCCGAGGAGACGGACATACTTTGAGAGAAGGATAGATAAGGATAGTGCTGAGATTCCGAACAAGCACACACAACAAGAGGAAAGCCAGGCTAACCAAACTTGAAACAGGAACAGCAACGGCTGAACTAACATTACTTAACCAAGTAACAGTGCAGGAAGAATGAAGCACTGGGCGGGCGCCCAGTTTCCTCTACGGACTGCGAGAAAAGGATTTACCGGTAGGTATTTAAAATCCTTTTTTCTCTTGCGTCCGAAAGGATATTTGGGTCCATTTAGTGCCATGGGAATGTACCAAAGCTCCCAAACCGGGTAGGAAAGTGCTGAGGTTCCTGCAGAACTGATTGACCAAACTGAAGGTCCTCAGAGGCCAGAGTATCGAACTTGTAGAACTTAGCAAACATGTTCGACCCTGACCAAGTAGCTGCTCGGCAGAGCTGTAAAGCCGAGACACCCCAGGCAGCCGCCCAGGAAGAACCCACCAACCTAGTAGAGTGGGCCTGTACAGATTTTGGACACGGCAAACTTGCCATGGAATAAGCATGCTGGATAGTAAGTCTGATTCAGCGTGCAATTGTCTGCTTTGAAGTAGGACACCCAATCTTATTGGGATCACAAAGAACAAACAATGAGTCCGTCTTTCTGTGACGAGCTGTTCTTTTCATATACACCTTCAAAGCCCTCACAACATCCAAAGACTTTGAAGCAGCAGAGGTGTCGGTGACAACTGGAACCACAATAGGTTGGTTGATGTGAAATGCGGACACCACTTTAGGAAGAAATTGCTGACGAGTTCTGAGTTCAGCTCTGTCCTCATGGAGAAGTAAATAGGGACTTTTGTGAGACAAAGCCCCCAGCTCCAGCACACGTCTTGCTGAAGCCAAGGCCAACAGTCTAACGGTCTTCCATGTAAGATATTTTACGTCCAACTCCTGGAACGTTTCAAACCGGTCCGATTGGAGGAACTGGAGCACCACATTGAGATCCCAAGGTGCCGTGGGAGGCACAAAGGAAGGTTGGATGTGCAGAACACCTATCAAGAATGTCTAAACCTCAGGGAGAGAAGCCAATTGTTTCTGAAAGAAAATGGACAATGCCGAAATCTGGACTTTTATGAAGCCCAGACGCAGGCCCACATCCACGCCTGCCTGCAGATAAGATAAGGAATCTAATCCCACAATTAGGTTACCTGACCATTTAGCAATGGCTTTAGTGATCCATGCACATGCAATAGTGGGTCTTTGGGCCACCCCAGCAGCTGTGTACAATGATTTGAGTGTAGTCTCAATTTTATGATCAGCCGTGTCTTTCAGGGAGGCTGCACCAGGAACAGGCAATACAATTTTACTTGACGGCCTAGAGACTGATGTGTCCACTATCAGTGGATTTTCCCATTTTTTCCTATCCTCCAGAGGAAAAGGAAAAGATGAGAGCAACCTTTTAGGGATCTGAAACTTCTTATCAGGATTAACCCATGGTTCTTCAAACAGGGTATTCAATTCCTTTGACACAGGAAAAGTAACTGAGGACTTCTTTTTTACATCAAAATAAGATTCCTCACACTCCTCCGACACCTTATCAGTAATATGTAGAACATCTCTGATAGCCTCTATAAGAGCCTCTATTCACTGTGACAGAGCTGCATCCCCCCCTTCTGAGTCCACCTCCCCCTCCTCCATGTCTGACCTGTCAGCATCAGAGTCAGACTGCAGGATATGGGCCAGAGATCGCTTTTGTGGACAAATGGGAGGGGAGTGAGATGCTGTTTTGGGGACTGAGTCTTTGTTCATAAACTCATCCGCAGTCTGTTTTAAGTAGAGATGTGCACCGGAAATTTTTCTGGTTTTGTGTTTTGGTTTTGGATTCGGTTCCGCGGCCGTGTTTTGGATTCGGACGAATTTTGCCAAAACCTCCCTGAAAATTTTTGTCGAATTCGGGTGTGTTTTGGATTCGGGTGTTTTTTTACAAAAACCCCTCAAAAACAGCTTAAATCATAGAATTTGGGGGTCATTTCGATCCCATAGTATTATTAACCTCAATAACCATAATTTACACTCATTTTCAGTCTATTCTGAACACCTCACACCTCACAATATTATTTTTAGTCCTAAAATTTGCACCGAGGTCGCTGGATGGCTAAGCTAAGCGACACAAGTGGCCGACACAAACACCTGGCCCATCTAGGAGTGGCACTGCAGTGTCAGGCAGGATGGCACTTCAAAAAAATAGTCCCCAAACAGCACATGATGCAAAGAAAAAAAGAGGCGCACCAAGGTCGCTGTGTGACTAAGCTAAGCGACACAAGTGGCCGACACAAACACCTGGCCCATCTAGGAGTGGAACTGCAGTGTCAGACAGGATGGCACTTCAAAAAAATAGTCCCCAAACAGCATATGATGCAAAGAAAAAAAGAGGCGCACCAAGGTCGCTGTGTGACCAAGCTAAGCGACACAAGTGGCCGACACAAACACCTGGCCCATCTAGGAGTGGCACTGCAGTGTCAGACAGGATGGCACTTCAAAAAAATTGTCCCCAAACAGCACATGATGCAAAGAAAAAAAGAGGCGCCCAAGGTCGCTGTGTGACTAAGCTAAGCGACACAAGTGGCCGACACAAACACCTGGCCCATCTAGGAGTGGCACTGCAGTTTTCTAGCGAGAGGATGAGTGCTTCCATCCTCATGTGAAGCTGAACCACTAGCCATGAACATAGGCCAGGGCCTCAACCGTTCCTTGCCACTCCGTGTCGTAAAAGGCATATTGGCAAGTTTACGCTTCTCCTCCGACGCTTTTAATTTAGATTTTTGGGTCATTTTACTGAACTTTTGTTTTTTGGATTTTACATGCTCTCTACTATGACATTGGGCATCGGCCTTGGCAGACGACGTTGATGGCATTTCATCGTCTCGGCCATGACTAGTGGCAGCAGTTTCAGCACGAGGTGGAAGTGGATCTTGATCTTTCCCTATTTTACCCTCCACATTTTTGTTCTCCATTTTTTAATGTGTGGAATTATATGCCAGTATCAATAGCAATGGCCTACTACTATATATACTGCGCACAACTGAAATGCACCACAGGTATGGATGGATAGTATACTTGACGACACAGAGGTAGGTAGAGCAGTGGCCTTCCGTACTGTACTGCTATATATACTGGTGGTCACTGTCAGCAAACTGCAAAACTAAAATGCACCACAGGTATAGAATCTAGATGGATAGTATACTTGACGACACAGAGGTAGGTAGAGCAGTGGCCTTCCGTACCGTACTGCTATATATACTGGTGGTCACTGTCAGCAAACTGCAAAACTAAAATGCACCACAGGTATAGAATCTAGATGGATAGTATACTTGATGACACAGAGGTAGGTAGAGCAGTGGCCTTCCGTACCGTACTGCTATATAAACTGGTGGTCACTGTCAGCAAACTGCAAAACTAAAATACACCACAGGTATAGAATCTAGATGGATAGTATACTTGACGACACAGGGGTAGGTAGAGCAGTGGCCTTCCGTACCGTACTGCTATATATACTGGTGATCACTGTCAGCAAACTGCAAAACTAAAATGCACCACAGGTATAGAATCTAGATGGATAGTATACTTGACGACACAGAGGTAGGTAGAGCAGTGGCCTTCCGTACCGTACTGCTATATATACTGGTGGTCACTGTCAGCAAACTGCAAAACTAAAATGCACCACAGGTATAGAATCTAGATGGATAGTATACTTGACGACACAGAGGTATGTAGAGCAGTGGCCTTCCGTACTGTACTGCTATATATACTGGTGGTCACTGTCAGCAAACTGCAAAACTAAAATGCACCACAGGTATAGAATCTAGATGGATAGTATACTTGACGACACAGAGGTAGGTAGAGCAGTGGCCTTCCGTACCGTACTGCTATATATATATACCGGTGGTCACTGTCAGCAAACTGCAAAACTAAAATGCACCACAGGTATAGAATCTAGATGGATAGTATACTTGACGACACAGAGGTAGGTAGAGCAGTGGCCTTCCGTACCGTACTGCTATATATACTGGTGGTCACTGTCAGCAAACTGCAAAACTAAAATGCACCACAGGTATAGAATCTAGATGGATAGTAAACTTGATGACACAGAGGTAGGTAGAGCAGTGGCCTTCCGTACCGTACTGCTATATATACTGGTGGTCACTGTCAGCAAAACTCTGCACTGTACTCCTATATAATACTGCTGGTCCCCAGTCCCCACAATAAAGCAGTGTGAGCACAGATATATGCAGCACACTGAGCACAGATATGGAGCGTTTTTCAGGCAGACAACGTATAATACTGGTGGTCACTGGTCAGCAAAACTCTGCACTAACATAGTAACATAGTATCTGAGGTTGAAAAAAGACAATTGTCCATCGAGTTCAACCTATTTGTGGTGTCCTATGCATGATGATTTGACTAAAATTTCTGACTGATGCTGCTGTCAGCCATTGCATTTTATCCCTATTTATAGTAACTATAATGCATGACTATGCACCATACCCCTGGATATCCTTATCCAATAGGAATTTATCTAACCCATTCTTAAAGGTGTTGACAGATTCCGCCATTACAACTCCCTCGGGCAGGGAATTCCAAACACGTATTGTCCTTACCGTGAAAAAGCCTTTACGCCGTATTGTGCGGAATCTCCTCTCCTCTAACCTGAGCGAGTGTCCACGAGTCCTCTGTGTTGATCTAACCAAAAACAGGTCCTGTGCAAGCTCTGTGTATTGTCCCCTTATATATTTGTAGATGTTGATCATATCCCCTCTTAGTCTCCGCTTTTCCAATGTAAACATGCCTAGTCTTTCAAGCCTTTCCTTGTATTCCATCGTCTCCATGCCCTTAATTAGTTTGGTCGCCCTCCTCTGTACCTTTTAAAGCTCCAGGATATCCTTTTTGTAGTACGGTGCCCAGAATTGTACACAGTATTCAAGGTGTGGCCTCACTAGTGATTTATATAACGGGAGTATAATACTCTCATCCCTAGCATCAATACCCCGTTTTATGCATGCTAATATCTTATTAGCCTTCTTTGCTGCAGTCCTACTTTGGGTACTACTGCTTAGCTTGCTATCTATGAGGACACCTAAGTCCTTTTCCAGTACAGAATCCCCTAATTTTACCCCATTTAGTAGGTAGGTGCAATTTTTGTTCTTGTTACCACAGTGCATTACCTTACACTTGTCTGTGTTGAAGTGCATTCTCCATTTGGCTGCCCATGCTTCTAATTTAACCAAGTCGTTCTGAAGAGACTCGGCATCCTCCTCTGTATTTATAGCCTTACACAATTTGGTATCATCTGCAAAAATTGACACCATGCTCTCTAGACCTTCTGTTAGGTCGTTAATGAAAATATTGAACAATAGCGGTCCTAATACTGAGCCTTGCGGCACACCACTTAGCACTTCAGTCCAAGTTGAAAAAGATCCATTAACCACAACGCGCTGCTTCCTATTATCTAACCAGTTTTTGACCCAAGTGCATATTGTGCTTCCTAGCCCTGATTCTTGTAGCTTGTAGATAAGTCTCATGTGTGGTACAGTATCGAACGCTTTGGCAAAGTCTAAAAAGATTACATCCACGTCTTTACCCTGATCTAGGTTTGCGCTTACTGTTTCATAAAAGCCAAGTAAGTTGGTTTGACAGGATCTGTCCTTCATAAACCCATGTTGATTCCTTTTAATGACCTTATTGGTTTCAAGGAACTTCTGAATACTATCTCTTAGAATACCTTCCAATACTTTCCCCACTATAGATGTAAGACTAACTGGTCTATAATTACCTGGTTCAGCTTTACTTCCCTTTTTGAATATAGGCACTACTTCCGCTATACGCCAGTCTTTGGGAACCATAACTGATATAACTGAATCCTCAAAGATCAAAGATAGCGGTTTTGCCAGTTCAGAGTGAAGCTCCATTAGAACCCTTGGATGAATACCATCGGGCCCTGGTGATTAATTAATCTTTAAATGTTTTAATCGGTCACAGACTACTTCCTCGCTTAAATAAGTACCTATCAGTGTGATATTCTCATTATTGAGATTGTGTGTCAGTCCCTGAATTGGGTCCTCTCTAGTGAATACTGTTGAAAAAAACTCATTTAGTGTGTCCGCTATGTCATTATCATTTTTGCTTAAGACTCCCAACTTGTCTTTTAAAGGGCCTATACTCTCCTTTTTTAATCTCTTGCTATTAATGTATTTAAAGAATTTTTGGGGATTCGCTTTGCTTTCCTTTGGTACTAGTTTTTCAGTTTCTACTTTAGCCGCTCTTATTTCCTTTTTGCAATTTTTGTTACATTCCTTATAGTGCTGAAATGACTCTGCTTCCCCGTCAGATTTGTATTTTTTAAATGCTCGCCTTTTCTTGCCCATAAGTTCCTTAATCTTTTTGTTAAGCCACATTGGTTTATGATTTTTATTCCCTTTTTTGCTACTCATAGGAATATATTTGAGTGTATTTTTAGCTAGCAGGAATTTTAGTACCTCCCATTTCTCCGTAGTATTTTTTCCTAAAAACAAACCTTCCCATTCAATATCCCTGAAAAATACCCTCATCTTTTCAAAATTTGCTTTGCTAAAGTTTAAAGTCCTAGTTGAGCCAGTATAGGGCTGTTTGTAGAAACTGATATTGAATGTGACCATATTGTGGTCGCTGTTTCCTATGGGTTCCCCTACTATAATACCCGATACCAAATCCTGATTGTTTGTTAATACCAGGTCTAAGATTGCATTGTACCTAGTTGGTTCCTCAATTAGTTGGACTAAGTAGTTATCATTTAGTGTGTTTAAAAACATATTGCCCCTAGCAGTATCACATGAATCGTTTTTCCAGTTTATCTCTGGATAGTTAAAATCTCCCATCACTACTATGTCTCCTACTCCTGCTGCTCTTTCAATTTGCTTTAGTAACAATTCATCATCAGATGCGTTAATACCAGGCGGCCTATAGCATACACCCAATACTAACTTTTTTATTCCCTTTTCCCCGCATGCAATTTCTACCCATAATGTCTCAACAGTGTCTACAGTCCCCTCCTGAATATCTTCCCATATATTAGGTTTTAAAAACGGCTTTACGTACAGACACACCCCTCCACCCTTTTTATTTAGTCTGTCTCTCCTAAACAGTGTATAGCCCTCTAGATTGACTGTCCAATCATGAGATTCATCCCACCAAGTTTCAGTAATGCCTATAATATCATACTGTTTGCTTGCTGCAAGTATTTCTAGTTCACCCTTTTTACCAGTAATGCTTCTGGCGTTTACATACATACAACTAAGATAAGTATTTTCCCTTGCGTTAGGGACATCTTTCACCTTATGTGGCAAGGATGACCTGTAATCGTCATTGGTTAGTGCTTTGGTAAAATCCCTTTTAGTACCCATGTTAGTAACCTTACCGCCTGCTCTTACCCTCCCCCCAACTTCTCCCCCATTTCGTTTACTACCGCCATCCCCACTATTCTCACTGCATGACCCGTAGTTTCTAGCTAAACCCTCCCCCCAGGCTCCTAGTTTAAAATCTCCTCCAACCTTCTAACCATCCTTCCCCCCAGCACCGCTCCCCCCTCCTCAGTCAGGTGCAATCCGTCACGACAAAAGAGATGGCGCCTGACTGAGAAGTCCGCCCAGTGTTCCAGGAACACAAACCCCTCTTTCCTGCACCAATCCCTAAGCCACACATTTACCTCCCTAATCTCCCTCTGCCTCCCTGGACTAGCGCGTGGCACGGGTAATAATTCCGAGAATATTACCTTAGATGTCCTTGCCTTCAGTTTCTTTCCTAAGTCCCTATAGTCTTTCTTAAGGACATCCTACCTTCCGCTAACTTTGTCATTGGTGCCAACGTGCACCAAGACCGCCGGGTCTTTGCCAGCCCCTCCCAACAATCTATCTACCCGGTCCGCGATGTGCCGTACCCGAGCACCCGGGAGACAACAGACTGTACGGCGATCCCGGTCCCGGTAGCAGATTGCCCTATCTGCCTTCCTGATGATAGAATCCCCTACCACCACCATTTGACTAGGTACCTCTCTATCTTTTATCCCAACCGCGCCAGAGGGACCGCACCTCTGGATGCTAGAGGGAGCAGTCTCCTCCGGCACCGTCATTTCTTCACTATCATCCTCCGATTCCTCGTCCAATCGGGCAAATTTGTTCGGGTTTGATAGTTCGGAGATGTCGTGCCTCCCCCTCTTTTTCTTCCTTCTAACTGTGACCCAACTGGCTACCTGATCATCATCCTCTTCTACCAGTGACCCCTCCCGCAACTCCTCCACCGTTCTGTCTAAACTACGCTCGAGATTGTGAATCTCCCTCAGTCGCGTAACGGTTTGCTCTAGATCAGTTACCTGGGCTTCCAGGGCAACCGTTCGCACACACCTCGTGCAGATGTATTCACACTGGGCCGGTAGCTCCAGGTGTGCATACATCTTGCACGACATGCACTGAGTGAGGTCCTCAATCACAGCCCCTCCCATATTGTTTGCAAGGTCCTACTCCCTGTTACACTCAAAGGAAAAGCGGCAAAAATAAAAAATAGAAGACAAGCAATCTCACTTATACAATAATTAAGCTGGCTTATACTTATCTATCTTTGTGCGGTTCTTGGTCCTTCACTTTTATGCAGCCGTAGTACTCTCTCCTGCGGCACCTATACTCCACTTAGCAGTTGCAGTTGTTCCAGCTCACTGCTCCAACTTTTCACTCGGCTTCCAGCTCCTGCTAAGAAAAAAAAAAATGCCCCTCACACCCGCACAATCACAGCCCCTCTGCTACTCCAAGTAAGAGACCCTCTCACTCACTCACAAGGTCAGCCCCTTGCAGCCTCACCAGAAGTTTAATGGTACTGTAAATGTGTGTTCCTGATTGTGTATTATAAAACTCACCTTTTTCTGTATTCTAACTCACCTTTTTTCTGTTTACAACTCACACTTAGAAATCCCAACAGCACTTGGAAGAGACCAGCCCCACAGAGCAGGCTCCAAGAGTCTAGTCACTGCTTATATAGGCTCACCCAGCTGCTTCAATCAGCCCCTCCCCCTCCTGATTACTCTTGATTACTCACACCTGAGTTAACTCCTCTGGCTTTTCACCTCACACTTTATTTGTTTTTTTATTTTTTTCCCTCCAAAAAAAAAACCAAAAAAAAAACCCAGTACAGATATATTAAAACAAAAAGAAACAGTATAGATACAAACAATCAGAATCAGATTACTTTCTCTCACAAAATTACTATCCATATATGGATAGACAGAGATTAATCAGAGTTCACCTTTTTGCTGTTTACAACTCACACTTAGAAATCCCAGCAGCACTTGGAAGAGACCAGCCCCACAGAGCAGGCTCCAAGAGTCTAGTCACTGCTTATATAGGCTCACCCAGCTGCTTCAATCAGCCCCTCCCCCTCCTGATTACTCCTGATTACTCACACCTGAGTTAACCCCTCTGGCTTTTCACCTCACACTTTATTTGTTTTTTTATTTTTTTCCCTCCAAAAAAAAAAACCCCAAAAAAACCCAGTACAGATATATTAAAACAAAAAGAAACAGTATAGATACAAACAATCAGAATCAGATTACTTTCTCTCACAAAATTACTATCCCTATATGGATAGACAGAGATTAATCAGAGTTCACCTTTTTGCTGTTTACAACTCACACTTAGAAATCCCAGCAGCACTTGGAAGAGACCAGCCCCACAGAGCAGGCTCCAAGAGTCTAGTCACTGCTTATATAGGCTCACCCAGCTGCTTCAATCAGCCCCTCCCCCTCCTGATTACTCCTGATTACTCACACCAGAGTTAACCCCTCTGGCTTTTCACCTCACACTTTATTTGTTTTTTTATTTTTTTCCCTCCAAAAAAACCCCCCCAAAAAAACCAGTACAGATATATTAAAACAAAAAGAAACAATATAGATACAAACAATCAGAATCAGATTACTTTCTCTCACAAAATTATTATCCCTATATGGATAGACAGAGATTAATCAGAGTTCACCTTTTTGCTGTTTACAACTCACACTTAGAAATCCCAGCAGCACTTGGAAGAGACCAGCCCCACAGAGCAGGCTCCAAGAGTCTAGTCACTGCTTATATAGGCTCACCCAGCTGCTTCAATCAGCCCCTCCCCCTCCTGATTACTCACACCTGAGTTAACCCCTCTGGCTTTTCACCTCACACTTTATTTGTTTTTTTATTTTTTTCCCTCCAAAAACCCCCCCCCCAAAAAAACCCAGTACAGATATATTAAAACAAAAAGAAACAGTATAGATACAAACAATCAGAATCAGATTACTTTCTCTCACAAAATTACTATCCCTAAATGGATAGACAGAGATTAATCAGAGTTCACCTTTTTGCTGTTTACAACTCACACTTAGAAATCCCAGCAGCACTTGGAAGAGACCAGCCCCACAGAGCAGGCTCCAAGAGTCTAGTCACTGCTTATATAGGCTCACCCAGCTGCTTCAATCAGCCCCTCCCCCTCCTGATTACTCCTGATTACTCACACCTGAGTTAACCCCTCTGGCTTTTCACCTCACACTTTATTTGTTTTTTTATTTTTTTCCCTCCAAAAAAAACCCCCAAAAAAACCCAGTACAGATATATTAAAACAAAAAGAAACAGTATAGATACAAACAATCAGAATCAGATTACTTTCTCTCACAAAATTACTATCCCTATATGGATAGACAGAGATTAATCAGAGTTCACCTTTTTGCTGTTTACAACTCACACTTAGAAATCCCAGCAGCACTTGGAAGAGACCAGCCCCACAGAGCAGGCTCCAAGAGTCTAGTCACTGCTTATATAGGCTCACCCAGCTGCTTCGATCAGCCCCTCCCCCTCCTGATTACTCCTGATTACTCACACCTGAGTTAACCCCTCTGGCTTTTCACCTCACACTTTATTTGTTTTTTTTATTTTTTTCCCTCCAAAAAAAAAAACCACTCCTCCTATATAATACTGCTGGTCCCCAGTGCCCACAATAAAGCAGTGTGAGCACAGATATATGCAGCACACTGAGCACAGATATGGAGCGTTTTTCAGGCAGAGAACGTATAATACTGGTGGTCACTGGTCAGCAAAACTCTGCACTGTACTCCTCCTATATAATACTGCTGGTCCCCAGTCCCCACAATAAAGCAGTGTGAGCACAGATATATGCAGCACACTGAGCACAGATATGGAGCGTTTTTCAGGCAGACAACGTACAATACTGGTGGTCACTGGTCATCAAAACTCTGCACTGTACTCCTCCTATATAATACTGCTGGTCCCCAGTGCCCACAATAAAGCAGTGTGAGCACAGATATATGCAGCACACTGAGCACAGATATGGAACGTTTTTCAGGCAGAGAACGTATAATACTGGTGGTCACTGGTCAGCAAAACTCTGCACTTTACTCCTCCTATATAATACTGCTGGTCCCCAGTCCCCACAATAAAGCAGTGTGAGCACAGATATATGCAGCACACTGAGCACAGATATGGAGCGTTTTTCAGGCAGAGAACGTATAATACTGGTGGTCACTGGTCAGCAAAACTCTGCACTGTACTCCTCCTATATAATACTGTTGCTCCCCAGTCCCCACAATAAAGCAGTGTGAGCACAGATATATGCAGCACACTGAGCACAGATATGGAGCGTTTTTCAGGCAGAGAACGGATAAAACTGGTGGTCACTGATCAGCAAATCTCTGCACTGTACTCCTCCTATATAATACAGCTGCTCCCCAGTCCCCACAATTAAGCAATAAGCACAAATATTTGCAGCAACATTAATAAACGGAGAGGACGCCAGGCACGTCCTCTCCCTAACATTTCCAATGCACGAGTGAAAATGGCGGCTCCTTATATAGAATCCGAATCTCGCAAGAATCCGACAGCGGGATGATGACGTTCGGGCACGCTCGGATTAACCGAGCCATACGGGAGAATCCGAGTATGCCTCGGACCAGTGTAAAATGGGTGAAGTTTGGGGGGGTTCGGTTTCCGAGGAACCGAACCGGGTCATCACTAGTTTTAAGTATTGCATCTCATTCTCATTGCGGGACAATTTTGTAGAAAGAGTGGAGATCATTCCTTTAATAGAATTAACCCATTCCAGTTCAGCGCCGCTATTCTGTGAACCCTGAGTACGCAGCAGTAAGCACCCTGGTGAAGAGGAATACTCCGCTGTACAAGAAACACACTCTTTGCCTGACATAATGTAAATGTGACAGCACACACACACACACAGGAAAAGGCTATGCACAAGTAACCCACAAAGAGCACTTCAGGGAGACACAGAGTTTTTTGGAGCCAGCCCCCACCGTGCCGTTACCGCTAAAGCCAAGCTTAGCCGGGTCGCAGACTAAGTACCCTGATAGGGGACTTAATACACTAATAGTAGCTCCCCCCTGCTTTGATCCCCTGGTACCGCTGAGGTAATTTGGAGTTACACAGGAGGAACTGCGCGTCCTTGTCAGTCAGCGTCTGTGTCCACTGCATAGGGAAAATGGCGCTGGTGAGCTTCTGGATCCTATCATAGTGAAGATCCACCCCTTCAATGACGCGCGGTCTTCCCGCTTTTTTTATACTGGCTGAGGTAATTTTTTGTGCTTAAAATGGAGCAGAACTGTTTTAAGGCTGTGTTTGCCAGTTTGGGTACTTTGTACAGTGTACTGAGACGCAGGGGTGTATCTTCCTATTGGCCAGGATGGCACTCGCCAGGGGCGCCAGCCGAGTAGGGGCGCCATCCAGAGGTGCCACCCGCGGGCAGTAGGTAGATTCACTTTTAGAGGCAGCAGCTATCCCCCCACCCGCAGGGATGCCCAGTAATTATCATAGTATGCAGCAGCGGCTGCTGAGGGGTGTAGTTTATGTAGAGTTTCTTGTCTGTATTGTGGTGCGGTGCTGGACCCCGGCGCCAGTTACAATGGATGCTGCTGCATTCTTTTATCATTAATGGGCATCCCTGCTGTTTAGGAACTACTCGGAGGTGGGGGGATAGCTGTCGCCTCTAAAAGTGAATCTACCTTAAAGTGCTGCCTTTAATAGTAGAATCAACATGGGGGCATATGTGTGTCTGGCACTGTGGGGGCATACGTGTATCTGACACTTTGGGTGCATACGTGTATCTGGCACTGTGGGGGCATTTGAGTGTCCAGCACTGTGGGGGCATTTGAGTGCCTGGCACTGTAGGGGCATTTGAGTGCCTGGCACTGTAGGGGCATACGAGTGTCTGGCTCGGTGGGGGCATATGTCTATCTGGCACTGTGGCGGCATATTTGTATCTGGCACTGTGGGGGCATATGTGTATCTGGCACTATACACGGAGGCATTATGTGTATCTGGCACTGCACTACTGGGGGCATTATGTGTATCTGGCACTGCACTACTGGGGTCATTATGTGTAACTGGCACTATACTGGGGGACATTATATGCATCTGACACTATACTGGGGACATTATGTATAATGAGAACTACTGTGGGTATTGTGTGTAAGGCTGCTAATTGTGTGTGTGCGGATGTGTAGGGGGTGTGATTATATATCTATAGTTTGATATCATAATATAAAATTGTGAGACCACACCCACTCTCCCAGGAGCGTGCACACCTTCCCATATATATATATATATATATATGGGCACTACTGTGTGGCATAATATGTATAAGGGGTACTACTGTGTAGCATAACGTGAATAATGTACATTACTGTGCTGTGTCATGTCAGGCAGACTACTGTGGTGTAATTGAATTGGGGTACTATTGAGTGGCCACGCCCCTTTTTTGGCACACATGCCTTCCCTATTTCAAATATGCGGGGGGGCACCAGTCCTTTACTTTGCCAGGGGCGCTCGGACACCTAAATACACCCCTGCTGAGGCGCAGTTGTGTACTGTGTCTGGAGTCGCATCCCGCCCCGTTTAGCAGCCGTGCGTGTCCGTACCCTCATGCCACCATAGTGACCGGTGCCCCACTAACGCCGGCTCAGTACTCGCCGCTCTTCTATCTTCTGGCTCTGTTACGGGTGGCAGCGTGCTGCGGGAATGTACGCTCGCCGTGGTGGGGCTTGCAAATAGCTCCCTCAGGAGCTCAGTGTCCTGTCAGCGGGGAACGGGACCAATAACCCTTCAAGAGTTTGGGCCCCCTAAGTCCCATGAAGCAGGCAGGCTGGTGCCAACCAGCTCTGCCTGCAAATAACAAACAGAGAAAATAAATGCAGAAAACTCTTCAGGAGCTTCCTTCAACGTGACTCCTCCGGGCACATTTTCTAAACTGAGTCTGATAGGAGGGGCATAGAGGGAGCCCGCACTATCAAATTCTTAAAGCGCCCATGGGTCCTAGTGGACCCATCTATACCCCATGTTACTAAATGGACCCCAGTATCCTCTAGGACATAAGAGTAAAGTATGTATTAGAAGGAACCTTGATTAAATCGTAAGCTCTAACGAGCAGGGCCCTCTCACCTTACTTATGCCATCATCTACTCTATACTGCCTACAGTGACACCTAACCCTTGAGTTCTGCAGTCCTGCTGCTTGTTTGAGTATTATGGGCCTGGTTCAGAGTTGATATTTACGGACCTTTACGGTCCATGATTTAAGGATATCCATGGTTGAGCCCAGAGGGGCGGATTTAGACCTCATGGGGCCCTTAGCAAGACACCGATTTGGGGCCCCCCTTCCTCATACAATCCTCAGTGTGCCCCCCACATCAATTGTAGCAGACACGTCCTGCTGCCCCCAGTCAATGTATGCTCCCCAATCTGCATTATAGTGCCTCCCCCCCTTACTGATTGTGGCAGCCTAGTAGGTCCCCCATCCCTTATAATACCCATTATTACACCCCTCAGTCAGTGTGACTGTATTGATTATATATCAGTGCCCCACTGCAGGCATCTCTGATACACGGTATTGACATATCACCAGTAAGTGTGTGCCTCCTACCCAGCCATGACTGTTGCAGGCAGATGTTAGACACTGTACTTAAAATAACACTGTCTGCCCCCCCTCCCCACCCTATCATCCCCCCCCCCCCCCCCCCCCCCATCATCCCCCTGGCTCTTCTCTCTAAAATATCTGACGTCATACACACGTGTGTCATGACTGGTCACACGTACAGTTCTGCTGGACTGGGGACACAGGCATGCACTGAAGCCGGCACCCAACAGCTGTCTAATTACAGCCTGCTGGGAGTATTCAGCCAGCCCAGCACTCGGACAATTTCGGTGGTCTGCCAGAAATGGCCTTTATACAGCCTTGTCGGCGGGCCCCCTGAGACCAACAGGTCCCCAAGCAGCTGCTTTGGATGCCTTGTGGTAAATCCTCCTCTGGTTGAGCCCAGATGGTTACATCAAATTGACTGAGGTACTAATTAAGTCATCTGTGCTCAAGCGTGGCTATCCTTAAAACCTGGACTGTATTGGCGGAGTTTGGGACAGTCTGCAATAGTGTAATCTATGAATCAGGCCTTATGACTGTGGATCCAGCAACGTCTGTAACCCACGTCCATGTCCTGCAATGCTCTGTACTGTAAGTCACTTTTTTTCTTATTTTGTTCATTCTGTTTATGTACATTGTAAGGTACTGCAGACCCCTTGTGGTGCCATATAAATTAAATATATGTAAGCAGATCAGGGTACTTGTGCCCTCTCCTGGGGTAAATGGGCACGTCCAAACACACAGCAGCCAGGAAAACAGCACACCAGTCCAGGGTTTTTGTGCAATCTAGTCGTGGCTAGTTTTATTGTGCATTTTAAACAAAACATCAAAATAAATCCTAGCCCATCTGGGCCCTAACTAAACATAATAGATTCCCTCTCAGAGTGGTAGGACCTAATGCCTCTACCACAAACACAGGCATATGCACAGTACTTACAGTTAGTAAGTTACAGTGTCTCACAACAAGCTTGCTGCTTGTTTCCCCAGGTAGTGAGCTCTGACCCATGACCTGACAGAGCTTATATCAGCCTCCTACAAGTACAGGCCCAAATTAGCCTGCTCTCAGGCTGAAGACCTAAAGACTCGAAATGGGCCTTGTGGGTGGAGCCCTCACTTCCATCTCATATCCATACCCCCAGGACCCATATCCAGCTTTTATTAAAGGACCAAACTCTCAAGTCTGTTTAGCAAAAAAAAACATTTCCTAAGCGTTTAAAAACATAGGCCAGACATCTGGGACAAACATGTCTCCCGTATATCACTTTACCAGTGTCTCTATCACATGTAGTAATAATAATAATAATAATAATAATAATAGTAGTAATAAAAAACCTTAACGAGTCTTCAGTTTACAGTGATTTACTCTTGGAAGTTTTTTCATGGGAACAGATGTTCTTGTACCCAATTTTACAAATAACATGAAAAATGGATGACTCAAAGCTGAATAAATAGGTTTGATACCAAATTGAAATAAAAAAAAAAATGACCCTGTTTTAATAAAGGCTTTGCTCTTCATAAATTTCAGTTTTTTGGAGCTTTCAGAAGTCAAAAGGACAAATGCAAATTGATTAGTTAATATAGAAAGTATAAAGGTAATCACAAATGCCATTCTGAATTTATCACAATTGTGGTTTATTAGCCATCACGAGTTGCCCAGGGGCAGTTCAGTGGTGTAGGAGTAGCAGTGGAGATCTCCCAAAGCAGGAGGAAAAAAAACACACCACATGGAAGCAAGTAGGCTCTGGGCAGAGGAAAGAAGACAGGGCTGGACTGAAGGCAAAAAAATGATGGACGAAACACAAAGCCAGAAAAAGAAGGAGACAGAGTCAATACAGAAGGTACCTTATCAAAAAGAAGAAGGAGAAGTTCTGGGACAGCAGAGAAATTCTGGGACAGTGTAGAAGTTCTGGTAATTATCACTTTGCCCACTGCTGCCCATGTGAAGCCAGGGTTGAGTCAAGGGAGGTGCCGCCATCAAGTTAACGAGTAACACAGAGTGTCAAGAGCATTGGGGCACACTTTTAACACACTTTCCTCTGTGGTTGCCTCTTCACCACATGGGACAGGATCTAGCATCTACAACAAGCTTCTCTACCAGAGTCTCTTGCAAGACAAGAACAGATTAGGAAAGAAACTGAGACAGATGACAAAATGAAAGTGTAGAAAGATATCATTCTGAAAGGTTGGCCAGCAGAAAAACATGCGTACCCGCTGTCTATCCATGATTATTGGATGTACCGCAATGACCTTACAGTTGTCGATGGTATTATTTACAAAGGCAATAGGTTTGTCATACCTGCACGACTAAGAAAAACTATGCTGTGCAAGATACATGAAGGCCACTTAGGAGAAGAAAAATGTAAGCGGAGAGCACGTGAAGTTATGTATTGTCCAAGAATGAACCAAGACATAGCACAGACTACAGCTACATATGAATTATGTCTTACATATAGACCAAAACAACAAGTCGAGCCACTGAGTCCTCACGCAGTGCCAGAGAGACCGTACCAGAAAGCTGGCGCAGATTTGTTTGATTGTAATGGGAAAACGTACATTGTCGTGACTGATTATTACTCTAACTACCCTGAGGTGAAGACACTACATACAACTACTAGTATAGCCATAATCAATTGCATGAAGTCAATCTTTGCAAGGCATGGTGTTCCTATGGAAGTGTTCACTGACAATAGTCCTTAGTTTTCCATTGCTGAATTTAGACAATTTGCTGATGAGTGGGAATTTGTCCATACTACGTCAAGTCCCCACTATCCACGCTTATATGGGTTGGTGGAAAGTTCAGTAAAAACTGTAAAGAGTCTCTTGAAAAAAACTCAAGAAGGTAAAGAAGATTTCTACAAAAGTCTTTTAATCTACCGCAGTACACCTTTACAGAATGGACTATCTCCTGCACAAATGCTGATGGGAAGGAGGATTAGAGCAAATCTCCCGATATATGATGAACTGCTTAATACACATAACTCAGCGTTGGTCAGACTGAGTAAGGAACGTCAACAGGCGAAACAGAAACTGTTCCATGACAGGCAAGCAAAAAGCTTATCTGATCTAAAATCGGGTGACTAAGTCCGTCTCAGAGATCACGAGAAAGGTATTTGGGTGCAGAAAGGTATTGTGCAAGCACAAGTAGCACCAAGATCTTATACTATACGTACAGAGCGTGGAACGGAAGTAAGAAGAAATCGGGTGGATTTAAGATCTCAACCTAACCATAATGAAGACAACATGACTGAAGAATACCCTTCATCTGACATGTATGATGATCCTGATAATGGTGAACCAACCACGATTCTAGAAAGGTCCAACATGGTCGATGAAACACAGACTGTGTATGAAAGACCCAAAAGGGAAATACGCAGAACTGAGAGACTCATTGAAACGTGTTAGATGATGTTCTTAATATGACGTTGTTAATTGTTGCATTGAAGCGTACAGGGCTTATCTTTAAAGAAAAGAGGATGTGATGTTAGTGTATTAGAATGCTTAATATTTGTAGACACTCCCTTACTAACATGTGTAAGCCTGAATCTTCAGTGATGGTCCCTAGGACCAGGGGGATGCTGGGAAGTGGGTGGTCCAGTGTGCAGTGTGTCTGGAGTTGGTGATGGAATAAACAGCACAGCAGTGAACTCACATGTCTCTGTATCCTTATGACTGGATTTACAAACATATGAACAAAACACAGCTGACATTCATTTTCGTGTATGATGTCAACGTTTAGCGTGTGCTCTATTCATTCTTTAAATAACTTAACTAGCTGACTACCCGTGCTTCGCTACGGAATTTAAAGTATTTCCGTGCATATAACTGTAATTTTGGTAAACTAATTAGACTTACAACAGGACATGGTTCGCCCCCCACCGCTGCCAATCTTTTTCAGGCCACACCTCTGGACGGGACTTTCTTGCATTGATGCTGTCAAAAGGCTGGTGCTGAGGAGAATAATCCGCCTCCTTCTCTGCCCCGTCCCGCCTCTGATGCTGCCCTGCTCAGTGCTGTAATTGCTGGTGCTGAGGAGAATAATCCGCCTCCTTCTCTGCCCCGCCCCGCCTCTGATGCTGCTCTGCTCAGTGCTGTAACTGCTGGTGCTGAGGAGAATAATCCGCCTCCTTCTCTGCCCCGTCCCGCCTCTGATGCTGCCCTGCTCAGTGCTGTAACTGCTGGTGCTGAGGAGAATAATCTGCCTCCTTCTCTGCCCTGTCCCGCCTCTATGCTGCCCTGCTCAGTGCTGTAACTGCTGGTACAGAGGAGAATAATCCGCCTCCTTCTCTGCCCCGCCCCGCCTCTGATGCTGCTCTGCTCAGTGCTGTAACTGCTGGTGCTGAGGAGAATAATCCGCCTCCTTCTCTGCCCCGTCCCGCCTCTGATGCTGCTCTGCTCAGTGCTGTAACTGCTGGTGCTGAGGAGAATAATCCGCCTCCTTCTCTGCCCTGTCACTCCTCTGATGCTGCCCTGCTCAGTGCTGTAACTGCTGGTGCTGAGGAGAATAATCCGCCTCCTTCTCTGCCCCGTCCCGCCTCTAATGCTGCCCTGCTCAGTGCTGTAACTGCTGGTGCTGAGGAGAATAATCCGCCTCCTTCTCTGCCCTGTCCCGCCTCTGATGCTGCCCTGCTCAGTGCTGTAACTGCTGGTGCTGAGGAGAATAATCCGCCTCCTTCTCTGCCCCGTCCCGCCTCTAATGCTGCCCTGCTCAGTGCTGTAACTGCTGGTGCTGAGGAGAATAATCCGCCTCCTTCTCTGCCCCGTCCCGCCTCTGATGCTGTCCTGCTCAGTGCTGTACATGCTGGTACAGAGGAGAATAATCCGCCTCCTTCTCTGTCCCGCCCCGCCTCTGATGCTGCCCTGCTCAGTGCTGTAACTGCTGGTGCTGAGGAGAATAATCCGCCTCCTTCTCTGCCCCGTCCCGCCTCTAATGCTGTCCTGCTCAGTGCTGTAACTGCTGGTGCTGAGGAGAATAGTCCGCCTCCTTCTCTGCCCCGTCCCGCCTCTGATGCTGTCCTGCTCAGTGCTGTAACTGCTGGTGCTGAGGAGAATAATCCGCCTCCTTCTCTGCCCCGTCCCGCCTCTGATGCTGTCCTGCTCAGTGCTGTACATGCTGGTACAGAGGAGAATAATCCGCCTCCTTCTCTGTCCCGCCCCGCCTCTGATGCTGCCCTGCTCAGTGCTGTAACTGCTGGTGCTGAGGAGAATAATCCGCCTCCTTCTCTGCCCCGTCCCGCCTCTGATGCTGCCCTGCTCAGTGCTGTAACTGCTGGTGCTGAGGAGAATAATCCGCCTCCTTCTCTACCGCATCCCGCCTCTGATGCTGCCCTGCTCAGTGCTGTAACTGCTGGTGCTGAGGAGAATAATCCGCATCCTTCTCTGCCCTGTCCCGCCTCTGATGCTGCCCTGCTCAGTGCTGTAACTACTGGTGCTGAGGAGAATAATCCGCCTCCTTCTCTGCCCCGTCCCGCCTCTGATGCTGCCCTGCTCAGTGCTGTAAATGCTGGGATGACAGTCCAAGCTCCACTCGCTGTATATTACATATGTAAGGTTTGCAGGGATAGGCTGACTCTATTCCAAAGGGCCCTAGGTCTCCTTGCTTAGCTTCTCACTTTCCTTAGGGCTCCTCCTTTGAGGTAAAAAGGTAAATATTTTTGCACAACACTTAAGGTTACTGGGAGAGCTGTCGGTACCCTTAACACAGCAGATAAGCAGTTGCTGACTATCAAGCTTACCTTAGGCTTTAATGCATTTAAGAGTCAAAAAAATATCTAAGTCTCCTTTCCTCCTATTGCTTTCTGAGAGGTTCGGCAATGTTTTGTTCAAGTGACAGGTTAACCTCTGAATTGAGACACTATCCTCTACTGCAGGGGTAGCCAACCAGTCAGAGTCAAAGAGCCAAAAAATCTTGTTAGGTACGTCAAAGAGCCGAAGGTGAGCATGCACAAATGGGGTGTGGCCTTGTGCCCGCTAGGCCACACCCTGGTATAATATACATTGAAAAATCCAGACCCACATAAATACATTTTTAAAGCCAGATCCAACATAAAATACATTGAAGAAGTCACTTCCGCATAAAATAATTGAAAAAGCCAGAACCATATAAAATATAATGAAAGACTTTTCACATAGTACACTTCAGCTCTCCAATATGTCACTTCAGCCAGCACCCTGCTGTGTCACTCCAGTCAGCTCCCCCATGTGTCACTCCTGCTAGCACCCTCCTATGTCACTTCTTTCAGCTTTCCCATGTGTCACTCCTGCTACCACCCTCCTGTGTCACTTCATCCAGCTCTCCCACGTGTCACTCCTGCTAGCACCCTCCTATGTCACTTCTTCCAGCTTTCCCATGTGTCACTCCTGCTACCACCCTCCTGTGTCACTTCATCCAGCCTTCCCATGTGTCACTCCAGCTACCACCCTCCTATGTCACTCCAGCCAGCTCTCCCATGTGTCACTCCAGCTACCACCCTCCTATGTCACTTCATCCAGCTCTCCCACGTGTCACTCCTGCTAGCACCCTCCTATGTCACTTCATCCAGCTCTCCCATGTGTCACTCCTGCTAGCACCCTCATGTGTCACTTCATCCAGCTTTCCCATGTGTCACTCCTGCTAGCACCCTCCTACGTCACTTCATCCAGCTCTCCCATGTGTCACTCCTGCTAGCACCCTCCTATGTCACTCCAGCCAGCTCTCCCATGTGTCACTCCTGCTAGCACCCTCATGTGTCACTTCATCCAGCTTTCCCATGTGTCACTCCTGCTAACACCCTCCTATGTCACTCCAGCCAGCTCTCCCATGTGTCACTCCTGCTAGCACCCTCATGTGTCACTTCATCCAGCTTTCCCATGTGTCACTCCTGCCAGCACCCTCCTATGTCACTTCATCCAGCCTTCCCATGTGTCACTCCTGCTACCACCCTCCTATGTCTCTTCATCCAGCTTTCCCATGTGTCACTCCTGCTAGCACCCTCCTATGTCACTTCATCCAGCTTTCCCATATGTCACTCCTGCTAGCCCCCTCCTATGTCACTTCATCCAGCTTTCCCATGTGTCACTCCTGCTAGACCCCTCATATGTCACTTCAGAAGCCCCCCCCCCCCCCCCCCAACTCATGCCATTGTAGCAGCTCCTTATTACCCCTTTCACACCGCACAAATATCCCGGTTTCGACCCGGGTTGGTGTGCATTGTGAATGGGCCATGGTCGAATTCCTGGGTTGCCTGACCTGATAATTCAACCCGCGTTATAAGCAGTGTTATTTCTCGGTTGAAAACCAGGGCAGTGGCAGCGTAAATGGGTTCCCGGGTCGATGGGACCCGTTTACTACATAGGGAGAGGCGGCACAGAGATGAGCTCATCTCCCAACGCCGCCTCCACCCCCGCTGCCGCACCCCCCCCCTTTCCCCCCTGCAGCTATGGCAACCAACCCAGCAAATTGCTGGGTCTGTAAGCCACCTGTTAGGGTCCAACCCGGGAAGGACCATTTCTAATTCCCGGGTGGGATCATGCATTGGCGATGTGAAAGGGGCTTAAGGATCCTCTATTTGACGGTGGGTGTTTTATCTCTAGTATCTGGCTTCCTCAGTCCACAGCCCTCGTAGTGCTTCCGCATGTCTTTCTGGAGTACAGTGGTTACCGGATCTATTGTGGTAATGTGACTTCAAGTGTCGGGAGCCACATTTAAAGAAAGAAAGAGCCACATGCGGCTCAAGAGCCACAGGTTGGCCACCCCTGCTCTACTGAATGG
The DNA here is from genome assembly GCF_028390025.1 of Pseudophryne corroboree. Lineage (NCBI taxonomy): Eukaryota > Metazoa > Chordata > Amphibia > Anura > Myobatrachidae > Pseudophryne > Pseudophryne corroboree. The sequence goes on along the minus strand of NC_086451.1, from coordinate 462,897,788 downwards.
AAATAGGTTGGTTAAGTACTTATATCTGAAATCTATATACTGTATATAAAAGGCAAATACCACTAACTCATCACAAAATCTCCTGAACCATAAGGCTAGACTTCCTTGCCAGTGGCAGTGGCAGAGCAGTTTATTTTTCAAATATGGGAGCCACACCCAGCGTTGTTTGATAGTGTTTAGGGGTGGCAGTTGATGTGGCTCCCCTATTTGAAGTGCTCTGCAACTGCCACTGACAAGGAAGTCCATGAACAGAGCATTGCGTACTCCCCCCATGTGATTTGGTATCGTCGGAACCATGCATTCTTTATTGCTCCAGCTGGGTGGGCTGTCTTAAGTCTCCTCTGTGAAGGGGTAATTCCCTAAAATCATCTCACCCTTTTTAACCCCTTTGTGGGTGGAGATTTGAAAAACCCCTTCTTTGTTGGTGCTTACATCACAAAAGCAAGCTACTGTCCAAATGTCAAGTTCCTAGTCCTTATGGTTCAGGAGATTGTGTGATGAGTCAGTGGTATTAGATAGATAGATAGATAGATAGATAGATAGATAGATAGATAGATAGATAGATAGATAATGCAGGCATTGCTTCTTACAGTACTTATCAACACTGGGATATTATGATTTGGGATGGGGGCAAATGGCGGTTAAAGGAATCACTGCATAATTGTGAGAACGGTTCCACCCCACGCTATCTACCCCTCCTGGATAAATAGACCATTGTGTTGCCTGGGTAAATACCTTCCTTTCCTGGAGCAATGTGCTAATCACAGGACATGGGACTCTTGGGGGGGGAATTAAAATGTTTAAAAAGCCTGTTGGGTGTCTGTTTTTTCCTGTCTATTAGATAGGAAAAAACGGACACCCAACTGACTTTTCAAACATTTTAATTCCCCCCTTAGGCTGGGGGCACTATTTCTATTTGCTCCACTGGGTGTGCCATTCAGAGTAAACTGCTACAAGTGCAAGTATACTGGTGCACTTGTGCATATTAGCACTTGTAGTGTCACCACAGCATGCACTATATTTTGACAGTATAACTCAGGATAGGTACCTACAGACGAAAAAGGTGGCATTGGGAGCACAGCACTATAATGCACAGAACAGGTTCAGTGGCCAGATTTTTCATTTTCAGCCCCCACCCACTAGAGTAGTAGGTGGAGCTTGCAGAAAGTGGGAGGGAAAGTTTTTTGTTTTTATATATATATATATATATATATATATACAAAAGATAAAAAGCTGCGGTTGGCTGTAGTACTCACCTACTGGAGAGATGCACTGAAAAATCTGCAAGGTTGATACCTATAGCATATAAAGATACAGTTAGAGACATCCAGGGCCACCGAGAGATTCAGAGGGCCCGGATACTGGTAGGTTGTTGCCACATACAGGACGACAAGCCACACCCCCTTTAAAAATTTGGGAGAAAATACTATGTGTGGTGCCACGCACTGCAAATGGTAACATGGGTACCCCTCAGCGGCTGATCCGGGCCCCTGCCAGGCCCCTCTAATAAGCCCCTCTAATCAGCACTTACTCCTCCCCATCTCTGTGTCCCTGAAGATATTCATACTTTATTTTATTTTATGCATATTTGCTGTGTGTAACATTGACTTACCTTGAAGTTGTCCATTTTGCTATACACAGAGTTTAGTCCATTGTTTTCTGTAGACAATAAGACAAAAACAAAAGCTCATCAAACATACATTTAAAATTCTGCATTTGTTTAATAAGAAAACGCCATTTAAGTTCTGCTTCATTGTATTTTATTATTGTGAGAAACATTTTAAATGCGACTGTATTTGAAAGAAAGCTAATTTATTCTGTATTTCCCTTTAAAGCAAAGCTGTGTTGTTTATGTTAAGAATCTCCACACATATGTGCACTAAAGCTGTATGCAATTCCTATATTACACCACATGTGCTACACATTTAAATTTGCATTAATTCATGCAGTCTAAGAGCTTGCGGAAAATAAAATGAAGGAAAAACAGCAATTTTGGAAAATATTCCAGCTTTTACCTTGGCTACAAGTCTCCCACGGGGCTGAATGTAGCATCTGACATGTTTAGCCCGCTGGCTGCATTCTCCTCGTTGCTGCTCCACTATACGATTTACAGATTTCACTTATTTGAGTGATAATTTTATTTCCCGGTTTTATGAGGCAATAAACAACTTCTGAGGCTTCAGCATTTTGTGGGAGTTGTTTTATTGCCAAGTATGTTGGAAGACAAGTGAAATTAGCACAATTATACAGAATTTTGCACATCGAAAAAATGTTCTGTTTAATTTTCTAGCTTCATTGCTTACTCCATCTGTGGTCTCAATAATGAACTTTATTTTTCAAGGAGGCCGTTGGTAATTTATTTTGCACAGGCAAGCAAGCTTCCTGGAACTGTCTGGTTTAACTTTTCTGCTGCTGGAATAGTATGGAATATGGTATGTACCAATGCTGTATGAACAATCTCTGGCATTGCAGCACATTCTGAATTAAAATATTTATATATGTCTATTGATGCAGTGCTTGATGAGGAAGTAAATGTATCTCAGCAAATACTGTACCCCAATATCCTAAATTAGCTCAATTACACTTAACGTACTTAGGGGGTCATTCCGAGTTGATCGCTAGCTGCTTTCATTCGCTGCACAGCGATCAGGCAAAAAATCTGCACTTCTGCGCTTGCGTATGCTATGCAATGCGCACGTGCATCATACTATTACAACGAACGATGTAGTTTCACACAGGCTCTAGCGAAGCTTTTCAGTCGCACTGCTGGCCGCAGAGTGATTGACATGAAGTGGGCGTTTCTGGGTGTCAACTGACCGTTTTCAGGGAGTGTTCGGAAAAACGCAGGCGTGGCAGGAAAAATGCAGGCATGGCTGGGCGAACGTAGGGCGTGTTCATGATGTCAAAACAGGAACTGAATAGTCTGAAGTGATTGCAAGCGCAGAGTAGGTCTGAAGCTACTCTGAAACTGCACAAAATTATTTTGTAGCCGCTCTGCGATCCTTTCGTTCGCACTTCTGCTAAGCTAAAATACACTCCCAGTGGGCGGCGGTATAGTGTTTGCATTGCTGCTAAAAACTACTAGCGAGCGATCAACTCGGAATGACCCCTTTAGGCCCTCCTTCAGGTTGGATCGCAAAACCCAATCCAACCGCAAAAAATGATGGCGGGATGGGATGGGCAACACTCCGTTTCCTAGGATATGGAGCGTTGTGAGGGCGGTGTCTGGGAAGCAAAGGTGTGGCGGTGCGAACGGGGCGTGGCATGGGCATCATCGGGGCAGCTGCGTGACCTCACACGCAGCTGCTGCAATAACAAAGATGGCGACGGGCCTCCTGTGGTTGCAGCCAGGCTGTGCCGGCAGGAGGCTTCCCGACTTTCAGCGATCACGCTGAAATTACGGAGTGACCGCAATTTCAGCATGGTCTCAGGGGGAGATGGTGGCGGTTAGCATGCTGGGCGGCTTTTCCCTGTGATTAACGACCCCCAGCATGCGAACAAAAGGATTGCAAATTCTGCTAATAAGCAGAATTTGCAATCCTTACTGAATAAGGTCCTAAGTGCAATGATAATCATTAGATGGATTTGGAGATAAATAGGCAGAGGAAGCTGAGGAGATAGCTATGGACTATGTGGAGTTTGAGACTATAGCAGAGGAGGCTGAGGAGATAGCTATGGACTATGTGGAGATTGAGAAGATAGCTACAGAGTCAATAGAGGATAAAGAGATATCCATGGAATCACTGGAGTCTGAGGAGATAGTAATGGAGTCATCGGAGGCTACTAGAGCCTAGGGAGATAACTATGGAGTCACTGGAGGCTAATTAGATAGCTATGGAGTTACTGAAGGCTGAAGAAATAGATATGGTGTTACTGAAGACTGGCGATAAAGCTATGGAGCAACTGGAGACTTAAGAGATGGCCGTGGAGCTACTAGAGGCTTAAGAGATGGCTATGGAGCTACTGGAGGCTGAGGAGATAGTTATGGAGCTACTGGGGGCTGAGTAGATAGCTGTGGAGTCATTGGGGGCTAAGGAAATATCTATGGAGTTACTGGAGGCTGAGGAGATACAGTAGTTATGGAGTCAGCAGAGGCTGAGGAGATAGCTATGGAGCTACTGGAGGCTGAGGAGATAGCTATGGAGGTACTAGAGGCTGAGGAGATAATTATGGAGCTACTGGGGGCTGAGTAGATAGCTGTGGAGTTACTGGAGATGAGGAGATATCTGTGGAGTCACTGGGGGCTGAGGAAATATCTATGAAGCTTCTGGAGGCTGAGGAGATAGCTATGGCGCTACCGGAGGCTGAGGAGATAGCTATGGAGCTACTGGAAGCTGAGTAGATAGCTGTGGAGTTAATGGAGGTGAGGAGATAATTGTGGTGTCACTGGGGGCTGAGGAAATATCCACTCAGTCTTTCCCACTTTATCTGTAACCTCTGTGAATCAGTACTGCCTCAGCAGGTTATTTGGAGGGTATATAAAAGCATACTTCATAAGGATTTACAAGAAGGTGATTGCCTGTTGAGTGTGCAGGACCTGTTACTCCACAATAGAAGCCTGGAATTTAAAATAATTTTTTGGGGTTATATGCTCTCATTTGATGATAGCCAATTTAATAGAATAATAAAATAAAGCCACTAACTATGAATTTTTATTTTTAAATATGTATACATATTTACTAGGCGGGACAGCTTACAGGGGCATTTCCTACTCATTTACACTCCATTCTAGATGGCATATGGTACAGTACAGTGGAATGATTTTGCATTTACTGGTACTTTTTTGGATTGACATTACCAGCACAAGCACCTAAGTGCCAAACACAGGAACGTGCCTAATGGAAAATTCACCACTGCCTTCAGCTGTGCCCTGTGTGACCTGGCTATGCCCCCATTCAACATGAGTGCAAATGATCAATACCAATTTTATAGAAGATTAAAACTAAAAATTAAAGAGGATTCCTTAATGATTGTTGAGAATAAAATCAAAATAAGTGCCATACTGTACTTATTTATGTGCAGGCTGTCCTGTTTTCCTACTCCCTTGCACACATATGGGGGTATTCAATTAAGAGCCGAATTTTCCGACAGTCGGAAAATCGACACTACAGTAATTTGACCACGTGTATTCAATAGCGGGCGTTTTCGCCTGTTTTTTAATCCATTTTTGCCCATGCCCTTTCACTTCTTTGTTTGTTTTTTTTGTCGAATCGGCATGGGCAGAAATGGACCCAAAAATCATTGAAAAACACCTGTAAATTAAAAAAAAAAAATACGTTTGTCGGCAGCGAATTCGCCAATCTACGTGGTTTTTGCTAGTGACAGATTTTTCGACTAGTTAAAAAATCAGCACAGACATTGAATATGGCGAATGTAATTCACCCTAAAAACTGGCGAAAAGTGCTGATTTTCCAACTGTCGGAAAATTGGGCACTAATTGAATACCCCCTATAATGGGCAGTGATTAATGGAAAACTTTCAGTGTGATCGTTGTATGTAATTTTTCATATGTCACACAAACAATAGAAAACTAGCATTATTAAGTCAAGCATAGCACATCCATAATGTACTATTCATCAGACACTTATAAAAAATGGACAGGGAATGTAGACCATTATTGTCCAATCATACATTGGTGGCCATATAATAATAACCCTCGTGCTTCCTGCTGTATATTCATCTTCCACATCATATAGTATGTGTCCTTTAAATACTTTGTTACTTTGATAAAATAACTGATAAAATAGTGAAACAGGTGTAAAAGTCAGCAAAACACATAAGTTGAAGCACAACATGACAATCATAGTGAGTTTATAAAGTATCATATAGCCAGGGCTGTTTCTAGACAATTTTGGTCCCAGCGCAAACACAAATAAAATGCCCCTTATAGACATTGTAACCCCCCCCCCCCCCAAAAAAAAGGGTGTGTGGTCTTGCTGCAAAGGGGTGTGGCCTTGCTGCAAAGCGGTGTGGCCTTGCAAGAAAAGACTACCTTACCAACACAATAGTGTCCCTTACACATTATGCCCCACACAGTAATGCACCTTGCACCATATTATGCCCCACACAGTAATGCACCTTGCACCATATTATGCACCACACAGTAATGCACCTTGCACCATATTATGCCCCACACAGTACTGCCCCTTGCACCATATTATGCTCCACACAGTAATGCACCTTGCACCATATTATGCCCCACACAGTAATGCACCTTGCACCATATTATGCCCCACACAGTAATGCACCTTGCACCATATTATGCACCACACAGTAATGCACCTTGCACCATATTATGCTCCACACAGTAATGCACCTTGCCCCATATTATGCCCCACACAGTAATGCACCTTGCACCATATTATGCCCCACACAGTAATGCACCTTGCACCATATTATGCACCACACAGTAATGCACCTTGCACCATATTATGCTCCACACAGTAATGCCCCTTGCACCATATTATGCCCCACACAGTAATGCACCTTGCACCATATTATGCTCCACACAGTAATGCACCTTGCACCATATTATGCCCCACACAGTACTGCCCCTTGCACCATATTATGCTCCACACAGTAATGCACCTTGCACCATATTATGCCCCACACAGTAATGCACCTTGCACCATATTATGCACCACACAGTAATGCACCTTGCACCATATTATGCTCCACACAGTAATGCACCTTGCACCATATTATGCCCCACACAGTAATGCACCTTGCACCATATTATGCCCCACACAGTAATGCACCTTGCACCATATTATGCACCACACAGTAATGCACCTTGCACCATATTATGCCCCACACACTAATGCACCTTGCACCATATTATGCCCCACACAGTAATGCACCTTGCACCATATTATGCCCCACACAGTAATGCACCTTGCACCATATTATGCCCCACACAGTAATGCACCTTGCACCATATTATGCCCAACACAGTAATGCCCCTTGCACCATATTATGCTCCACACAGTAATGCACCTTGCACCATATTATGCTCCACACAGTAATGCACCTTGCACCATATTATGCCCAACACAGTAATGCACCTTGCACCATATTATGCTCCACACAGTAATGCACCTTGCACCATATTATGCACCACACAGTAATGCACCTTGCACCATATTATGCACCACACAGTAATGCACCTTGCACCATATTATGCCCCACACAGTAATGCACCTTGCACCATATTATGCTCCACACAGTAATGCACCTTGCACCATATTATGCTCCACACAGTAATGCACCTTGCACCATATTATGCCCAACACAGTAATGCACCTTGCACCATATTATGCTCCACACAGTAATGCACCTTGCACCATATTATGCACCACACAGTAATGCACCTTGCACCATATTATGCACCACACAGTAATGCACCTTGCACCATATTATGCTCCACACAGTAATGCACCTTGCACCATATTATGCACCACACAGTAATGCACCTTGCACCATATTATGCACCACACAGTAATGCACCTTGCACCATATTATGCCCCACACAGTAATGCACCTTGCACCATATTATGCTCCACACAGTAATGCACCTTGCACCATATTATGCCCAACACAGTAATGCACCTTGCACCATATTATGCTCCACACAGTAATGCACCTTGCACCATATTATGCACCACACAGTAATGCACCTTGCACCATATTATGCTCCACACAGTACTGCCCCTTGCACCATATTATGCCCCACACAGTAATGCACCTTGCACCATATTATGCTCCACACAGTAATGCACCTTGCACCATATTATGCACCACACAGTAATGCACCTTGCACCATATTATGCCCCACACAGTAATGCACCTTGCACCATATTATGCCCCACACAGTAATGCACCTTGCACCATATTATGCACCACACAGTAATGCACCTTGCACCATATTATGCTCCACACAGTAAAGCACCTTGCACCATATTATGCCCCACACAGTAATGCACCTTGCACCATATTATGCTTCACACAGTAATGCACCTTGCACCATATTATGCCCCACACAGTAATGCACCTTGCACCATATTATGCACCACACACTAATGCACCTTGCACCATATTATGTCCCACACAGTAATGCACCTTGCACCATATTATGCCCCACACAGTAATGCACCTTGCACCATATTATGCCCCACACAGTAATGCACCTTGCACCATATTATGCCCCACACAGTAATGCACCTTGCACCATATTATGCCCCACACAGTAATGCCTTTTGCACCAAATTATGCAGACACAATATTATGTAGCATGCCTCACATATTAATGCGCCTTAAAATTGTCACAACCTACCACGTTATCAGGGGTTGCTTCATGCTGCTGCCTCCTCTGCCACTGCCGCCACCACACCAGCCCTGGCACTGCTCTGCAGTTCGCGCCTGTCTCCTCCCCCCGCCTACGGCTACTAAATGTCCCTCCCAAAATGGCCGCCGCCTCCTCTAGCATCCTCCAGAAGTCTCTCTTCTGAGGTGGCGGCCATTTTGGGTGGGACATTTTCTACAGTATTCCAAGCGGACGGCCAAACTGCATGGAAATACTGTAAGAAAGAGACAGTGGCCGTGGCTGCAGGCGCCCCGTGTAATTGCACGGCTCTCCCGGCCCTAGAGACGGCCCTGCATACAGCTACAGTATCATCTGTTCCTTTTCTTTGATTTACCTAATGGGTCGAGGTGAATGTAGGACATTCCACATAAACCACAGCCTGAACGACGCAATGAAATGTCTTGCTCTTTGGTGGTCATTCCGAGTTGTTCGCTCGCTAGCAGTTTTTAGCAGCCGTGCACACGCTATGCCGCCTCCCACTGGGAGTGTATTTTAGCTTAGCAGAAGTGCGAACGAAAGGATCGCAGAGCGGCGGCAAAGTTTTTTTGTGCAGTTTTAGAGTAGCTCAAAACCTACTCAGCGCTTGCGATGACTTCAGACTATTCAGTTCCTGTTTTGACGTCACAAACACGCCCTGCGTTCGCCCAGCCATGCCTGCGTTTTTCCTGGCACGCCTGCGTTTTTTCAAACACTCCCTGAAAACGGTCAGTTGCCACCCAGAAACGCCCACTTCATGTCAATCACTCTGCGGCCAGCAGTGCGACTGAAAAGCTTCGCTAGACCCTGTGTGAAACTACATCGTTCGTCATAATAGTGCGTCGCACGTGCGCATTGCGCCGCATGCGCAGAAGTGCCATTTTTTTGCCTCATCGCTGCATAGCGAACGAATGCAGCTAGCGGACTACTCGGAATGACCACCTTTGCCCCCATGTAATTACATTGAGCACTTGTTTCTGAATATAAGATACAGTAACAGGTAAAATTTTTGAGCATGAAAACAATTCTTAGTTTTAGAACTTTTAATAACAACTTGACACTATAAAATGACAGAGCAGAATTGTCAGTAATATGTAATATAGGAATTTGGAAAGAAAGATAGTTTACTACAATGCAGCCCCTCATAAAAGAAAAAGAAAGATATAAAAGTATTCTGATCTTAAAGTATTAATCGCCTCAGCCCTAAGATTTATATTCATCAAAGTGAATATTAATGAAGGTCATCAAGTACTGTCCAAGCCTATTACAATTTGAATTGTCATTTCATTTCTTTGCAGAGCTAATTGTATTAGTATGTGGGATTAGCAGATGGGGTGAGAAATATATAGCACGCGGATTGTTGGAAGATCAGCAGATTCTAGCGCGGAGTGGGTGGTCTCAGAAGCTGCCGGGGAATTTTCCTCCAAGTTTGTCAGAGTTTAATGATACTTAACCCACAAAATCTGATTTGATACATTAAATTGTGCGCTTAAGTGTATTGGTCAGGTCTTATTATAGGCAAAGAAAGATTTATTATGATGCAATTTTGCCTTAATGATACATTTGAGGAAAGTATACGTATGGTTTACACTTCTCATGTTTCGCCACATTGTGTTTTTTGTTTGTTTTATTGTGTTTCTTATTGTTTTGATATTAAAAGTAACTTTTAAGAATTGCACCTTTTGGTTTTGTGTTTGTATATTGTTTTCTCAATCTTTTGCTTTTCCCCCCCCCCAATAACTATCCATGCATTAACTTTACACGCAGACTCCTGGTAAGACTGTTCCTAGAATATACAAGACATTTTTTTTGCCCTACAATACATTTGTGTAATTGCTGTGTATGGTGGTATTATAGGGGCTGCTGGAAAGTTGACCACAAAATGAGCAGAGACCCTCATTCAGACGTGGTTGGTGGTGCTATCACTGCTGAATCATCCTAGGACGCACTATTGGATAATCTCCAACACCACTGGCCGGCTGGGTGACCTATGGGGTCGCGAAAGCCGGCCACCAAATTTGCTATGCAGAGGCCAAGAAATCTGCGTTCTCTGACGGAGATCCTGGCCTCTTTCCTCCCACTGCAAAGCCGGCAACACGCCTCCGCTTCTTAAAACGCACCCACCACCCCTCTCAGCCACCAAACCGCATCAGACTGTCAATCACTGACAGTCTCATGCCGTCTTGCATCTGCCGCACGCGTCCAATGCATGCGCAAACAACCGAACATGAGTACTTTGCGGCATGCGCCGCAGAGCCATCGGGATCTGAATGAGGACCAGAATTTGCTGTCGAAAAAGTTGCACACAAAAATAGACCATATAGAAAGCTCAAGATATGTATGGCTCTGTATCCTATTGTCGGTTCCGGTATGAATGGTCGACCATGTTATGGTCGACAGTCATTAGGTCGACCACTATTGGTCGACATTGACATGGTCGACATGGGCATATGGTCAACACATGAAAATGGTCGACACGTGAAAGGTCGACACATGAAAAGGTCGACATGAGGTTTATAACTTTTTTTGGTGTTGTTTTTTGCGTAAAGTGACTGGGAACCCCAGTGTACCACTTCGCTCGCCATGCTTCGGGATTGCCGTTCCAATCGTAGGCTACGTGGATCGTAAAGTATGGAAAAGTTCTCCAAAAGTAAAAAAAATTTGAAAAACTCATGTCGACCTTTTCATGTGTTGACCTTTCATGTATCAACCATTTTCATATGTCGACCATGTGTCCATGTCGACCATGTCAATGTCGACCAATAGTGGTCGACCTAATGACTGTCGACCATAACATGGTCAACCATCTGAACGGATACCCCTATTGTCGACGCCAAACACGCATCCCATACTCTTCATCCATGTTGAGCGGGTAGACGGAATTGCAGGATATGCAAATAACCAATGGGATTTCTTACAAATCTCGACCCCCGATAGAACTGGTATAAATGTGCGTTGATAGTGATGACGGCTACTTCCACAAACAGAGGAATGGCGGCGTTGTGGCTACATACAGTATGTATGCAGCTCTGTAATTGGGCGAATATCCGCATGCACTGAACCCTGAACTTAAGTCAGTAAGACCTGTAAAGGGGGAACATCTGGCACAAGCTTGTTCTAAATTACACAACAATTCACTTTACTTGCTCAACAGATAACATTCAATAAATTAGAGGAAGTTTAAAACATCCCTGGCTTTACTGCCAGTTACTTACTGTACTGTATTCTGCCTAAAGGGGATCTGGATATAAAGTGTGATAATTACTTGGAGAGTAAAATGCTAAACATATTTTTAATTAATTTGTGTGAATCTTTGCATTGCAGCTTTCCAAGGATTGTGAAATCTTGATAGTTGTCATTTTCATGGATAATTTATTACAGAACAATTTTTTTTGCATGGGCAAACAAACACGAACAAGGGAGAAGTATGGAAGTAATTAGTGGGAGCATTCTATAAATGAAAGACTTGGAAACGTTTGCAGCCGAAGTTGACTGAAATAAGGATTTACGTTGCCGAGATGTGGTCATTTGTGGGTTTGGCTTTTCCCTGACCCCAATTTATTTGAGATGGTGATCAAAGCTCATCGCACAGGGAGCCATAAACACCAGTACAAACTGGGTTTCGTATAAAAGGGAAATTGTCCACTAGAAATATTTGCCCATTTATATCCTAGCTGATAGCTGTATTAAAAACCCAGGGCAAGCTCTAGTCATTCTTGCACCTCTAGTGGACAAGACAATCACACCCTTATTCTTCATTACCGCTAAATGGACCCCATATTATAATTTCCCCCTTTTAAACTTCTGTACACACCTGTGACGGGGTTGGGTATCTAAGGGGCAGATGGCCAGCGTCACAAAGACAGTCCTGGTGGCTACAACACCAACTCTGTCCCAATTTCTTAGTGAGAATTTGTTGGAAATGTAATAAAGGGCCCGTTTGCCAGTGATCTTGTACTCCACAACCCACATTTACTCAGGGCCATAACTAGGTGTGTGCGGAGTGTGCTATTGCATATAGCGCTGCAGGGTAGGGGGCACTGTTGGCAGCACTTGTCAATTATCTGTTTTAATTACTTCCACTTGCAGATTCCCCCCATTTTGAAGCCCAGCATCTCCTGACTGCCCTGTCTCCTACCCTGCTCCCTTCTGTCGCTAATACTTATACAACATTCATGAACTTAACTTGATTGCTCTTTGTTATTCTGTCACACTGTCCTTTATAAAATTTCATGATGCTGACATACCCGGGAATCGAACCCATTACCTGCGGCATTACAGTCAGACAATCTAGTCATTGAGCTTTTTGCCCTTGCATAGAAAGGTAGATAATTCTAAGCTAGAGAATTCAAACTATCTGAAGCTTACCTTGTACTTTGTGAAAAAATGATCAGCATTGCGGCTGAGCAGATCTATGTAGTGTGCGGCTGCAGGAGATTGGATGTGTGGCTGCACACTACATAGATCTGCTCAATTGCAATGCTGATTATTATTATTTTTTTTACAAAGTACCAGTAGCTTCATATAGTTCTCATAGTTTTTATGAGGATCAGATAGCTCAATGAGTAAGGTGTTTGACTGGAATGCAACAGGGTATAGGTTTGAATCCTGGGTATGGCAAAAGACAGAGGTGACTGTTCAATATTAATCCTTCTGGATCTCTCGGCAGCATTTGATACCGTGGACCATGGGCTTCTGATTGAGCGACTGATACATTTCTGTGGTTTGGATGGCACAGTCCTAAGCTGGTTCAAATCATTTCTCACAGGCAGGTCACAGAGAATATCATCTGGATTATACTCATCACCACCAGTGCCATTGCCATGTGGTGTCCCACAAGGTTCTATACTATCCCCCATGCTTTTTGCAGTATACATGCTTCCATTGGGCGAAATAATCAGGCGCCATGGCCTGGTCTACCACTGCTATGCAGATGATACACAATTGTACTTGTCCTTTGCTCCGGGCACTGATAACCCAATAGCAACCCTAAATGGCTGTCTAGCTGAACTACAGGAGTGGATGAGCGCCAGCTGGCTACGACTGAACCCGGATAAAACAGAGGTCCTTATAATACGACCGCAACATCAAAGGACAGGACTGCAGCATAGCCAACCAACTGGACTTACACTCGGGGATTCAGAATTACAGACCAGTGATCGTGTGCGGAATCTTGGCGTTGTCCTGGATGGTGGCTTGACACTTAAACATCAGATATCAGCCACAATCAAATCCTCATTCTTTCACCTGAGGAACATAGCCAGAATCAAGCACTTAATTCCCTCAGATGATATGCCAAAAGTCATACATGCATTTGTATCATCTTGTTTAGACTACTGTAATGCCCTCTACCTTGGTCTACCAGCAAAAGAATTGCAGCGCTTACAGCTGGTGCAAAACACAGCTGCCAGGCTATTAACCAACCAGCCCCGTTCTAGCCACATAACACCCATCCTCTACTCCCTTCACTGGCTGCCTGTAAGATGGCGAATCATCTTCAAGATTGGCTTACTGAGTTTCAAAGCATTACATGACCAAGGCCCAAGGTACCTGAAACAGCTTCTGACCCCATACTGCCCCACTCGATTACTGCGATCTGTAGATGAAGGACTTTTAGCTGTACCTAGAATCTACCGTAATTCATCTGGGGGTCGAGCTTTTAGTCATGCGGCTCCGACTCTATGGAACTCACTTCCCCGCACAGTGCGAGAGGCCCCAACTATAGAATCCTTCAAAAGTAGACTCAAGACTTTCCTGTTTACTCAAGCATTTCCATAGTGTCCCTTTTAGTATCTTCGTGCTTCTGTATTTTATGAAAATGTACTTCATTATTTTCTGTATTATATTATGCTATATATCTGTTAAGCGCCTTGAGTCCTATTGGAGAAAGAGCGCTATATAAATAAAATTATTATTATTATTATTATTATTATTATTATTATTATTATTATTATTATATTGAAATGTGTTATTTAATACAGGGTATTGTAACTGAATAACAATGAGCTCTCAAGTTAAGTGGATGAATGTGGTATAAAGAAATCCATTTTCTATATATAAAATGTGGGATAGGGGTATCGTAGCATGGGCTTTCTCTGGGATACATTTTGTCCCTACTAAAAAAAATGGGGGCACTTCAGTAACAGTTTGACTATCATCCTTAAAACCGCTGATCAGCCAACCACAGATGACGAGGCTCTATATTACACATGAGTTCAATTATGTAATGACCTAGAGGCCACAAACCATTAATAATTATCTTACTGTATCAGGGCAATATTATTTAATGAATATATTAGAGTCTCAAATTAATGTTTAACTATATATTAAAAAAATTATTATTATTATTATTATTATTATTATTATGTTACATTGAAAATATTAATGATTGCTAATGTAGCAAAAATATTGGTGATGGGGCAGCAATTATTATATTATGCCACTATATGTGGTGCAAACATCCTAGAATAATACCTATTGCACCAATCAAAATACAGGGTTTTTTGGCGATCAATATTTCCGAACTAATGAAATTAATAAATAATACTGCTCTTTTAATATAATTAAATATTAATTGTAAATCCTAATATTAAATAATAATAAAAATATTAAATATATTAAAAATATTAAATTAAATATAATATTAAAAATATTAAATAATAATGCCCTTATAAAATAATGATAAATGTTTTTCATCCTGATTTTCAGTAAATAATGTTTGCACTCATCATAAATGTACTGCGCTTCCTCCTATGCTGGTTTACCAGACTGAGCTACAGTATATCACCTATCGGAACCTCCTTATTTGTTTGATGGGATTTTACGGAGATTTGTAAATCCTCTGCTTGATAAATATGGTAGTTTCTAAACTTTACAGGTGCAAAATTGGGACAGCGAAGTGCATTGCAGGTTCTTGTGGCAGTTTTGCAACATTCTCGACTTTAGTAAAATAAAAAGTTCAAAAAGTGCAATTTTGGCAAACTGTCCTATAGCAAATTTCCACAATAATCAAAAAGAGATGAGACTCTGGCAAGGTGTCATTAACGAGGACGGCCCAAGTGGGCGGCGTGTGCTGCACCTTGGATCCTGGAAAACCTAAAAAATTACCATCTCTATCAGGGGTTAAAGTGAGCCGGAACGGGGCGGAACTGCGTTCCGTCAGTTCCACTTAGAGACGGAACGTAGTTCCGCCTCCTTCGGCTCACCTAACCTGATGTGTGCCGGCACCGCAGGGAAATGCCAGGCACCCGCTGAGATTGTGTTACCATCGGGCGCCCGCCTCCCTCTCTACAGCGGAAGCCGGCGGCAGGAGCTCAGTACTGAGCTCCGGCTTCCGGTGCTGTCACTGTGCGCTACGGGAGAGACGTCATGACATCTCTCTCATAGTGCTGAGGAACGGACGCTCAGAGGACTGCAGCGGTCTGGAAGCGGGAGCGGGGCTCGGTGAGTATTGTGATTTTTGTTTGTTTTCTTCTTAGTGTAGAGGTGCATCTTCTGGGGGCAAACTACTGGGGGGGCATTACTACTGGGGGGCATCTACTGGGGAGAAAACTACTGGGGGGCATTACTACTGAGGGGCATCTACTGGGAGCAAACTACTGGGGGACATTATTACTGGGGGCCAACTACTGGGGGCAAACTACAAGGGGGCAAGCTAAAAGGGGCAAACTACAAGGGGGCAAGCTACTGGGGCAAACTACAAGGGGGCAAGCTACTGGGGGCAAACTACAAAGGGGATAACTACTGGGGCAAACTACAGGAGGGCATTAGTACTGGGGGCATAACTACAGGGGCATTACTACTGGGGGCGTAACTACAGGGGCATTACTACTACTTGGGGGCTAAACTACAAAGGGGCAAACTAAAGGGGGCATTAGTACTGGCGGCTAACCTACAAAGGGGAAAACTATAAGCGGGCAAACT